>NC_062278.1:155461280-155764310 GCF_902655055.1 Lutra lutra
CTTCAGAATAATTTAGGAAGGGATGAAGGATAGGAATGAAACAATATTTGTAGTGATATGATAATTACTGAAGGTAGGTGATGGGTACGTGGGGGCTCATTATACTGCTCTGCTTTTATGTATGTAAGAAATTGTCCACAAGAAAGAAAAAAAGGCAGGCAGGAAGGGAGGGAGGGAGGAAGAAAGAAAGGGAACAGCACCAAAAACCTTGGAGGTTTCCAGTGTGGGCCTCCCAGAAGACAGTGGTATTTGCTCATTTAGACACGTCACAATTTTTGGTGTCCGTTCTGCTGGCGAACCCTGGTTGTTTCCAGTTTTTCACGACTATGAACAATGGCAACGAGCATCCGCTGTGAGTGCTCGGCTCCCAGGGCATACGTGTGTGTTTCTCAGGGAGCACCACTCCGAGGGCTGATGCTGGGTCACAGGGAAAGCACAGTCTTCACTTTACTGGGTGACACAAAGTGCTGCTGTGATTATGCTTATTTCTAATCTTTCATCACACAAACTGGTAGGATACACCCTATAATATGACCAGTGGGTTTTCTCTGGGTCATGGAATTCCTTTTCTGTAATTTCCAAATCTGATAGAATAAACAGGTTTCACCACCTTTAAATTCTTTAATGACTCCAAATCCTTCATGGCATACAATATCCATACACTGTGAAGAGGCCTGGAGTGGGCTGTCCTGGCTGTACCCTCCCCGCCCCCTTACCTCCAGGCCCCGTTCACCACCTCCAGCTCCAGGACGGTCTGCAGCCGCTGACACTGCTTGGCCTCCAAGGTGATGGTCACTCTGCACTCCCCCAGAGGGTGAATCTGGCCACTTGAGGGCTCAATGTCGAAGGGAGACACCTGATGTGGAGGTCAATCCAGAAGAATGAGGAGAGAGGACACTTGGAATTACAGAACTGGCAGCTGGGTCGCCCCCAACCAGGGTCGCCCCCAAGCCGCCCTGGCTCTTCAAAGAGGTGCTAGGAGGCAGGACAAAGCAAACAGGGAGAGCAGGGCCCTCGGGATGAAGAGAATAAAGACCAAGTCTCTAAGTAAAGGAGAGGGTCCCCATGTCCTGGCCCAGATCTGAGAGGTAGAGGACAGAGGACATGCCCCCAAGGGGAAAGGGGAGACACACTAGGGCAGGCTCAGTGGCTCTGTGAGGTCTGCCCAGCCCCAGTGAGCACACATGGGTCAGGACCCTGAGGGCTCTAAGGAAGGCAAACCACCAAGTCACCAGATTGGGAGTAGGGCGATGCTTCCATGACTACCCCCCACCCACAGTTGCCCACTGCAGGCTTGAACCCCTTAGCCTCCATACCAGCCATAGGAAGGGAGAAGAGAAGGGCAAAAGCTTAGGAAGAAGAATGCACCTGGGAGGGGGGCTCTCTACCTCCCTCTTCTGGTCCCAGACCTGCAACTGGTCTGACTGAAGGGCCCCATGGTCACACTTGCCTAGTGAGGGTGTCACTGAACATGGAAAGGTCACACTGAGGAGGGATGCTCTCTCCTCTGTGGTCTCTTTGTTCCAGGAGACTGAGACAGTGAGTGCTAGGCCCTGCCTGGAGGGCAGCCTGCCCACATTGCAGAGGCCTGCCATCTTCCACCCCCTTCCTCCCACCCAGTCTGCCACGCTAGCCAAGGTCAGGTGCAGGCTTCCTGTCTTGGGCTCTGTGCTCTCATTTCCTCCCTGGCACTGGTGGGAGGGAGGAGCTGGCCTAATTCAGTAAAAGCAGCTCATGTGCTCAAGTCTGGGCCCCAAACTCTAGCAGTAAAGAAGAGCCCCTTTGCTTTTCTTGGTCTTTGTTCCTCACATGAATCTCCCCGGGAGTCCTGGGGGGATTCTGTAGGCCAGGACTACATCTCTGTGCCCCTGACCTGAGCACATCTAACAGACCCCAAATCCCAACATTATTTTTGAGAGCTCAGAAGAACAGAGTACAGAGAACTGTAGGACAGGATTCGTACCAGCCTCGATTAAGACATAAATCTTAACATACTATGAAATTGACGGTTACTTCAAGTATAAAAAAATTGTCATTCTTCACAGTGGGAAAAAAACGCAGAGGACCTGATGATTCCACCATCCACTAGCTGTGTGACCCTGGGGAAGTCACTATTCCTCTCTGTCTCTATCTAGTAAGGATCACAGCTGTGCTCTGTGCTCTGGGAAGTCCCAGAGTACTTAAGGAAGGGGACTAGGGTTGGGGGAAAAGGCAGGCTGGGGCAGCAGGCACCTAACAAGGGCATCTCTGGGTGGCCAGAGCAGTCGCACTTTATTCTCCATCTTGAGCTTCTGCCTAAGGTTTCATTTGAAGAAAAGCTTCCTGCCTAAAGATATTGATACCACCCTGTCCCTGTCCCCATCTTCCATGCTTCCCGAATCCAAGCAGGGAGACCAATGAGCCTGGACGGAAAGTGCAAAACTCCAACCCTGTGTAACAGGGCACTTGCCAGCGGTTCTTGGCAATGGTGTTGGTAATTTGAGACAAATGGTCCCAACTGCTAAGTTTCAGAGTGCCCAGAGGGAGAAATGAAGCCGTTGCCTAAGGAACAAGGCTGGTCAAGTGTAAAGGAAAAGTCTGGGAGAAAGGGAATGCCCACGGGCAGATCTGCGGCTACACCTGTCTTTCCTCAGCTTCTGAATGCGGAAGGAGGGAAGGGCAATGTTCTGTCCCTAGACGGTTGTGGGCAAGCAAGAGGGGGACCTTGGCAGGGAGTCGGAGGGAGGGTGCTTTCATCACACAGACCTGGTCAGAGCCTCACATGGGCAACAATGACCTAAGGCAGCTTCCAAGAAGCCACAGCTGCCCCGTGTATGAAGAGTGGGGGTGACCAGTGGTGACACACAGCTAGCCACAGGCAGGTAGGGAGTAACTGATATTTTGTGCCATTTGCTCTGGTTTTGTTACATCATATTTAGTGATGATAATGATTATATTTAATCACTTTTAGTATTCTCTAAGTTTATAGCTAAAAGGAAAGAGCTACTTCAGTGGAAATACATCTTGGATTCTCTTGTTTGGGGCCACAAGCCCAGGAGCAAGTGCCCCCTGGTGGCAGGTACTGGGACTGCGAGTACTGTCCCTGGGAGGTTGGGAGACTTGGGGGTGAGCCCTGAGGGCCTGACCCTCCCTGGAGACTGGGAGACTGGGGAGCTTCCAGCCCAGCTCAGCTGCCCATTTTCCTCCCAACTCAGGCTGCTCTGACAGAAGGAGAAACCCATGTCTTATTTCCACATCAGATAGATGGTGGAGAAAGGAACAGGAACATCCAGTTCAGGCTTAAGTTCTGCTGTCAAGGGTACCCCAGCTGCGTCAGAGATGGGGAGAACCGGTGACACTGCCAGGCTGGGGTGATCAGGCAGGCTTCTCCTTTCAGCCTCAATGCTCTGAATGTGCCAGGACAGGTGAATCAGCTGCCAGCGGCGGCAGCGGGAGAGGCAGCCCTGGAGCTGGTGGGCACCCGACTTACATCTTCGCCCCTCTCTTGGAGGCAGACCAGGCTCTCCTTCATGCACCACGTGGCCAGGAGCTGGCTGACATTCTGGATCTGGATGGAGTCCGTGGCTTTCTGCCCCAGGCGCAGCAAACCAAACTGAAGGGCTGAGACGCTGATGACAAGGGCAGGCCCCTGAGACACCCAGAGGGGCTTGTCACCAGGCCACCCTGGGAACAGACTCTGCACCCTACCCCTGCCACCCTGCAAGCCCTCCCAGCCGCACAGCAACCCGCCCCCCACCCACAGCACCACCTTAAAGGCTGCCTCAATGTGTAACACCACTGGCAAGGGTGAGTTTTGGATTTCACACAGCAGGTCCTGGCTTGTTGGCCCAGGGACACCTCCGGTAAAGCTCAACTCAAAATCCTCCACCTCGCTGGGCTCTGGAAGAGAGGGGGAAGTGAGCTGGAGAAAGGGAGGGGGATAGTTCCCCGCTGTGGCTGGGCCCAGAGGTGTGGCCTCTGCTGACTTCTCATCAGCGGGAGCTGATCCCAGAACCCCCTGGACCCCTGCACAGGCCACCGTCCTCTCTCAGGTCTCCCCCACAGCCGGCCCCAGGACGTCTCGCCTACACCCCCACCCCGCCCCCACCACTGTCCCTGCAGTACCTATGGTCCCCATGCAGGGCTCTACTTCAATGATGTGGCAGTCACTGATCTTTCCCCACAGGTATCTGATGGGGGACTTGCTGTTGTTCCACATCTGCAAGACACACCCCAATCCAGACTCCACAGGCACCGCCCCTGCACAAATCTGTACCCACCGAAGGACTGCAGGACTGTGGGCCTACAGTGGGTCCTCCCTACACCCTCCCAGCTAATTCTTGGCCATCCAACAGCACCCCCACCACACAGCAGGGTTTGTGGGTGCCGTATCCCATCAAAGACCCACGACCATAGGAATGGCCCCACAGCCCTATCATTCAGAGGATGCTGGGGAGCTGGTAAAATGACAGACATGCCCGGCCCACCACCTGTGCACACCAAATCAGGTTCAGGAGCCCTGGGGACAGTCTCATCCTCTGTGCAGAGGCTGCCACCCGCTCCTCCAGCCACATCCTCCCCATACTCACACCAAGTTCCGCACACTCTTGGCCAGCCTAGGCTGGGGGGAGACCATAGCCTACCTTAAAATTCTTCTTCACATTTGTGCCAATGTAGTTCTCCCCGGGGATGATGAGGGCATATGGTTCTAAGAGAACCTGGAAAGGTTCCACTGAGCCTTTCACCTCGATTTCCAGGACAATCACATCATCCATAGAGCAGGAGGAATCCTTCCGGTTTTCCAGATCCAAGCTGAACACAAACCCACCGTAAGCTAAGTGCCAACACAGCCTGGGAGCACAGCCCTTCCCTCTGTCCCTTATCTGTGGTCTTGTAAAAAGAAAGCACTCCCCTACCCGCAGCTCCTAAGTGCCCTCAAATCAGAGGCATGAGCCAACCAACCAGTGACAGTCCTGGGACAGGATGCCTTGACTGCTGCCTCCTGGGACTTGGCTGTGGTGGCGCCCAGCCTGGGGTCTCCACACGACGCTGACTGGAGACCCACCCTGATAGTCTGCCTGGGGAAGAGCTGGTGGAGATGCCCACAATGGGGCAGAGCCTCCCCTCCTCATTGGCCACCACCCAGGGCCCAGCAGTATGGCTGCCCTGGGCTAAGGCTAAGTGGAGCCCAGTGAGCCATTCCCTGCAGCTGAGCCCCTCTGGGCCAAGGTGCCAGGGCAAGGCAGAAGTGTTCCCCCATGTCAAAGCCTGCTGAGGTCAGGGGGCTCATTCACTCCTTGCCGTTGCCTTCCCCAGTATCCCCAAGGGGGAAGGCAGGCCCTGCGGCCCACCCTTCATATGGGGCCCTGTCCCCACTCACTTCACGGGCTCTGGGACTTCCTCTAGCACCATCTGGAGCACACTGTGAAAATCCCTGGGCTACAAGGCAAACACGGCACCTTGAAAACAAACTGCATTCCAACCAGGCTGCCCTAGAGAAGCCGGGAGCCATGGCAGGAATTCCTTCTCTCCCCTGGCCTAGCTGCCAGAGAGGCCTTCCAAAGAACATAGTGGTGCTCCCCTTCTGCCACACCCCCATCCTAGGAAGAGAGGGGTGGCCTGCCAGGATGGGAGGCAGGACTCAAGTGTGGGGGCTGCCGCAGTCCCGAGTCTGGTGTTCCTACCTCAGCTGGGACAGAGCGGACAAGAAGGACAGGCTCTTCAGACCCTGACATGGCCCATGGGCAGTGCCCTCGACTGTGGGAAGCACCAGGGTCTCCCAGAACAATAGGGCCGGGATGTCGGCTGGACAGGCCAGTCAGCTCTTAGGGGGCCCCAGAGCCCCCACTTCACACCCAGCTCTCGTTCCCCTCTTGAGTTACACACAGGGCCTCGCACAGGAGCCCACCACGTGAACCCAGCCCTTGGCTCCTACACCTCACTCTTCAGGGGAGGCGGGGGGCTGGGCAGATATGGTACTGTCACCAACACAGTGGAAACACGGAAGACACCAGAGCTGAGGAAACGAGCCCAGGGTCCCGAGGCGGATGAGGTGTGCGCACCATCAGGACCAGGCAGAAGAGGCCGCTTTGTCTTCCAGCCCCACTCTCAGCTAAGTCCCGGCCTTGGAGGATGCCAGGATCTCGTCAGGCTCAGCGGTGGCTTCAGCGTCACTAAAGAAGGATGGTGGTGGGGGGGGAGGGGGCGGGGGGTGGAAAGTACCATGGCCCCATCACGTGTGACTACCAGAATGGCATCATTCTTACCTCATGAGGAGAAAAGCTCAGGATGAACTCGTAGTCCGCGTGGGGGCTGAGAAGGCCCCTGTCGGGCAGGACAGAGAAGGCCGTCTCCCTGTCCGGGTGGTACTTGAGGCTTTCCAGGCTGTAGCTTTCCCCAGGCATCCGGGGCTGCAGGTTGGGCTTCATGATCTGCCAGTGGAAGGCCAGCTCCACGTGCCTGTGGGGGCCAGTGGAGCCATGTCCCCATCGTGCCAGGACCAGTCTCCTGACCCCCTGCCTGGCTGGGCCCTGCTCCAGGAGTGAGCAGAGAGGACCCAGGATCAGGAAGTGGGGGACCACGGGGGTCAGGGGGTCCACTGCAGTGGCCATGGTGACACAGGGAGAATGGTAAACACAAGGAACCCGGCTCTGTTTAACTGTAGATATCTGGAGACTTTTCTGCCATGGCTCCTACCACACGAGATTTCCAAAGGTTTGCTGCCTGGTGTCCCCACTCTACCACCCTCTGCCCCTCCAGCTGTGGCCTCCCAAGACAGCTCTATCCAGAAGGGGGCGTGCCTACCGGCTCCCAGCAGAGCAGTGACAACTCCTTGGCGGTGGGGAGGTGGGACTCCGGCGTGCTGCTGATGGAGGGTGGGGGACGCCGATGGGTATAGCTCATCACCTCAGGGGACAGACCCTTGTAAGGCCTGGGGTCGCCAGGGAAGGTCTGTGCTGGCTTAATTCTGTGCTCACAGAATGGTCAGGAACTGAACCCACTGGTCACAATCTGTCTGATCCTGGAATTTGGCTGGCCTCCCTTCACATGCAGGGCAAGACCTCTCTGCAAAACTGCTCTGGGCTAAGGATACTCCAGAATGATCTAGGACAACACTGTCCAATATAACAGACTGCAGCAGTGGCAGTCTTATGTATCTGCTCTAATAGGATAGCCACGAGCTACACCTGTGGCTGGTACTTAAAATGTGACTGGTGCCATCAAAAAAGTGAGCTTTAGGGGCGCCTGGGTGGCTCAGTGGGTTAAGCCTCTGCCTTTGGCTCAGGTCATGATCCCAGGGTCCTGGGATCGAGTCCCACATCGGGCTCTCTGCTCAGCGGGAAGCCTGCTTCCTCCTCTCTCTCTGCCTGCTTCTCTGCCTACTTGTGATCTCTGTCAAATAAATAAATAAAACCTTTTAAAAAAATGGAAACACCATATTTCTAAAAAAAAAAAAAAAGTGAGCTTTACTTTACTTCTAATTGATTTCAATTGCAATAGCCACATATAGCTACCGTGATGGGCAGTGTAGACCTGAGTTCTCTCATCCTATGCCCAGATTCCTTCCTGGCCCTTGGAAGGAAGCTCCAGCCTCAATGGAACTCTGGGCCAGGTGCGGAAGGAGGAAGGGTACATGTTGGAGGGCCCGGCACAGGGGTCACTCACGTAGCATTTCTAATAATCAGCTGCTTTTTAGCTGTGGACTGAAGGTTCTCAGGCTCAAAGCGTATGAAGTGCTGGGCTGTTAAGTCTGTGAGCTCTCCAGGCTCCGGGTGACTTTCTTCACCAGAAATATAGATCAGATCCAAAGCAACCAGCTGCCCGATTCCTGACACCATAAGATGGTAAAGTTTCACCAGGGCTGAAATCAGAGCTCTATGGCCAAAGGCTGTCCCAGGATCCATGCCACCATCCGCATGCATCTGGCCTTGACCATGAACCCCAGAAGTGTGCAAAGAGGGGAACAGGGGGCCATTAGCACACACATCCCATACCCATATCTTCCCAGACTACAAGGAGGTGATTTTGATAACTTGGCACATAACAGACACTCAGTTAATGTTTGCTGGGTGAAACTGGATGGAAGGACAGAAGGACGGAAGGACGGAAAGAAGGAAGGAAGGGAGGGAAGGAGGAAGGAAGGAGTACATCTTGGGGGAAATCCAGCAGAATGTCCCTTCTAGCTCCACAGAACATGGGGTGCCTCCGGTCATTTATATTTAAGTTTCTGGCAATACCCCAAAGGAGATCAAGGTGAGTTTCAAAATGAAGAAATCAAAGACTTCAAAAACCCAGGTTTCCATCTGTCTATCACCAGAAGGTTCCCTGGGGTTGTCCCAGAGGCCACACTGGCTTGGGTCTCCAATGTCTGACCAGAGCAAACCCAAAAGAGTTTGGGTTTCCAAAAACCCAAAGAAATAAAAAACCCAGGTTTCCATCTGTCTATCACCAGAAGGTTCCCTGGGGTTGTCCCAGAGGCCACACTGGCTTGGGTCTCCAATGTCTGACCAGAGCAAACCCCAGAGCGTGACTAAACCAGACCCCAGAGCCTGGGGGCTGCGACCACCCCTTCAGGCCCCCCCCCCCCGAGATAGAGTGGGCACAGTTGAGCCACAGCCAAGGCTAATGTGGCAGTTTCTGGAGTCATGGCACCTGTCCACCCCAGCCCCAGCCCTGGGAGCACACATAAGCCTACCTACAGTCACCAGCTCCTTTATCTGGCAGTTGTCACACACAATGATGAAGGTCTGCTCTGCCTTTTCTAGGTTCATTGGGAGGAATAAGACCTGGAGAAGAGAAGGGCTGCCCTGTGACCTCCCTCCTCCTTGCAGACACACCCCCCCCTCCCCTTGTTCCACTTCTCACTTCCCACCCTGCTCCCCCCATTCTCCCCCCACCCCCAGCCTTCTCCCTAAGGCCAGGGGGTTCTGCCAAGGCCCCAGCCCAGACTAATGCAGGAAGCATGTTGAAAGGCATGAAGAAGACGTTCACAGAGACTGAGATACAAACGGCTCTTCATCATGGGAACACATGCTTAACCTCATTCGTGATATAAGAAATGCCAATGGAAACCACCCAGAAAAAATTTTCACCCTTCATATTGGCAAGGAGCAGAAAGCCAGCAATCAGGAAAGCAATGACAAGATAGCTGGAATTTTCTTCAAAATTATCCAGAGGGGAAGGGTGGGGTTTGGCTGGAAGAGGCAGAGAGGCACAGATGCCATGAGCTTGGCCAAGAGTTGAGGAACAATCACTGGGTGCCAAAGAGCCCACTCCATGTTTGCATGTGCTTTAAAATACACATGATTGGGGCGCCTGGGTGGCTCAGTGGGTTAAGCTGCTGCCTTCGGCTCAGGTCATGATCTCAGGGTCCTGGGATCGAGTCCCGCATCGGGCTCTCTGCTCAGCAGGGAGCCTGCTTCCCTCTCTCTCTCTCTCTCTGCCTGCCTCTCTGTCTACTTGTGATCTCTCTCTGTCAAATAAATAAATAAAATCTTTAAAAATAAAATAAAATAAAATACACATGATGACAGGCTTCTCTTGCTTTCTTTCTTAATAACTTTTCTTTTACATTTGATAACACTGTACTGGCAAGGGTGTGAGGGATCAGACACTCTGACACACCCACGTGGTGGGGATTCAGTGCGGTCACAATTCTGACCAGCAGAGACCCCGGAGACGGCAAAGCCCCTTCAAGGACTGGAAGCTGCTGGGAGACTCATGGTTGGACAGAGTGATGTACGGAGTTGCCGAAATGGCCAGAGATCAGAAAGAATCTTCGTGGCTAGCAGTAGGGGACAAATGACCTGGGTTAAGGTTCATTTGTTCAGTGGGATACTATGCAGCTCGGACAAATATGAGAACGCTCTTTAAGACAGAGCAGAACAGTGAGTGGGCAGAACAGAGTGTGGTCAGTGATTTGTGGGAAGGAAAGGGAGAAGCAAAGGAAAGAAAGCACGCACACAGTTGCTCGTTGGGCATGGTGTTATCTGGCAGGGCGGTGAGAGACTGGTGGCGCTGCCTGATGTGGGGCTCGATCCTGGGACCCTGAGATCATGACCTGAGCCAAAAGCAGATGCTTAACCCACGGAGCCATCCAGGCAGCCTGGAAATATGAACACATTTTAAAACAAACCCTAAACAATCGATAAATAAAATACACAAGGGGGATGCCTGGGGGGCTCAGTCAGTTAAACGTCTGCCTTCGGATCAGGTCATGATCCCAGGGTCCTGGAATGGAGTCCTACATCAGCCTCCCTGCTTAGCAGGGAGTCTGCTTCTCTCTCTCTCTCTCTCTGCTGCTCCCTTTGCTTATGTGTGCTCTCTCTCTCACTCTTTGGCAAATAAATAAATAAAATCTAAAAAAAAAAAAATACACAAGGAATGCCAAGGGGGAAAATACCTCCCTTTGACTCCTCATGACTCCCCAGAGTCCTGCTGCTCCCCTCTTCCTTTCCCTGAGGATCACAGGAGGATGGGATGAGGGGAAGTCCTGGCCTGGGCAGGGGTGGTCAGCCCCAATTCCTTAAAGCCATACCACAAGGTACTGACAAGGCCTGGACCAGGCAACAGGACCCAAGCCACACTCCATCAGCAGATGAGGTCTGACAAAGCCCTATAATGCCCTGAATTGGCTTCATCCCAACCCCAAAAGTGAGGTCCTTATCAGGGATCAGACTGGCACAGACATGAACAAGAAGGCATCACTCCAGGACTCCCAAATGAGATCCTATCAGACATTTGATACTGGAAAACAGCTTATAAAGGAAGCCTTCCTTTTCACTGTGCCTCAGACAAACCCCAGACCCATTAACTCAAAACCTCAGGACTGGGGTCAAGATACCAGTGCGTTTGCAAGATTCTCAGAAGATTGCAATAGGTAGTATGAAAACGTTATGGCTCTTGGCTCTCACTACCTGATGACACGGTGCAGTCCAAATGCCCTTCCCTAGAAACTAGACCGCTTTCACTCTTGAATGTCAGTGCCCCTCCAACAGGCCAGCGAGGAAGGCCACGTAAGCTTGCAGCTCAGAGTCTGAGCCCTGGACCGTGGAGTTGGGGAGGGCGAGGTGTGGAGCAAGAGGTGCAGGGAGAAGGGCGCCTGGTGGCTCAGTCGGTGAGCATCTGCCTTTAGCTCAGGTCATGACCCTAGCGTCCTGGGATCGAGTCCTGCGTCATGCTCCATGGTCAGCAGGGAGTCTGCTTCTCCCTCTCCCTCCTGCTCTCTCTCTCTCTCAAATAAATAAATACAATATTTTTTTTAAAAGGGGGCAGGGATACATCATTGTTTCTCACAGACAGTGCTGGGGATCAGTGAGCAGGTGTGATGGGCCAAAGGGGCCACTGAAAGAAACTGGTTAGGAAAGGACAAGCCGCACAGCCAGCATATCCAAGTCTGGGAGCTTCTGCAGAGGTCCAGGATAAGGGGGAAGGAAGGAAGACTTTGCCAGCCAAGTAACTGAGGATGAAAGAGGAAAGAGAGGACAAAGTCACTATCGTCCCCAGGCACCAGACCTGGTAGGGGTTGGGGGGAGGTGTCCAAGAGAGACCAAAGAACCAAAAGAAGATTCCAGAGGCAGCTAAGATGGGAGGGACTCCCAGGCTAACAGTGCGGACAAACAGCACTGGGGGATCACGGTGGAATGCTAGGGCTGTCTGCACTTGCTCTGTAAGAGGGATCATGAGACGGTCAGATGACATCACCCCACAGAATAACACCCTCCTACACAGAAACCATCCTGGAATGAGAGTGAATATTCAAGTCACGAAAACAGAGGCGAATGAAATCACGTAAGCAGTTGAAGGAACATCCATGACCAATCGTAACGAGGAGAAACTCTACGTGCTGTCCAACTACCGACCTCTATACATATGGCCTGTCCCGGAGCCAGCTCAAACACCGAAGGCAGGATTCCGAATGGAGGTTGCTCAACGAAGCCAATGGTTGCAACAGCCTTAAAGAAAAGCAGAAGATTACACAAGAGCATGGAAGAGATTGTAAAATCCAGCCCTTTGATGACACACTTCTCTCCTCCATCTATTTTGCAATCTGAAGGATCTTAAGGATCATCCAGGAGACAGCCAACGAAGAAACTGAGGCTCGCCCATTCCTCAAGCACTCCCTCCACCTTCCTTGGGCTGAAGGCTCACAGAACCCCCGTGAGGAGCAGAAGGAACACCACTGACGAGTGAGTGCTTCAGACGTGAAGCAGAAGCGTGAGATGAAGCCTCAACCTGGAGGCGGGCTCTCAAAGCATAGTCCTACAGCCATCCCAGCACCCTGTGTGGCTGCCTCAGTCCCAGATCCACCCTTGGCTCTAAGTCCCGGAATCGAGGGGAGCTGTCATCTCGCTGGCAAATGAGGCCATCTCAGTGCACCGGGGACCCAAACCCACACCTAGAGGACCCTGGCAGGTAACAAAAGTGAGCGAAATGGTCTTGGAACATGCAGTCCTCCAGATCTATCCCGTTTCCCAGAGACACAGATCGAAAAATAACAGTGTGAGCACACGGTCCATGCTGCCACGGGGCCATGGGGAATCCTGGCCCTGCGCTGCACATCTTCCAATTTTTCTTTTCTCTTTTTCTTTTTTTTTTTTTTAAAGATTTTTTAAAAGTAATTTCTATGCCATAAGTGGGGCTCAAACCCATAACCCCTACATCAAAAGTCATGTGCTCTACCAACAGAGCCAGCCAGGCACCCCTCCAATTTTTCAGAGACTGGAAAGGCAGATTTTTAGGTGAAATCTCCCTAGTTTTAAATGTTGGCCCAAAAAATGTTCTTGAGCACTGTGCCAAATAAATACGACACAGAACACAGCAAAGGGGCTGCCAACATAGGGCCTTGGCTCTGTGAAAACGTTTGCCACTGGGATGTCTGAAGGAAGGAGTAGACGCGGCGACACTTGGGCCTGGCTTGGAAGGATGAGGGAGGTGACACAAGCTGCCCAGGTGACACAGGTCTCCGTGGCAGGACAAGAGCCACAGTGCTGGTCTCCGTGGTGTTGGTGACAGCAGCTGGGCGAGAGAGACGCCACACCGTTCTTTTGTGTGTCCGTCTCCAATCACAGGTCACTCCAGCAAGTTCCTCACAGGGTGGGGGTGGGCGGGATTTCCGGGGATGGATTTGCTCTCACTCCAGGCAGCAGGCTGCGATCACTCACCCGGAAACTTGGTGGCGGCCAGCTCTTCTTAGGCATCACGCAGAACTTGCCAACGCTGAAGCCCACGTTTTTGCAGATGAATCTGGTTATCTTCATTCCCCCGATGAGGCAGTAACCACAGTCCAGCACTGGTGACACTGGAGCCACAGGAGAAGGGGCACAGGAGAAATAACGTGTCGCTCCAAACAGGCCCTGTGGCCCTTGTGCCCTGAGGTCCAGCCAGAGCTCAGAGCAGCCGTGGAAGGATGCAGGGGCTCCGGCCCAGCACCCGGAGCAGAGAGGCTGGATGGGCACCCGCCCTGAGCCCTGCACCCACATGGCAGTCTCTGCCACATGCACTGCTGGCTAGATCAGCAGGAGTCTGTGCTCACTGTTGACTCAGGCCTCAGCCAGGGCCACGCAGCATGGGTCAGAGTCCTGGGTCCAGCCGAAGAGGCTTGCTGCTAACGAGGGAGCCCAGCCCAAGCCGGCTTTCCCAAAGCCACCCACACGGCCACAGAGGTAACATCTGCTGAGGGCCCCAGGCATCCCTGGCTTGGCTCAGTGTGACACAGGCCCACTTAGGGATCCAGGAGCCAGCAAAGCCTGTGCTGGGGCTAGCTAGGCTGCTGGCCTCCTCTCCCGCTGTGTACAATTTTGAGTCAGCCTCCACCGGAAGCAGGACAACGGGGGCCCAACAGAGCAGAAGGCTGTATGGAAGCTGCTAGCTGGTGCCTCCTTAGGACCCAGAAGCCCCTGCCTGGGAGGACCAAGTGATGTGCTGCCACAAAGGGCCCCTGCGAGCAGACGGGTTTTCCAGGGACTTGTCAACCTGAACTGCATCCCGGGGAGGGCGGAGCACACACTCACACGTCAGCATTGGGGGGGCCCGCCGGGCCTGCAAGGGTATCAAGAGGGTGTGGGCTGACTGGGTCTCGACTAAGATGAAGTCATCAAAATCCCCAAGACAGTCGGGAAAAAACTGGACGATGAACTGACAGGTCATTCCAGGAGCCACCATTCCGCCTTTTCCTGGGAACATCCCTGTGCATGACAGAAGCAAAAGATGAGGACCTGGGGACCAGTCAGCCCCCAGGGCTTGGGTTCATGTGTTGCGTGTGGGTGGCAACCAGGGGACAGAGGTAGACCCCATCACAGCTGGGCTGCTCCATGTGTAGATGCCTTCTGTGCCAAAGCCACGCTGATGGCAGAACCACCAGGCTGTGCAAGGGGGACAGGCTGCTAGGCCGGGAGTCCAGGGGAGAACACCAGGGCCCGGGCAGGTGGGTGGCAGAGTGATATGGTCCATCTGGAATAGTTAGGGGAGAGATGCCTGGCCTGATGGCTTAGAATTTATTTTGAGGACAGCAGAGAGCCGTTTGAGCTTCCGAGCATGGTTGGGAGAAGAACGACGTGACCAGAGCTATTCTTGGATAAAACGCTGTGTTGTGGAAGCTGGAAGGCCGGCTGGGAAGCCCCCCTGGTTTAAGTGGGGAATGAGGACAGCCTGACTCAGGCAGTGTTAGCATGGAGAGTGAGCAGAGGGCAGGTCCAGGGCCCGGAGGGGGTCCCTGGAGAAAGGGGCTGGCAGGACTCAGAGACATCTCTAGGAGGTTGGGTGGGAGGTAGACAGGCTATCTGCAGAGCAGAAGGGCCCCAGGGACTGCGACAGGAAAGGAGGGCCCAGGCTCATCTGAGGATCAGGCGGGCCTGTGCTGGGAGTGAGCACAAATACAATTTTGAGGTGGTCCAGATCACCGCTAGGCTGACTCACCCAGTCCCAGAGCGAAGTACGGTGTAGAAGGCGGGAGGACTCTCAGGTAGCGACTGGTCGCAGTGGTGTTCTGCAGGGAGATCACCATCTGTCCGGAAGTCAAGGGGAGCTCTTTTAGACAACGCACATGGCCAAGTGACATGAGGCACAGACTGTCTACGTAATATGGAAAGGGGGTAGAGGTGTAGATGCAGTGAGTCTGGGCTGGGGAATGGGCACGTGGGAATTCCATACGCCCCTCTATCTACCCTAGATTGTATTTGGAAAAAATAAAATACAAAGTGAACATGAAGACAGGAATAGATCTGACCTATGCTTTGCCCTCTTTAAAACAAGACCTACTATTTGCCGAGCATCTGCCATGTGCCCCCCAACTTTACAAGAGCCAGGAAAAGGTGGGAGCTATCTCTGTTTTACTCTGACAAAGTTGAAGTTCAAAGAGGCCCCTTAACCAGTAAGTAATGGTCTTGAGATTTGAGCCCAGGACATCTGGCTCCAAAGTCCTGCCCACCTGGCTTCTTACGTTGCTGACTTCTTCCCCACATATCCCTTTGGGTCGCTTCTTCCCGTGGGCCCAGTCAAGAGGTGTTTGTGGGCACCTATATGACTGGTTTGTAATTGGACCTCCCACTACCACTCAACCCATCCAACCCCTATTAAACCCTGCCTTCTCTTCTCCCTCCCTTTGACTGGGAGACCCCCGGGGCAAGGCCTGGGACTCAAACACTGCTAGCCCCCACCAGCACTCCACACAGGGCCTGGCAGAAAAGAGAAGCTCAGTATATGAACATATCTCTTGATTCTCTTTTGTGAAATATTATACTAGAAAAAAAATGTATAAATTATAACATGACAAAGGCATGTTACCATTACCTAGATTAAGATAAAAACATTAAAAATACAGATGAAGCCCTACCCCAGCACCCTTTCCGTCAACCAGATAACAGCTACATAAATGTGAAGTGTGTGTCTTCACACTTTTATTCATAGGTATGTATTCCTAAGTCAACACTTGTCCATTTTTGGCCAACACAACATTTGCACCAGTCCATCTGTAAACCACACCCAAGTGTGAGGCGAACGTGATAACCACTACACTATGGAAACGCTATCCACACCCAAGTGTGGAGAGACCCATATTGCTATTTTAATCTTCATTACCCTGCTATTAATAATGATGAGCATTGTTTCATAGGTTTATTTCCTATTTGGGGTTCCTCTTGTGTGAGTTGTCTGTCCATATCCTTTTACCATTTTGCCATTGTATACTTTGTCTTTCTCTTATTGATTTGTAGTAGTTCTTGATGTATTCTGGGTACTAATTCTTTATAAGGTATATGTTGCAAACATCTCCAAGTTTATAACTCATATTATCTTTTGATATACAGTTTCTAAAATTTTAATATAAAATTCATCAACTTTTTGTGGTTTGTGCTTCTGTTTCCAGAAATCTCTCGATATCTCCTATATTTTCTTCTTTAAATGTTGTTTGAGGGGTGCCTGGGTGGCTCAGTCAGGTAAGCATCCAACTCTTGGTTTAGGCTCAGGTCATGATCTCAGGGTTGTGAGATCAAGCCCCACATTGAGATCTGTGCTGGGTGTGGAGCCTGCTTAAGATTCTCTCACTCCGGGGAGGAGTCAAGATGGCGGAGAAGTAGCAGGCTGAGACTATTTCAGGTAGTGGGAGATCAGCTAAATAGCTTATCTAAAGATTGCAAACACCTACAAATCCAACGAGAGATCGAAGAGAAGAAGAACAACAACTCTAGAAACAGAAAATCAACCACTTTCTGAAAGGTAGGACTGGTGGAGAAGTGAATCCAAAGCGACGGGAAGATAGACCGTGGGGGTAGGGGCCAGGTCCCGGCAAGCGGCGGAGCAACGGAGCACAAAATCAGGACTTTTAAAAGACTGTTCCGCTGAGGGACATCGCTCCAGAGGCTTAACCAGGGTGAAGCCCAGGCGGGGTCAGCGCGGCCTCAGGTCCCGCAGGGTCACAGAAGGATCGGGGGTGTCTGAGTGTTGCAGAGCTTACAGGTATTAGAACGGGGAAGCCGGCTACAGAGACAGAGCTGAGGAGTGAGCTCTAAGCTCGGGGTTACCTTGAACCCGTCTCAGGCTCGGTCAGCTCGGAGCAAGCTGGGCACTGTTCTCTGAGGGCGCACTGAGGAGTAGGGCCCCGGGCTCTCGGCTCCTCCAGGCCGGACACCGGGAGGCCGCCATCTTCATTCCCGCCCTTCGGAACTCTACGGAAAGAGCTCAGGGAACAAAAGCTCCCGAAAGCAAACCCGAGCGGATTACTCAAACCGGCCCCTAGTAAGGGCGGTGCAACTCCGCGTGGGGCAAAGACGCTTGAGAATCACTACAACAGGCCCCTCCCCAAGAAGATCAACAAGAAACCCAGCCAGGACCAAGTTCACCTACCAAGGAGTGCAGTTTCAATACCAAGGAGAGCAGCGGAACTCCAGAGGAGGAGAAAGAAAAGCATAGAACTCATGGCTTTCTCCCCATGATTCTTTAGCCTTGCAGTTAATTTTTTTTTCTTTTTCAATTTTTTTTCTCTTCTTCTGCTAATTTTTTTTTAACCTTTACTGTTTTGTTTTTTAATGTTTTTTAAATAGTTTAATATATATATATATTTTTTTTCCTTTTTATATTTTTTATCGGTTTTCTTTTTTTAATTGTTTCTTTTTTTTTTTTCTTTCTGAACCTCTTTTTATCCCCTTTCTCCCCACTCACGATTTGGGATCTCTTCTGATTTGGCTAAAGCATATTTTCCTGGGGTTGTTGCCACCCTTTTAGTATTTTACTTGCTCCTTCATATACTCTTATCTGGACAAAATGACAAGGAGGAAAAATTCACCACTAAAAAAAAAAAAAAAAAGAACAAGAAGCAGTACCAAAGGCTAGGGACCTAATCAATACAGACATTGGTAATATGTCAGATATAGAGTTCAGAATGACGATTCTCAAGGTTCTAGCCGGGCTCGAAAAAGGCATGGAAGATATTAAAGCAACCCTCTCGGGAGATATAAAAGCCCTTTCTGGAGAAATAAAAGAACTAAAATCTAACCAAGTTGAAATAAAAAAAGCTATTAATGAGGTGCAATCAAAAATGGAGGCTCTCACTGCTAGGATAAATGAGGCAGAAGAAAGAATTAGTGATATAGAAGACCAAATGACAGAGAATAAAGAAGCTGAGCAAAAGAGGGACAAACAGCTACTGGACCACGAGGGGAGAATTTGAGAGATAAGTGACACCATAAGATGAAACAACATTAGAATAATTGGGATTCCAGAAGAAGAGGAAACAGAGAGGGGAGCAGAAGGTATATTGGAGAGAATTATTGGAGAGAATTTCCCCAATACAGCAAAGGGAACAAGCATCAAAATTCAGGAGGTTCAGAGAACCCCCTCAAAATCAATAAGAACAGGTCCACACCCCGTCACCTAATAGTAAAATTTACAAGTCTTAGTGACAAAGAAAAGATCCTGAAAGCAGCCCAGGAAAAGAAGTCTGTAACGTAAAATGGCAAAAATATTAGATTGGCAGCAGACTTATCCACAGAGACCTGGCAGGCCAGAAAGAGCTGGCATGATATATTCAGAGTACTAAATGAGAAAAACATGCAGCCAAGAATACTATATCCAGCTAGGCTATCATTGAAAATAGAAGGAGAGATTAAAAGCTTCCAGGACAAACAAAAACTGAAAGAATTTGCAAATACCAAACCAGCTCTACAGGAAATATTGAAAGGGGTCCTCTAAGCAACGAGAGACACTAAAAGTAGTAGATCAGAAAGAAACAGAGACAATATACAATAACAGTCACCTTACAGGCAATACAATGGCACTAAATTCATATCTCTCAATACTTACCCTGAATGTTAATGGGCTAAATGCCCCAATCAAAAGACACAGGGTATCAGAATGGGTAAAAAAACAAAACCCATCTATATGTTGCCTACAAGAAACTCATCTTAAACCTGAAGACACCTCCAGGTTTAAAGTGAGGGGGTGGAAAAGAATTTACCATGCTAATGGACATCAGAAGAAAGCAGGAGTGGCAATCCTTATAGCAGATCAATTAGATTTTAAGCCAAAGACTATAATAAGAGATGAGGAAGGACACTATATCATACTCAAAGGAACTGTCCAACAAGAAGATCTAACAATTGTAAATATCTATGCCCCTAACGTGGGAGCAGCCAACTATATAAGCCAATTGATAACAAAATCAAAGAAACACATCGACAAGAATACAATAATAGTAGGGGATTTTAACACTCCCCTCACTGAAATGGACAGATCATCCAAGCAAAAGATCAACAAGGAAATAAAGGCCTTAAATGACACTGGACAAGATAGACATCACAGATATATTCAGAACATTTCATCCCAAAGCAACAGAATACACATTCTTCTCTAGTGCACATGGAACATTCTCCAGAATAGATCACATTCTTGGTCCTAAATCAGGTCTCAACCGGTATCAAAAGATTGAGATCATTCCCTGCATATTTTCAACCACAATGCTCTGAAGCTAGAACTCAATCACAAGAGGAAATTTGGAAAGAACCCAAATACATGGAGCCTAAACAGCATCCTTCTAAAGAATGAATGGGTCAACCAGGAAATTAAAGAAGAATTGAAAAAATTCATGGAAACAAATGATAATGAAAACACAACGATTCAGAATCTGTGGGACACAACAAAGGCAGTCCTGAGAGGAAAATATATAGCGGTACAACCTTTCTCAAGAAACAAGAAAGGTCTCAGGTACACAACCTAACCCTACACCTAAAGGAGCTGGAGAAAGAACAAGAAAGAAACCCTAAACCCAGCAGGAGAAGAGAAATCATAAAGATCAGAGCAGAAATCAATGAAATAGAAACCAAAAAAACAATAGAACAAATCAACGAAACTAGGAGCTGGTTCTTTGAAAGAATTAATAAGATCGATAAACCCCTGGCCAGACTTATCGAAAAGAAAAGAGAAAGGACCCAAATAAATAAAATCATGAATGAAAGAGGAGAGATCACAACGAACACCAAAGAAATGCAGACAATTATAAGAACATACTATGAGCAACTCTACGCCAACAAATTTGACAATCTGGAAGAAATGGATGCATTCCTAGAGACATATAAACTACCACAACTGAACCAGGAAGAAATAGAAAGCCTGAACAGACCCATAACCAGTAAGGAGATGGAAACAGTCATCAAAAATCTACAAACAAACAAAAGCCCAGGGCCAGACGGCTTCCCGGGGGAATTCTACCAAACATTTAAAGAAGAACTAATTCCTATTCTTCTGAAACTGTTCCAAAAAATAGAAATAGAAGGAAAACTTCCAAACTCATTTTATGAGGCCAGCATCACCTTGATCCCAAAACCAGACAAGGATCCCATCAAAAAAGAGAACTACAGACCAATATCCTTGATGAACACAGATGCAAAAATTCTCACCAAAATACTAGCCAAAAGGATTCAACAGTACATTAAAAGGATTATTCACCACGACCAAGTGGGATTTATTCCAGGGCTGCAAGGTTGGTTCAACATCCACAAATCAATCAATGTGATACAACACATTAATAAAAGAAAGAACAAGAACCATATGATACTCTCCATAGATGCTGAAAAAGCATTTGACAAAGTACAGCATCCCTTCCTGATCAAAACTCTTCAAAGTGTAGGGATAGACGGCACATACCTCAATATTATCAAAGCCATCTATGAAAAACCTACCGCAAATATCATTCTCAATGGAGAAAAACTGAAAGCTTTTCCGCTAAGGTCAGGAACATGGCAGGGATGTCCGTTATCACCACTGCTATTCAACATAGTACTAGAAGTCCTAGCCTCAGCAATCAGACAACAAAAGGAAATTAAAGGCATCCAAATCGGCAAAGAAGAAGTCAAACTATCACTCTTTGCAGATGATATGATACTCTATGTGGAAAACCCAAAAGACTCCACTCCAAAACTGCTAGAACTTGTACAGGAATTCAGTAAAGTGTCAGGATATAAAATCAATGCACAGAAATCAGTTGCATTTCTCTACACCAACAACAAGACAGAAGAAAGAGAAATTAAGGAGTCCATCCCATTTACAATTGCACCCAAAACTATAAGATACCTAGGAATAAACCTAACCAAAGAGACTAAGAATCTATACTCAGAAAACTATAAAGTACTCATGAAAGAAATTGAGGAAGACACAAGGAAATGGAAAAATGTTCCATGCTCCTGGATTGGAAGAATAAATATTGTGAAAATGTCTATGCTACCTAAAGCAATCTACACATTTAATGCAATTCCTATCAAAGTACCATCCATTTTTTTCAAAGAAATGGAACAAATAATCCTAAAATTTATATGGAACCAGAAAAGACCTCGAATAGCCAAAGGAATATTGAAAAAGAAAGCCAAAGTTGGTGGCATCACAATTCCGGACTTCAAGCTCTATTACAAAGCTGTCATCATCAAGACAGCATGGTACTGGCACAAAAACAGACACATAGATCAATGGAACAGAATAGAGAGCCCAGAAATAGACCCTCAACTCTATGGTCAACTAATCTTCGACAAAGCAGGAATGAATGTCCAATGGAAAAAAGACAGCCTTTCAATAAATGGTGTTGGGAAAATTGGACAGCTACATGCAGAAAAATGAAATTGGACCATTTCCTTACACCACACATGAAAATAGACTCAAAATGGATGAAGGATCTCAATGTGAGAAAGGAATCCATCAAAATCCTCGAGGAGAACACAGGCAGCAACCTCTTCGACCTCAGCCACAGCAACATCTTCCTAGGAACATCACCAAAGGCAAGGGAAGCAAGGGCAAAAATGAACTATTGGAATTTTATCAAGATCAAAAGCTTTTGCACAGCAAAGGAAACAGTGAATAAAACCAAAAGACAACTGACAGAATGGGAGAAGATATTTGCAAACGACATATCAGATAAAGGGCTAGTGTCCAAAATCTATAAAGAACTTAGCAAACTCAACACCCAAAGAACAAATAATCCAATCAAGAAATGGGCAGAGGACATGAACAGACATTTCTGCAAAGAAGACATCCAGATGGCCAACAGACACATGAAAAAGTGCTCCATAGCACTCGGCATCAGGGAAATGCAAATCAAAACCACAATGAGATATCACCTCACACCAGTCAGAATGGCTAAAATTAACAAGTCAGGAAATGAGAGATGCTGGCGAGGATGCGGAGAAAGGGGAACCCTCCTACACTGTTGGTGGGAATGCAAGCTGGTGCCACCACTCTGGAAAACAGCATGGAGGTTCCTCAAAATGTTGAAAATAGAACTACCCTATGACCCAGCAATTGCACTGCTGGGTATTTACCTTAAAGATACAAACGTAGTGATCCGAAGGGGCACGTGCACCCGAATGTTTATAGCAGCAATGTCTACAATAGTTCCCAAACTATGGAAAGAACCTAGATGTCCATCAACAGACGAATGGATAAAGAAGATGTGGTATATATACACAATGGAATACTATGCAGCCATCAAAAGAAATGAAATCTTGCCATTTGCAACGATGTGGATGGAACTAGAGGGTATCATGCTTAGCGAAATAAGTCAATCGGAGAAAGACAACTATCATGTGATCTCCCTGATATGAGGGGGAGGAGATGCAACATGCGGGGTTAAGGGGGTAGGAGAAGAGTAAATGAAACAAGATGGGATTGGGAGGGAGACAAACCATAAGTGACTCTTAATCTCACAAAACAAACTGAGGGTTGATGGGGGGAGGGGGGTTGGGAGAGGGGGCGTGGGGTTATGGACATTGGGGAGGGTATGTGCTATGGTGAGTGCTGTGAAGTGTGTAAACCTGGCGATTCACAGACCTGTACCCCTGGGGATAAAAATATATTATATGTTTATAAAAAATAAAATTTAAAAAAAAATTGAAAAAAAAAAAAAGATTCTCTCACCCTCTCTCCCTCTGCCCTGCCTCTTTCTCTCTAAAACAAAATAAAACAAGTAATGATAATACAATTAAATTCTACCTGAAAATAAATAAATTTTGTTTGAGATCTTTGCTGAAAAGTACTTTGCTTAGGGTATGGAGTGAGGTAGGGATTAAATTATTTTCCATATGCAAGGATGCCACTTCAGTTTTGTTTCCTCAGGAGTGCACATGTGCATGGAACAGCCCGAGCAACAGCATGTGCGGTTCCCTCCATCAGGCTGCTGTTCCCTCACACATGGAGCCAGCTGTACCCACTGCTGAGATTCATGGTCAAGGTGTTCATGGTGGCAGCCGTTCCTCTCATCCACTGGGCCATCAACAGAGCCTTGCTCAAGCCACGCAAGGCAGACCTCTGACCAGTAACGGGCAGGAGCCAGCAGTTTATGTGGCTTCTGAGGGGATGTGCCACAAGATGAAAGAGTCAACTGGGCTCTATGGCGGACAGCTCAGGAACACTTTCTTGGATTGGCTCTTCCTGCTTCCACCCCCTTTCCTCAGTCTTCTCCAGAGACGTGATTGACAGCGCAGACTCTCACTGCCTCAGACCCTGCTTCATGAGGCACCCAGGCTATGACAGCTGGCATCAGAAGGGTCCTAAGGCAGCAGACCCTCAGGAGGCAGGTCTGGTGTTAGCTTTCCCGCCAGTCTGGTGGTAATCAGAACTCCAGCTGGTGGGAAGTCGGGTGTGAGGACCCCGGTACACAGTGGCATCACAATCACCATGGCTTTCACCCATGGTCAGCTGGGAGGAGGTGCAGGGGGAGGTCAGGCTCTGGAACGGGGGGGGGGGGCGGCTTTGGTGCCTGCAAGTTCTGGGTCAGTGATAATAATAAGCGGGCTGGCTTTCCTTAATAGCACTGGAAGCCCCAGAGGGAAAAATGAGAGGCTCAGGGCAGGGAACTGCCAACTCAAGGCCCACGGTGAAGACATTCCTTGCATTCCTGGGTTATACACAATTTGCTCCTAGTGCATGTGTGTGCGTGTGCAGGTGCACACGTGGGCCCAAATGCATTTCTTACTCGATTTGGCTTGCCATTTTTCACCTTGTATTTCTGTACCTGTTTTTTTTTCTTTCAAATGTCTTTTTTAAGTTAACAAAATATTGAAAAGAAACAAAATAGCCCCCTGGCTTACAAGGTACAGGACTTTCTTCCCACCACAACCCTTTAGCCTTCACACTCACAGCCTGGGTCCATCTGCCTCCACCTTGGACAGAATAGCTTTCTCATAACTTCCAGAGGCCAGGGACTGGGAGTATACCTGTGTTCTTAAGCAAGCCTGGAGCAGGTTTTTCATTGTTATACCTCCTCATCTGGCTTTGGGGTCAAGGTAAGATCAGGCTCTGTCTTAGTCCACTTGGGCTCCTCTACAAAATGCTATAAATTGGTTTTCTTACAAACAACAGAAAATCATTTCTCACAGCTCTGGAGGCCAACAAGTCCAAGATCAAGGTGCCAGCATGGTCACATTTCGGTGAGGACCCTCTTCCTGATTATAGCCGGTACCTTCTCACTGTGTTCTCAAAGTGGTGGAAGGGGCAAGGGATCTCTCTAGAACCTTTTTTACAAACGCACTAATCCCCCTCATGAAGCCCCACCCTCATGACCTAAGCACCACCCGAAGGCTCTACCTTCTAATACCATAGGATTTCAACATAGAACTTTTGGGGGACATGAATATTCAGATCATAGTAGGCTCATCACCTAATAATGTGGGTATGTTCCTTCCTTTTCTAGTCTCTGAAACTGTTTATATATAATAGGAATTAGCTCAAATGGTTGTGGTGTGTACCTGTAAGATGATCTAGGCCTAGCATTTCTTTTGCTAAAAAGTTTGTTTGTTTGTTATTTTCATCAAAGTTGGACCACCACACAGGTTAAAGAATCAAAGGTTTTGAAAAACAGAAATCCTGCTTTCTTCCCCTGAACCAGTCTCCTGTCATTTCCTATAATATTTTTTCCTCCCTTTGACTGATTATTTCAGAATTTGCCTCCAAATGACATAATATTTTTCTTAATTTGTGTGCATTAAATATGGATACATGCTGTGGACATTCTCTCTTTCCTCTCCCATATCCAACTCACCATATGATATGTGCTTCCTATCCCCCATCTTCCCAATATAAGTTATATCATACTACTTGATTAGTACAGTAACTGATGTTTACACTATTGTCACTGTATAAATGATACAGCTGTGCATGAAATTGTCCCTTAAATAATTATTGTCCATCCAGAGTTAATCAATTGATGATTTTGTTTAATATGTACTTATTAATGACTCAATCTCCCTGCACTACTCTAAAAATCTCTTCCCAAATGTCTAGATGTATCAGGGACTCTGAATGATGTCACCCCCGTATTATAATACACTGTGGCAGACTGTATCTCTTTTTTTTGGGAGGCCAGTTCTGGGGAAACCAGCCACTGGGCTGGGAGGGGAGGGGAGGGGGAGAGAGGAAAGGAACTCACTGATATGGACAAGCCTCCACAGGAGGCCCACGGGGAGAGGAACTGAGATCTAAGCTGAAAGTCAGCATCAACCACCAGGCACGTGAGTGACTGACACTTCAGAAAATTTCTGCCTCTAGTCTTCTGGCTAAGACTCCAAACGTCACAGTAGAAATAAACTGTTCTCACTGTGTCCTACCTGATCAGCAAGCAAATGGCTGTTTCACAAAGTCTTGAGGCAATTGGTTACATGGCTATCATAACTGGTACACTAAATACATTTAAACAGACACCAATGAAAGTTGCCCTTGAAGTCGTGCCAGAAAAAACCATTTCAAGTACTTTTTTTTTCTATCAAGTACTTTTAGCCACAAATGTTGTTCTTAAGCTCCAGAACATAATACATCTGGGATATACGCCTTCCACTGTATAAATGCTTGGAATCCTGCCACCGGACATCCACTTATCATGGAGCTCTGACCCTGAGCCTCACTACAAAGCCACTAGAGGCAGAGACTTCCAAAAGTAGAATTTGATTCCAAGATTCTTCACATGATGGTAGGAGAAGGAGCCACAAGCATGGAAGAGGAGGAGGTGGTGTGGAATTAGACTAGAACTAGAGGCATCAGTATAGTCAAGATTTTAAATACTATGCAACCGTGTGTGGACATATGCATGAACACATGTGTACACACATATGTCTAATTATGGTTGGATCTATGCAACTGCTCTTTTTCTCCAGCTCTGTCCGTTGAAAGGACCCATAAGCAATGACACCCCAGCAGCAAACAGCATCTCTAATGCTTAGACCCTGGTTTCTAAATATCAAGTTTCTGTGTTCTCTGCAAAAAGGAAGCAGGGCTTTTTAGAAACTGATTCCAGAACTGGGACAAAGTAAGAACAAGATGAACCTGGAACATCTTTTAATGCCAGAATGCAAGGAAGTGCTTAAAAAAAAACAAAAACAAAGAAACAAACCCAAAAAACACCACAACCAAAAACCCCACAAAAGAACATGGGAGACTCTCATTGGAGAATACTTGTAAGATTCCCACTGGACAAATCTAGGATAATTACAGAAGCAAAATGAATATTGACTTTAAATAAGCTCATTTGAGGTTAGACTAACATAACTTCATCACTTAGAATGATTCTAAGTAGATTTGCCCTTGAATATTGGCCAAGAAAATGAACTCCATGGAAATAGCTGTTAAATTTAACAGTACTGCTAGAATACATGTCTTGGAAAAAATGAAATAATCAATTAATCAAAGGGGAAAAACCCAATTACTTCACTAAGACTGACCAAACTGGTCTTTAAGATGATGTATGCTCTTGATTAGATCCATGCTGACAAAAAACTGGGTGCAAAATAGGTTCTCAATATTTCTTATAATATTTATAATTGCCCTGGTATATTTTGCTCTCCTCCACTGTCAGATGTTCAGGTATACAAATGTCGCTATTCTGCCAATATCAAACTGACATCCCCAAAAGATTCTGCATCAGAGAATAAAGTTCTTCAGGTTAAATTCTCTCCTTTAGGAACTAATGACCAAAATGGGAAGAGTTGAGGACAATGGTTCAGACCTGGACTAAGACAGAGTTACTAACAGTGAACACTGGATGATTCACTGTTGACAGACTACGAGTTTTTTCTCTCTCCTCTCGTTATAAATTTGCTTTTGCTTCTGTTCACTGACAACAGTGTACTGACTACTATTCCTCACAGGAGTATGCAGATAACAAATTCCTCTGAATTATTCTTTGACAATATCCCTCTACTAATGAGTCTTCCAATCCATGAATACAGTATATTCAGTAGTGTGCTGGTGAATGTTTAATGACAGGCTCTTGGGGGTGGGAGAGAGCCCTGATTTGATAGTATTTGTTGATTTCCATAGTGTAAATACTCCCACTGTGGTCGAATTCAAGAAACCATCACTGAACGTGGATTTCGGGAGAATGTGCGTGGTCAGCTCTCATGCGCTACTATGACTTGGCTCCAACGTACCACTGGGTATGTACCTATTCATCTATTTGGGTCTCCTCTAATTTCTTTCAATTATATTCTTAGTTTTCTGTCAAAGTCTTGCACATATTTATTTAAATTTATTCCTGGGCTGCCTAAGTGGCTCAGTTATTAAGCGTCTGCCTTTGGCTCAGGTCATGATCCCAGGGTCCTGAGATTTAGCCCCACACCAAGCTAGACGGGAAGCTTCTTCTCCCTCTCCCACTCCCCCTGCTTGTGTTCCTGCTCTGGATGTCTCTCTCTGTGTCAAGTAAATAAATAAAATCTTAAGAAAAAAATAAATTTATTCCTAAATTTGATTTTTTTAATGCACTATAAATAGTATCTACTTTAAATTCATTTTATAATAGTTTGCTCTAGTACAGAGGAACAAATTTGGGTTTTGTATATTGACTTTGTGTCTAAAGATTTTCAATAAATTCACTTAATTTTATTTAATTCCAATAGGTTATCTGTAAATTTATTTGGATTTTCTAGGTACACGATCATGTCATCTGAATAATGGCAGTTTTATTTTTGTAAATACCTTTTGTCAAATTATGAAACTTTTACCCTATTCCTAGTTTGCAAAGCATTTTTTTAAATTATGACTAGATATTAAATTTTGTCTGCATCTAGTGAAAGATAACTTTATGAGTTTTCTACCTTATTGTGTTAGGGTGGGGAATTCTACTTGTTGCTTTTCAAATGTTAAACTAACTTGGCACTGCTGGATCAACCAAGGTGGTTGTAATGTTGATCATTTTTAGATAATGCTGAATTCAGTTTGCTAATGTTTTGCTAGGAAACTCTGCAGTTCTGTTCATGACAAAGTTTAGCCTTTCTTATAATAATCCTTTTCAGATTTTGGTGTCAAGATTATGCTTGTCTCATAACACAAGTTGGGTTGTGTTCCCTTTTTCCTAATCTCTGTAAGGCTTTGTAAAAGATCATTGCAACTTTTCCTCATAGGTTAGAAAGAATTCACTGGTGAAACCATTAGGGCCTGAAATTTTATTGGTAGGAAGATTTGTCATTGTTGTTTTTACGTAAGCTCCACATCTAGCATGGAGCCCAATGCAGGGCTTGAACTCATGACCCTGAAATCAAGACATAAGCTGAAATCAAGAGTTGGATGCTTAACCAACCAAGCCACCCAGGCACCCCTATTGTTGTTGTTGTTTTAAACAGCTTTACTGAAATATAATTCCCATGCCACAACTCAACAACTTAAAGTGTATAAGACAATGGTGTTTAGTATATTCATAGAGTTGTGCGATCATCACAATTTTAGAACGTTGTGAGGTTTTAAACAGAGATTCAGCGTCTGAACATTGTTCAGATGTTTTTTTCTACTTGTATCTGTTTTGTAAATTGTATTTTCCTGAAAATTTCTCTATTTCATCTATATTTTCAAATTTCCATGTATAACATTGCTCATAAACCTCTTATTCTTCTATGTCTATAGGATCATTAATGATGCCCTCTTTTTCCTTGATATTGGTGAATTTGTACTTTCTTTTCTCTTTGATCACTTTTGCTAGGGATTAATTTCATTAATCTTTCCAAAGAACTAATTTTTGGCTTTGCTGATCCTACCGCATATTTGTTTTCTATTTTGTTTAAATTTCTCCTTGTTTTTGTGATTTCCTTACCATTTCTTTGGGTTTAATTTGCTATTCTTTTCTGATCTTTCAGATATACCTAGATAACAGATTTTCAGACTATTTCTCTTCTAACAGGTAAATATAAGTCTACACATATTCTTTTAAGCTTGGCCTTACCTGCATTCTACAAGCTTTGATGTACCATTTAAAAATGATCATTCATATAAATAAGCCATAGAAATGAAAAGTACAGCATAGGGAATATAGTCAATATACAATAATGTTGTATGGTGACAGATGTGACTTATCATGGTGAGCACTGAGTAATGTATTAAATTGTTGAATCACTGTGTTGTATACCTGAAACAAATGTAACCCTATATGTCAAATATACTTCAATAACTCTTAAAAATGATCATTCTTTTCTTTTTTTTTAAGATTTTATTTATTTATTTGACAGACAGAGATCACAAGTAGGCAGAGAGGCAGGCAGAGAGAGAGGAAGGGAAGCAGGCTCCCCGCTGAGCAGAGAGCCCGATGCGGGACTCGATCCCAGGACCCTGAGATCATGACCTGAGCCGAAGGCAGCGGCTTAACCCACTGAGCCACCCAGGCGCCCAAAAAAATGATCATTATTTTCTATTTTTTTATTTTCATTATGACTTTTTTGATTCTTGAATTTACTAATGAATTACTTAATTTCCAAATATTTAGGTAGTTGCTAGTTATATTTTTGTTGTTGATTTCTATATTAACTCTATATACGTTTTTAGTCCTTTGAAATTTTTTCATAATTGTTTTATGGTCCAGCACATAGACAATTTTAGTGTTTCATATGCACTTTTAAAAGAAAATACATATTGCAATTGCCGAGTGTAGTCAATTAGATGTAGTTTGTTAATTGCTTGATTCTTCTATATCTTTACTGGTTTTTTTTTTTTTTTGTCTACCTAGTTTTTAAGTTTTTGAGGGAAAAAAATGTTAAAATCTCCTACTTTTGTTATTGTATCTGTTTTTCTTCCAGTCTTGTAAAATTGTACTTACATATTTTGAGGTTAAGTCATTACTGTGTGTAGATTTTAGAGATGTTGTTTATTTGTCAGAGAGAAGGAGAGTGCAAAGAGGGGGAGCGACAGGCAGAGGGGGAAGCAGGCTCCCCGTTCAGCAGGGAGCCCAATGTAGGACTCGATCCCAGGACCCTGGGATCATGACCCAAGCTAAAGGCAGCTGGTTAACTGACTGAGCCACCCAGGTAATTGATCCTTCTCTTTTAACTGCAGTACCTAGTCCATTTACATGTCATGTAATTGTTGTTGCTTTTCATTCCTTCTTGCATTTCTCTGCTTACCTATGGGTACCATTTTCTTCTGACTGAAAATTCCTTTGGTGCAGATCTCCTGGTGATGAATTATTATTATCTGGTTGTGAATTATCAGTTTTTATCTGAGAATGTCTTCCTTTTATCTTCATTTTTGAAAACTATTTTCACTAGGTTTAGAATTCTAGATTGAAAGGTACTTTCTTTCAACACTTTGAAGCTTCCATTCCAAGTATTTTGTAGCTTCAATCATTTCCATTAGAAGGTGGTGGGTCTTTTTTCTCTCGATGGTTTAAGTTAGAGTCCCCCCTCCTTTTCTTTGGCTTAGAACAGAATTTTACTAAATATGCCTGGGTATGATTTTTTTTTTTTTTAATTTTATTCTGCTTAGGCTTGCTAGTGCTTTACTTTATGGCTTGATGTCTTTGTTACTTTTGGATCACTGTCATCCACTACATCTTCCAACCCTGTTCCTGCACCATTCTCCCTCTACCCTCTTTCTGGGACTTCAATTATATAACAGATCTGTTCACTAGATCCCATATTTTAAAATGCTACTTTATGTATTTTTCCTTCTTTTTTTTCTTTGTGCTTTAGTCTGGATCATTTCTACTGAGCTCTCTGCAAATCTTCTCTTCATCTGTGTCTAGTTTGCTGGTAAGCCCTATTACTATTGAGTAATGTCAGTTCTAGAATTTTCATTTTTTGTAGATTCTTATTCTTCAGGCTATTTTTTAAAAAGATTTTATTTATCCATTTGACGGACAGAGATCACAAGTAGGCAGAGAGGCAGGCAGAGAGAGATGAGGGGAAGCAGGCTCCCCACTGAGCCGACAGCCCAATGCAGGGCTTGATCCCAGGACCCTGGGATCATGACCTGAGCCAAAGGCAGAGGCTTTAACCCAATGAGCCACCCAGGCAACCCACTTCAGGCTATCTAGTTACATAACTGGAGCTCTCCTTAATACATGTATATTTTTAATGCTTGATTTTGAAATTAGATCTACAAGAGTTACAAAAATAATCTAGGGAGTTCCCATATGCTCTTCACTCAGCTTTCCCTTATGTTAACATCTTCATAATAAGAGAACGATGATCAAACCTAAGAAATTAAGTTTGCTATAATATATAAACTAAATCATAGGATCTACATATACTTTTCCAATTTGTCCTCTAACTTCCTTTTTCCACTGGATCTAATCCAAAATCTGAAATTGCGTTATGTTCCCGTGTCTTTCTAGTCTCCTCTGATCTGTGACATTTCCTTAGTCTTTCTCTATTGCCCATGATCTTGAGCCTTCCTTTTTTTTTTAAGATTTTATTTCTTTATTTGAGTGTAGGGGGGGCAGCGGGAGAGGGAGAAAGAATCCGAAGCAGACTCTGTGCTGTGCACGGAAGCCCACATGGGGCTCGATCCCACAACATGAGATCAAGACCTGAGCCAAAACCAAGAGTCAGATGCTTAACTGACTGAGCCACCCAGGCGCCCCAACCTTGAGCCTTTTAAAGAGCACTAGTCAGTTATTTTATGTAATATATTTGTAGAATGGCATTCAGTTGGGTTTGTCTAATGTTTACTCATGATTACTTACATTATTTGCAAGAATACCAGGTAAGTGATGTGCCCTTCTCAGTATGTCATATCCGGGGCATATGATATAAAAGTGTCTTATTAGTGGTGATGTTAAAATTCATCACTTTGTCAAAGTGGTGTCTGCCAGGATTCTCTATTGTAGGGAGTCTGCTTGAGGATTTCTTTCCCTCTCCCTCTGCTCCTCCCCTCATTTGCAGGCTCTCTCTCTCTCTAAAATAAATAAACAAATCTTTAAAAGAAGAATGATGGATCTGCAAGTTCTCTTAAATGATAAAATACAATTTACATATACATGAAGGATCTGTCATGAGATCGGTCATGATTAAACCTGGTGAGCAGAGCTGGCAACTACTAAGGTTGGTCTTGGTCTGATTCCCTAGAATGGTGGAGTCTAGCATAAAAATGAAGGAAACTGGTGAAAAAGGAATCAGGACAGTCTCTATAACTACTCCCAGAGGCATCACTGGATATGCTGTTAAAGGAAACTAGAAATATGTTGAGGGCAGTAAGGAGAGGGAGCTCAAATATAGCCATATATTTACTTATGATTCCAGAAAGAAACAATGGAAGAAGGAAGAACCCAAACTAATAAAAATAGTTACCAAAAGGGTTAAGGAGAGCATAAGAAAGGGGGGAAAGGGATATGAAGTGAAGTTTCTTTTTAAATAAAAAAATCACAGCTTGGGGCGCCTGGGTGGCTCAGTGGGTTAAGCCGCTGCCTTCGGCTCAGGTCATGATCCCAGGTCCTGGGTTCGAGCCCCACATCGGGCTTTCTGCTCAGCGGGGAGCCTGCTTCCTCCTCTCTCTCTGCCTGCCTCTCTGCTTACTTGTGATTTCTCTCTGTCAAATAAATAAATAAAATCTTTAAAAAAAAATCACAGCTAATAAATGCAGAAGGAATAACAGAATTAGAAATCACCATTTTGTAGCCCTTAATTTTGTTTTAAAAAAATGGATCTATGTAACAAACATCTAAGGCTTCTAAAGCCAATATATGAAAGGTTGACAAAAACTTTATATATGATGGGTCAGGCTCATAACATCCAATGCCATTCTTCACTGGTAATAGGAAAAGCAGATACATTCCTCCTGATGGGATGCAATCAAAAATACACAGCACCACCAAAGAATTACCCTAACCAAAAAATAAAAAACAACAACAAAAAAAACTGAACATGAATCCAATCAAACATCTACATCTAAACTATAATTTTATAGAAAATATGAATAAAGGAACATGTTTAATGACATCACAAAAATGTAGGGGCACGGGGTGGCTCAGTGGGTTGAGCCTCTGCCTTCAGCTCAGGTCATGATCTCAGGGTCCTGAGATTGAGCCCCACGTCGGGTTCTCTGCTCAGCCTGCTTCCCCTTCCTTCTCTCTGCCTGCCTCTCTGCCTACTAGTGATCTCTGTCTGTCAAATAAATAAATAAAGTTTTTTAAAAATGCAATTAGCCAAACCTAGGATGTAAGAAACCACAGTTTCAATAAATATGGCATTTTTAAAAAGCAGGTACAGGGATTTCTGGTCCAAGATGGCAATGTAGGAAGACCCAGAACTCACCTCCTCTACAGGTGCTCTAAATCTGCACCTGAGGGCCAACTGAACAGCTTCTATACAATACAAGATAGATACCACATAGATGGAACAGCAAGAGATGGGAAAGAGTGAAAGAGTCACAGTGGGAACCGCTACCCCAATGCTGCAAGCTGCAGCAGGGAGGGATAGTACTGAAGGCATGGGCAACTAGAATATAAAAGACCCAGTCCTAGAACTCTGCTGAGCAGTGAGAGCTGCTGAAACCCCTCAGCTGGCAAACCCTACAGTTTGCATTCCCTTTTCACCTTAATAGCCCAGACAAGAGCAGTGTCTGGGCATCATAGCTGGCCTTCTACCTCACTGGGTCCTTAGCACCTACCAGCCCAAGCTATTCCACCAAGGTGACCCTAACACATTGCACATCAGGACACCCCAGCCAGTGCTCACTATAGCTCCAGCCATCTTGTCAAGGTGATACAAGTTCAAAGCACCCTGGAACGCTCCAGTCTGGCATCAACCTCTGCTCCAGACTTGCCAGAGAAGTCCTGGCACAAAGTGCCCCAGGAACCCCTGGTCCATGCCCACCTCAGCACCAGCTATCTCACCATGGTATCCCCGTACAAAGTACCCCAGGACACTCCAGCCCGTGCCACCCCTGGCTCCAGCCACCTTGCAAGGGTGCCACTGTGTAGACCACCCAGGACATCCTGATCCATGCCCACTTCAACTACAGCTGCATTCCCCTACCAGGGCACCCCTGTACAGAGCATCCTGGGACAACCCAGCTTGTACCCACTTCAGCTTCAGCTGTCCTCCCAGGGCACTGTCTATACAGAGAGCCCTGGGATCCCCCGGGTTATACCCACTTCAGCTTCAGCAATCCTGCCAAGGTGCCCTCTGCACAGAGAGTTCCAGGACCACCCCAGCCTGCACCCACTTCAGCTCTAGCCATTCCACCAGGACAGTTCCAGCATGGAGTGCACCAGGTCCTCCCGCCCATGATAGCCACAGGTTCAGCCAGCCAGCCTATTAGAAGGTGGAGGAGGGATAGTAAAATATCTTCCAAACTGAGAAGGCACTTTGAGACTATAAAACAAAGCAGGTGACTCCATGTAGTTTACAGAGTTTTATTCAGGGTAACTTACTGACGGGGGAATCAGGGGAGCAACAATTCAGGCAGCTGTGTGGCTATTTTCCACAAAGTCTGGATCTTAGTCCATAGATTTTGTAAAGCAAAGGGACATGCAGAAGGACTCTGTAGTGAGATCAAAGGGTTTTGCATGCACCTAATTGACAGCTAACTTTAATTAGATCTTGTGGTGCCACCTGTGCAATCAGGAAGGGGAAAGACTATGGTATCTCTATCAGATTCATGGGAGGCCAAAGTAAGCCTCCTCCCATCCCAGCCCTGGTAGGCATTTCTAAGGTGTGTATATTAATCTTCAAGGGGCTCGCAACACATAACCCCAAGAGAGGTCATCTGGTGAACATGAACACGATGGAGAGCCAAAGATGAAGACAGTCTTGTCAGCATTCTTACACTCTACAATCACTAGGCACACACAGTCTACACAGGTAATGACCATACAAAGATTATCCCTTCAAATTTAGGAGTAGTTATTCCACCTAGTTTGTAGAAACAAACACAGAAAGTCAAGCAAAATGAGGAAAAAGGAATGTGTTCTAATGAAAGAACAAGACAAAAACTCAGAAAAAGAACAAAATGAAATGAAGATAAACAATGTATCTGATAAAGAGTTCAAAGTGATGGTCATAAAGATGCTCACCAGACTGGAGAGAAGGGTGGAGAAACTCAGCGAGAACTTCAACAAAGAGAAAGAAAATATGAAAAAGAATCTATCAGAATTGAAGACTATAGTAACTGAAGTGACAAATACAGTAGAGGGGATCAATCACAGATTAGTGGCTACAGAATAAACAGTAATCTGGAAAACAGGGTAATGAAGAACAATCAAGCTGAACAACAAAAAGAAAAAAAAAGAAGGTAGGTTAAGGGATCTCTCAGACAGTTTCAGTGAGCAAATATTTGCATTATAGGGGTAGGAGAAAGAGAAGAGAAAAGGGGGCAGAAAACTTACTTGAAGATATAATAGCTGAAAACATCCCTGAACTGGGGAAAGAAACAAACATCCAAGTTCAGGATGCACAGAGAGCTCCAAATAAGATGAACCCAAGGAGCTCTACACAATGACATGTAATGGTTAAAATGTCAGTTAAAGATAAAGACAGAATTTTAAAAGCAGCAAGAGAGAAGCAAGTAGTTACTACAAGGGAAACCCCCATAAACCTATCAGTTGATGTTCAGCAGAAACTTCGTGGGTCAGAAGAGAGTTGCATGATATATTCAAAGTCTTGAAAGTTAAACACCTACAACCGAGAATATCCTACCCAGCAAGTTTATCATTCAGAATTGAAGGAAAGATAAAAGGTTTCCCAGAAAAATACAAGTTAAAGGAGATCATCACCACAAACAGGCCTTAGAAGAAATATTAAAGGGACTTCTTCTTTAAGTGGAAAAGAGAAAGTCACAATTAGAAATAAAATTATGAAAGGAAAACATTTTATCAGTAAAAGGAAACACACAAAAAAGGTAGTGTAGTCATCACTTTGAAAGCTAGTATGAAGTTGAAAAGACAAAATAAATCAAACCATTTATATTTTAAAAGTCAGCTAAGGAGGGGCGCCTGGGTGGCTCAGTGGGTTAAAGCCTCTGCCTTTGGCTCAGGTCATGATCCTGGAGTCCTGGGATCGAGCCCCACATCGGGCTATCTGCTCAGCAGGGAGCCTGCTTCCCTTCCTCTCTCTCTGCCTGCCTCTCTGCCTACTGGTAATCTCTCTCTCTGTCAAATAAAAAAAAAAAAATCTTAAAAAGTCAGCTAAGGGGACTCACAAAATTAAAAAATGTAAAATACAATAACATATACATAAAATGTGGAGGGGAGAGTAACAATGAAGTTCTTTTACAATGTGTTCAAATTTAAGTGACCATCAACTTAATATAGACTGCTATATACTTAGAATGTTATATATGAACCTCATAGTAACCACAAACCAAAAGCCTATGGTACATAAAAAAATGAAGAGGAAGAAAATCCAGCCTCACATTAAAGAAAGTGATCAATCACAAAGAAAGATAGCAAGAGAAGAAAGGAACAGAGAAGAACTACGAAAACAACCAGAAAACAACAAACAAAATGGCAGTAATACTTATCAATACTTAACAATACAATACCTACTTACTTACAATACTTATCAATAATTACTTTAAATGCAAATGGCCCAAATGTTCCAATCAAAAGACATTGGGTGACGCATGGATAAAAAAACAAGAGCTCTCTATATGCTGCCTACAAGAGACCCACGTCAGAATGAAGACACAAACACACTGAAAGTTAAGGAATGGAAAAATAAATTCCATGCAAATGGAAGCGAAAAAAAAAGAAAAAAGGCAGGAGAGCAATACTTATATCACAAAGACAAAGAAGAGTATTATATAATAATAACGGGAGCAATATAATAAGAGGATATAACAATTATAAATGTCTATATACCCAACATTGGAGCACCTTAGCACATTAGCACAAATATTAACAGACATAAAGGAAGAAACTGACAGTAATATGATAATAGCAGGGGACTTTAACACCCCACTTACATCAAGGAACATTTTCTAGGACAGATCCCATGTTAAGCCACAAAACAATTCATAAAAGATGATATCCAAATGGCTGAGAGACACATGAAAATGTGCTGAGTGATCTCTGATACCTTTCATAATGGTCAAAATGAAAAAGACTGAGTCTTGGTGAAGATGTAGAACCAGAAATCTCGCCCACTGTGCACGGCAGCATAGACAGTCTCTTTGGAGGAAAAAACTAGCAGAGGGTAGAAGAGTTATTACCCACTAAAGAGGAAAAAAGAAATATTTTACCCAAATGCAATGTTTGAATTCTGATTCAAATAAACCAAATGTAAACTGACTCTTTTTTAACAAATGGAGGAAAATCAAACATGGATTGATATTAGTTAATACTAATCAATATCAATTAATGTTAATATTCCTGGATATGATCATGTTTGTTTGTTTTTTTAAGATTTTTATTTATTTATCTGTCAGCGAGAGAGTGAGCACAAGCAGGGGGAGTGGCAGGCAGATGGAGAAGCTGATTCCCTGCCAAGCAAGGGGCCTGAGGTGGGGCTCGATGCCAAGACCCTGGGATCACGACCTAAGCCAAAGGCAGACGCTTAACCAACTGAGCCACCCAGGAGTCCTGATAATGGTTATTTTGTAAAAGTGCTTACCTGTTAGAAATACATACTGAAGTACTAACTAAAGAACGACCCTACACTAGGTTTTTCAAAACTTCAAACACTTCCTGTGTATGCACATGTACATGGACACACACACACACAAAGAAGTTGTGGGAATGATATGTGAAGCCAGATTTGCAGGAAGCAGGTAATTACTGAAGGTGGGTGAGGGGCACACAAGGGTTTATTACCGTCCTTTCTCTAATTTTTGTATATGGCTTTAATTCCATGAATGACTTCAAAACATAAGGAAGCTAATGAAATGGGAGCTGGAAAGAAATAAGACTTTTACCTCATAAACTGGCCCAATTTCATAATCTGTGAAAAATCCAACTGATGGCTTAGCTAGAAACACTGGAGTGTCAGCACAACTGTGGGAGGGCACAAGAGGGGAGAAAGGCTGTTAGTTTTACCCATTGGATTTGTGCGAAATAAATACACCCAAACTGCCAAAGATAATCACAGCATGTCATTTATTGGGTTTTGTTCCTGTTGTTAAAGCAGGTTATGGGATAATTTTACCAGATGACAGAATCTTCATGAAGATATGTGCAGCTGCTGTGGTTCATTTTTGACATGCGTGTAGGAAGCTATCCTAACTGGGTTTTTAATATAGGTGCTGTTTCTTGGCATAGAAGAGTCCAATTTTTCTTAATAAAAATGATGTCATTTGCCTAATAAATGTTAAGAGTTTGAAGTCCCCTGAAACTATGAATCCATGAAGCCATTCATTCCCTTCACAAGGACAATTAGTGAAATAAGCCAAAGGCCCTCTCTGAAAGAAAATCACAATTTATATGTATTATTTGCAATTAAACAAATTTTAAATATTTTTATTTTTAGGGTCCTATTCCGAGACACGTGACTGCAAGGGAAGAGCATGGCCACAGACCGAGACTGTTCAGATGAAAGCAGGGGACCGACACTAACCCCCGATCCCTCAACAACCCTGGCAGGTCAGAAAAGCACAAACCCAGGCCTCTGGGGGCTGTCCAAATGCCAGGTCTGTGGGGAGCCCTGAAGCCCTGCTCTGTTCTGATACTGACATCCCATCCCCCGGCCCCCCAAAAGTCCAGACCAGGGCCTTCTGGGTTTATTCTCACAGATCCCACCTCCTGACGAATCCAAGTCCAGGAAAGACCCACCTCTGCTCCAGATCTCCCGCCAGGACTGGCTTCTTCGAAGGAAAGAGAAGAGACTTGCCTCCATAGGGAGTGTTAGGAGGGAAAAACCGAGGGTTTTTTAGGAAGTGGTTCCGACTCTCCATTCTGGCAAGCAGAAGTCGCTCCAGTTCTCTCTGGGGCACGCGTAAGTGGCTCATCCACTTTTTATTCTTGGGTGGACCTGCCTTCTTTGAAACACACAAAAAACAGAGTCCATGACAGGCCGGGGGACTGTGAGTGCTGACACTGGGCCAACTCCGTGACCCAATGGTAATCCGTGCCAACTCTCCTCCCTATTTCTCTGTGGACCCACAATTTCCTGAGTCACCGGGAACTCCTTCCACTCATCGCCTCCCTGTGCCCGCTGCCCACACACACCACCTCGCATGGACTTCCACTCCAACCTTGACGGCCTTGCGCTTGGCCTTTGAACACAAGTCCCCCGTCAGGCTGTCCACGGTGTAGTCTAACTCGTCTTCAGACTTAGTCAGCATCTTGCAGGAAGCCTCAAGCTTCTTAATCAGGTTCTTCTTGGGGACAGAGCGCTTCTCACAACTGAATGTGAGTTTTGAACATCCAGGCATGGAGATGCCTATGGCACCAAGGAATGGAACTGAGCTGCCACCAATGAAGGGGTCATTTCTAAGAAGACTACATAAAACCACCAAAGCCACAGTTAGCTTGATACCTTTTCCTCAACTTTCACATTCACTACACTAGATATAACTGCTCTGTAGCATATAACTTACTCCTGTAACTTATTCTGTGTACTTGAGACTTAGGACCAGAAGGTTACATATTTGATTGTTGAACGTGGTCAAAGAACATGAGTAAACTACTGTCTGTCTCTCATTCATGTACACATACCCCATATGCAAACTTGCTTTTTGAAAAGCTCACATGAGGAATCAAAGTTTGTATTAGCTTTTTACACCTCTAAGATCAACCCCAAAAGGTTAAAGGAGAACACCCATTGCTAGCAAGAACTGGTACCAGCACTAGTACTAGATCACTCATAGCTAACAATGAAACTAGTACCAGTACAGTTACCTGGGAACTTCTCAATACATGCTAACTCTATCCTTACTTACTTGCATAAGACACTGAATTCCCAATTAACTTGGCAATATTAGGAAGCTTAATATCATGAAACGCTTACTTCTGCTCCTTCTCTCTGGCCGCCTTCTCCACATGGCTCAGATTGTCAATGGAACTCGGTTCTCATGAGCATCCTCAATTCTCTGGATCCCAGTCTTCCCACCCCAAATGCCTTCTCAGTTCCAAAGCCTCAGAGGTCATCAGAGTCCCACTGACTGGGGTGCCTGGAGAGCTCATCCTCCAAGCCTGGCACCACTGGGCCATCTGGATATGTGGCCACAGGATCCACGGAGCAATGTCTCCCTATCCATAACACTGACTCTCCCAAAAGTCTACCTCCCTGCTTAAACCCACAACCCAGCTCCCACCATACTCACTCTCAGAATATCTTGCCTCCCACATCACAGAGAACTGGCCCGACACCACACACACAAATACACATCCTTCTCTGCCTCCCTACCCAGTCTTCCCACCAAACTCAAAGAAGGTAAAGCTGCTCTTTTCCTACGTGCAGTATGGAAAAAGCCCATGGTCCATGTTCTGACTCCAGCAGGAACTTGTTCCCTGACTTACCTGCCTTCAGTACTTCCCTCTCTTGGCTTATTCAACTACTTTTCTAAACATTTTCATCTCTCTTGGTGTTGAGCAGCTAACAAGGGCGCAAATTCCACATGGAGGAGTTGAGACTTTTGTCTTGCAGGGGTTAGGAACCCAGAGAGTAAGGGGCATGCTTAGACTGGACCCTCCCAAGAACCACTAACAAAAATTAAAAAGGGGGAACATCAAGGAGGAAATGGCAGCAAAGGTAGCCAGTGTGGTCGCGATCCTAACTTCCCCAGAATGAGAGCACATGTCCCAGCAGAGGACTGAAGCCTTACCTTTGGGTGCAGAGCAAAATGGCACTATGTCACTGTAGTAATCATCCGGGCTGATCAAATGGTGTTTCTGTAGCAACTCGCTGTCCACACACCATCTGAACATAGTCTTTGCTACATAGAAGAGAAGAAGGACAGAGGTGTGTGAAGCCAGACTGACACTGAAGAACCTGTACTCCAAACTTCTTCATCCTCCAAATCTAAACCATCTCACAAAATTCTTTCTGAGAACACTGTGGTCATTTTGAGATTTCCGAAATTAATCAGCAAAAGTTGACCAGCCATTTCACAGAAGCCAACCATTAGGTAAGACTGTGCTGTGGTATTATTTGAGCTAAAGTACTGTGTGACTCAAGTAGAGTTCTATTAATAAAATGTAATTAAGGGAAGTATGGTAGATTAAAGAAATGGCCCCAATCCTTCACCCTTCTCTGTATCCATGCCCTTTGCCATATGACTCTGCAGCTCCTTTTACTAGAGACAGAGAGCACTTCTTCACCCTTGACTCTGGCCATGTGATGTGTTTTGGCCAATGAGATGCTGGCAGAGGTTTGCATGGCTGAGCCTTCTCTCTTGCGCCTTTGCCGTCATCATGAGAAGAGCTTTTCTGCCCAAGAAGAGCTCCTGCTTCTTTATCTTGGATTCCAGCATGAATCCATGTGGAGCAGACTTGAGCTTAACTTGTGGCAAGGAGCCAAGTTCAGCTGGGCCCACAGCTTGAAGCTGGTCTAGCCAGCCAAGCCCAGGTAGATCAGCCAACCCCAAACAGACCCACTGACACAGGAGACATAAAATCTCATTTAAAAGAGCCAGAAGTCAGTCATTAATATCCATGGCTGATGAGCCAAGAAAAAAATAATAGAGACATATTATTTAGAAGTATTCAGAAAATTAAAAATGGCTACCATTGGCAGATGGACTGAGACCGGGAGAGGTGACATGGAGGATTTTTTCCAATGGTCTTTTTTTTTTTTTTAAAGATTTTATTTATTTGTCAGAAAGAGAGAGAGAGTGAGTGAGTACAGGCGGAGCACAAGCAGAGGGAGAAGCAGGCTCCCCGCTGAGCAGGGAGCCTGATGCGGAACTCAATCCCAGGACTCTGAGATCATGACCTGAGCTGAAGACAGACACTTAACTGAAGAACTGAAGAACCCAGGCATCCCTAGACTTTGTTTTTAAAGCACTTTTAGGTTCATAGAAAAATTGGGTGGACCAGAGACGTCCCAGAGAGCTCCTGGCCCCACACATGCACAGCTGCCCCCACCAACATGCCCCACCAGAGTGGTACATCTGTTCCAACCGATGAGCCCACACTGACACCCTGTTCTCATACACAGTCCATAGTTACATCACAGTTCTCTCTTGGTGTTGCAGATCTATGGGTTTAGATAAATTTAAAATGATGTGCATGGGTAGAGGCTTTTTATATGTCACTAGAAGCTTTTCTAAACTATTTGTCTTTTTTAAAACCATGTATATTAACACTTGGATAAAAATTAAGGAATAAATAAGATGAATGGAAGACTCACAAGTTTCCAGACTTTGTTGTTTGCTCCATTAACCAACATGGCCTTGCCTTTTGGAGGTTTCCAGTAACCCAGGGTGAGACAAGTGAAGAATACATGTTTTTCCCATGATATTTATTGAGGAATTTCAAGGTTTGGCTTAGTTCCTGTTGTAGTCAGGGTTCAGCGAGGAAAACAGAAATCACTCTCTGCATGTCATATATAAAGAGGTTGGATGCAGGGGTCTATGGAATGGGAGCTCGAAGGTCAGGGAAACTCCCTCAGTGCTGACTTTGGCCAGCAGCACTGAGGGAGGGGCTTCGCAAGAAGCTTTCGGGAAGCTGCTCAGTCATCTGCCTGTTACTACTACTGGAGAATAGTGACCTCTCCTTCCAAAACTCACCAAGAGCCTTTCATGAGTGACCTAACATAGAACCATCGGGAAAAGCTGAATTCTGAGAAATGCCCGGACTCCCTTTGCAATACAGAGACCACGGCAGGGGGTGGCAGGAATGTCAAGTTCTGTTCCAGCCCAGTTCCCAAGGACTTTGGTGATGGCCCATTTGAAATATCAAAAGATAAAACTTCTTGCCGTGTGGGAAGATGTGGTCTCTGTCTTCTGATGCCATTCTCTCTGCAGTCTTCCCCCAGGCTGTGGAGGGTTCGATGTTATGTCTGCAGAAGCAGGGGACAGTCTGTATGTCAGCTCTTTGGAAGGTCTCTCTCCATGTCCGGCCTGGACTATGTGAGCCTTGGAACACCCCTCACTGGCCCTGTGAGCAGGCTCCTCCATCCGGGAAGAGTGGGCTTCCTGCAGCAACCCTATGCTCCCGCGCGTGGCTCTGTTCCACTCCCCAAGAGATAATGTGGACAATTTATCAACAACGGAACGGAATGAAAGCACAAGATGTTCTGATCTTCCCCCTCTGTCTAAAGAATTTACATATGTTTTCGACTTTGTGACATTTGTATTAACAAACAGATAAAGGCTGCCTCTGTACCTCAAATAAGAAAAGTTTCAGGGGAATGTCATCACCATCAATCATCTGAGGTATAAAGGAGATCCTGGGATCACCTCACCCTCCTCCCCGAACCAAAAGCAGGAACCAGCGGGATGTCCAAGGAACTGGATCAAGATCTCTAATTCTGCTACTTTTGAAATAAAAGAGAGAAACATTACCAGCAGAAGGCTGAGAAACCAGGGCAGATAATGTCTGATTATAACAATACTATCTTGGGCAAAAAAAAAAAAACAACAAAACAAAATGAAGGTCATTGAAAAACTCCCCTGACTGGGGTTTCTCAGTTCTCAGTGTTTTAGCTCATTTTCATTTAAGAACAACCAAACAATTATTTCATCCCCCTTGATCTCTAGCCAGTATAATCCTAGGAACAGCGCTGGACTCCCAGGACTCAGAGGACCGTAGGCAGGCAACCAATAATACCCCCAAGAATCTGCTACCAACAATCTCTGCCAAATCCACAAGAGAGAAGCTGTATGACTCTGCTCTGAAGGCGGGGGAACAGAAGATACGGAACACACATGGATCGCTCAATGTCTGCTGGGCTGAGCCTCAGAGGGGCAGGCCTGACCGAGTTCACAGCCTCACGCCCAGAGCCACACCCTGAGGGAAGTCTTCAACACCCTTGTGACACCCCGCCTGGTCTGCTCCACCAGCCTTCCTCCTCCAGAAGAAAGGCCAGCTCTGACAGCAGACTCACTCAGGTCCAATTTCGGCTCCCAGCCCTTCTGAGTTGTGTGAGTTTAGGGAAGTCATTTGATCCATTCTCTCATAGTTCCTGCGGCTATAAAATGGAGAAGAAACCTACCTCACAGGGTTGTTGGAAGGGTTCCATGGGATAACCTATACGAAACATCTTACATAGCATCTGGTCCCTAGTAAGACCCCATAAGCACAACGCCTTTCGAAGCCACGACATCCTCCACTTCTCCCTCTCTCTGGGCCACAGATATGCTGTACCTTGAAAGTACAGCCCTCAGGGCACCTGGGGGGCTCAGTGGGTTAAAGCCTCTGCCTTCAGCTCAGATCATGATCTCGGGTCCTGGGATCAAGACCCATATAGGGCTCCCCACTCAGCAGGGATCTGCTTCTCCCTCTCCCTCTGACCCTCCCCACTGCTCGTGCTCTCTCGCTCTCTCTCTCTCTCTAAGAAATAAAATCTTAAACAAAAAGAAAGAAAGAAAGAAAGAAATTGTTTGTTTCTGGGCATACAACATATAAAGATGCAATTCTATGACATGTAATTTTGTGACATCAACAACCTAACAGGGTGGAGATGGGTCTATAAAGAAGCAGAGTTTGTATGTTATTTAAGTTAAGCTGCTATAAATTCAAATTAGAGTGTTATAACTTTAAGTTGTTAAATGTAATCCCTATGGTAATCACAAAGAAATGAGTTTATAAGCACAAAAGAAATTAAAAAGGAATTTAAACACTTCACAGACACACACACACAAACTGACCCAACACAAAAGAAGACAGTAATGTAGGAAATAAAAAACAAGAGCTATAAGGTATACAGAAAAAAATAACAAAATAACAGAAGTCCCTCCTTACTAATAAGTTCTTTAAATGTAAAACTCCCCAGTCAAAAGACAGGCTAAAAGAATGGCTAAAAAGACAATGATCTAACTAGATGCTGTTTATAATGAACTCACTTTAGATCCAAGACACAAATAGAATGTAAAGGAAAGCATGAAAAAAGATACTCCATGCAAATAGTAACCAAAAAGTAACGGATAGTATTCCATGCAAAAACACCAAAAGGGGTGGCTATTCTAACAGACAAAATAGGCTTTAAAAATCGAAAGGTTCCAAGACACAAAGAAGGACATTATATATTAATAAAAGGTTCAATGCAGTAAGATATAACAATTCCAAACATTTAGACTCTTAATGACAGGTCATCCAAATAATGAAGCAAAAACTGACAAAATTGAAGGGACAAATAGTTCTACAGTACTAGTTGGGGCCTTCAGTACCCCTTTTACAGTAATGGATAGAAAAACCAGACAGAGGATAAGTAAGGAAACAGAGGACTTGAAGAACGCAATAGACCAAGTATATCCAACAGACCCAGAACACTGCCCAACAGCAGCGTAATGTTCTTCTCCAGTGCATATGGGACATTTCCCAGATCATAGGTAAGGCCACAAATCGAATCTCAGTAGATTTCAGAGAAGAGATATCATCCAAAGTATCCTCTCTGATAACAATGGGATGATGGATGAGTTAGAAATCAGCATCGGAAGGAAACAGGAAAATTCACTAAATTGTGGAAATTAAACAATATACTTCTATTTTATTATTTTTTAAAGATTTTATTTATTTATCCATGAGAGAGAGTGTGAGAGAGAGAGGCAGAGGGAGAAGCAGTCTCCCCATAGAGCAGGGAGCCCAATATAAGACTCGATCCCAGGATCCTGGGATCATGACCTGAGCCAAAGGCAGACACTTAACTGACTGAGCCACCAGAGCCCTTTTAAACAATAACAATACACTTTTAAACAACTCAATAGCTCAAAGAAGAAATCACAGTGGAATTAGAAAGTACTCGGAGACAAATAATGAAAGTGAAAACATAACATACCACAGCTTACAGGACATGGTGAGAGTGGTACTAAGGGGGAAAGTTACAGCTATAAACACATTTAAAAACAAGAAGGATCTCAAATCAGCAATCTAATTTGAGAACTTAAGAAACTAGAAAAACTAAACCCAAAGCTAAAGGAAATAACAAAAACTAGAGCACAGATAAATACAGAACAGAAAAACAACAGAGAAAATCAATGAACCTAAATGTTGGTTCTTCAGAAGAATCAACAAAATTGACAAAACTAACTAGATCAACTAAGAGAGAGAGAAGTCCCAAATAACTAAAATCAGACATGAAAGTGGGGATATTACCACTGATTCCACAGAAATAAAAAGGATTATAAGAGAGTACTAGGAACAATTCTATACCAACAAATTGGATAACTTAGATAAAATGGACAAATTCCTAGAAACATGACACCTACAAAGACAAAATCCCAAAGAAACAGAAAATCTGTATTGACCTATAACTAGTAAGGAGGTTGAATCAATAATTAAAAGTCTCCCCCCAAAAAATGTCCTGGACTTGGTGGTTTCACTGGTGAATTCCACCAAACATTTAAAGAACTAATACCAAATCTTCTTAAGTTAAAAAAAAAATGGAGTTACTCATTCTGTAAGGTCAGCATTACCCTGATACCAAAGCCAGACAAAGACACTACATAAAAACTACAGACCAAAACCTCTTTTGAACCTCAATGCAGAATTCCTCAGCAAAATACCAGCAAATCGAATCCAGTAGCTTATTGAATGGATTATATACCATGACCAAGTGAGACCTATTCCCAGAAAGTAAGGGTAGCTCAACATATGAAAATTGGTCAATGTAATACATCACATTAGTGGAATGAAGGAAAAAAAATCATATGATCATCTCAATGATGCAGAAATAAGATTAAACAAAATTCAATACCCTTTCATGATCAGAACACTAAAAAAGCTAGGACTCGGAGGAAACTATCTGAACATAATAAAAGCCACAGACAGAAAACCAGTAGCAAACATCATAGTCAATGATAATAGACCAAAAGCTTTTCCTCTAAGATCAGGAACAAGGCAAGGACACCTGCTTTCACTACTTCCAATCAGCATAATGCTAAAAGTTCTAACTAGAGCAACTTGGCAAGAAAGAAAAAGAAATCCAAATGGGAAAGGAAGAAGTAAATTTATGTGTTTACAGGTGATATGATCTTAAATGTAGAAAACTCTAAGGTCCCACAAAAACAAAACAAAACAGAACAAAATAAAAACTGTCAGGATAAATGAATTCAGCAAAATAGCAGGACACAAAGTCAACATGTAAAAATCAGTTGCATTTCTACCCATTAAGAATGAACAATCTGGAAAGGAAATTATGGAAACAATTCCATTTAAAATAGCATCAAAAAGAATAAAATACTTAAAAGTTAACTAAAGGGTTAAATACTTTTATAATGAAAAGTACAAAACACTGCTTAAAGAATATTAAAGATGAGATAAATGGAAACACATTCCATGCTCATGGATTGGAAGACCTAGTACTAAAATGACAATACTACCCAAAGTGATCTACAGGTTCAACGCAATCCCTATCAAAATCCCAATGATGTTCCCTGCAGAAATAGAAAAACCCATTCTAAAGTTCATATGGAATCTCAAGGGATCCCTGATAGCCAAAACACTCTTGAAAAAAAATGAACAAGGGGTGCCTGAGTGGCTCAGTGGGTTAAGCCTCTGCCTTTGGCTCAGGTCATGATCTCAGGGTCCTGGGATCGAGCCCCACATCAGGCCCTCTGCTCAGCGGGGAGCCTGCTTCTCCCTCCCTCTCTCTTCCTGCCTCTCTGCCTACTTGTGATATCTCTCTCTCTCTCTCTCTCTCTGTGTTAAATAAATAAAAATCTTTTAAAAAATGAACAAAACTAGAGGATTCACAATTTCTAATTTAAAAACTTACTGCAAAGCTATGGTATTATTATCAAAATAATATGGTACTAGCATAAAGATAGACATAGAAACAAATGGAATAGAATAAAAAGCCCAGAAATAAACCCTTACATATGTGGTCAAATGATTTTTTAAGGATTTTTTTTCTTAAGATTTTATTTATTTATCTGACAGACAGAGATCACAAGTAGGCAGAGAGGCAGGCAGAGAGAGAGAGAGGGAGAAGCAGGCTCCCTGCTGAGCACAGAGCCCTATGTGGGGCTCGATCCCAGGACCCTGAGATCATGATCTGAGCCAAAAGCAGAGGCTTAACCCACTGAGCCACCCAGGCCCCCCTGGTCAAATGATTTTTGACAAGGATGCCAAGACCATTCAATGAGGACAGAACAGTCTTTTCAACAAATGATGCTGGGGAAAGTAGATCTCCTCATGCAAAAGAAGGAAGTTGGACCTTCTAACACCATTTAAAACACATCAAAGTTAGTAAAAACCTTTGTCTTTCTCTTTCTGACTTATTGCACTTAGCATTATACCCTCTAGGTCTATCCATGTTGTTGCAAATGGCAAGATCCATGCTTTTTCATGGCTAAGATTCCATCGTATATATACGATACGTACCACATCTTCTTTATCCACTCATCTATTGATGGACACTTGGGCACTTCTGTATCTCGGCTATTGTAAATAACGCTACAATAAACATTTGATTTCACTCACATGTGGAAATTCAGAAACAAAACAAATGAACAAAGAAGAAAAGACAAATAAAAAAACAGACTCTTAAATACAGAGAAGAAACTGCTGGTTGCCCAAAGGGAGGTGGGTGGGGTGGTGAGTGAAATGAAGGGGATTAAGGGGAGGTGAGTCACTGCGTCTTAGTCTGACTTCATGCCAAAGGGATTTAAAGTAGTTTCATCACTTCTAACTCCTGAGCTTAATGGGGCACCTATGGTGTTACTCAACAGGAAGCCATTCGCATCTTGGGATAGATATTTTGCTGTGCGGAACTGTCTTAAGTACTTAAATTTCTTAGCTTCCCTGACCCATGGAGTACTAAAAGCCAAGAACACAACCCACTGGCTATTAGGTTGCATAGCAACTGGCATAGCAAAGATGCTTCCAAACATTTCTACTTGCCCCCCAGGAGGACAGCACTGCCCCAAGGTTAGAACCGCTGAAGGCGCTCTCATGTTAAGTATGTCCTTCCCAAAAAACTCAAACCCCTATCTTTCCTGATTTGGATGGTGTGTCAGCCACTGCAAGAGTATATATATTCCACTTTGACTAAAAGACCTCCCACCTCTTACTAGCTGGGTGACCTTGAACAAGGCAATGAAACTTGTGGAGTCTCAGTTCCATCTGTAAGATAGGGAGGAAGCTTCCTTAGCTCAGAGCAGTAAAGCTCTGGTGCAGAAGCAAGTGCTCCTTCCTGAGCTTCCCTCGGCATCTCTTCCTTTCCTTGTGGCTCGGAGAACATGGGGAGATCACTGCCTAATTTACCTGCCACAAGGTTAAGGAACAGGATGTGTAAAGAAATGAAGTCAGTGGGGAGAGGCTGAGTCCAGCTTTAGTGTAATTATCTTGGCTGATGAAAATGGCAATGCAGGTGCTAGTCCACAGGCGGGATACATAGGTGGCTTTCCAATTTTGTAATGGAGAATTCTCTTCACACTGGAGCTTAACACCATTTGCCTTTACTAAACACAAAATATAGGTCTTGGCTATTTTGGAATATCTTTTTTTTTTAAGATTTTATTTATTTATTTGACAGACAGAGATCACAAGTAGGCAGAGAGGGAGGCAGAGAGAGAGGGGGAAGCAGGCTCCACGCGGAGCAAAGAGCCCGATGCAGGGCTCGATCCCAGGACCCTGGAAATCATGACCTGAGCCGAAGGCAGAGGCTTTAACCCACTGAGCCACCCAGGTGCCCCTATTTTGGAATATCTTGTACATTAAGATCCCTTCAGAATTTGTAGAAACTTGTTCATTTAAGCATAAAATTTTATTTAGAGCCAATAAAATAGACTCAATTTCAAAAGAAAAGGGGGGGCACACTTATCATCATGAGCACTAAGTAATTATATAGAATTGTTGAATCATTACATTGTACACTCAAAGCAAATATAACACTGTATGTTAATTATACTCCAATTAAAAAATTTCAACAGAGACCTAAATGTAAGACCTAAAACAATAAAACTCTTATAAGAAAAATATAGGGCAAAAGTTGCCCAGCATTGGATTTGACAATGATTTCTGATATGCCTTGATATGACACCAAGGCACAGGCAACCTTTTAAAAAATGATTAAAAACGGGTTTGAAAAGATATTTCTCCAAAGAAGATATACAAATGGCCATAAGTCCATGAAAAGAAGCTCAATGTCACTAATTAGGAGGGAAATGCCAATCAAAGTACAGTAAGATACCAACTCACAGTAAGATACCACCTCACACTCGTTCAAAGAGCTACTATCAAAAAAACAGAAAATAACAGGTGTTGGCAAGGACGTGGAAAAATGGAAATCTTGGGGTGCTCTTGGTGGGAATGTGAAAATGATTCAGCAGCTGTGGGAAACAGTATGGTAGGTCCTCAAAGAAATTAGAAATAGAACTGCCGTGTGAAACAGCAATCCTCCCCTGGGGTATACCCCCAGAAGAATCGAAAGCAGGGTCTCAAAGAGATATCTGTACACCCCTGTTCAGAGCAGCATTATTCATGATAGCCAAAATGTGGAAGCAACCCAAGTGACCATTAGTGGATGAACGGATTAGCAAAATGTGGTATAGACATACAACAGAATACTGTTCTGTCTTTAAAAGGAAGGAAATTCTGACACAGGCTACGACACCGGTGAACTTTGAAGACACCAAGCTACGCGAAAAAAGCCAGTCACAAAAGACAAATACCATATGACTCTACTTATATGAGGTACTTGGAGCAGTCTAAATTGTAAAGGCAGGGGCACCTGGGTGGCTTAGTTGGTTAAGCATCTGCCTTTGGCTCAGGTCATGATCTTCAGGGGCGTGGGATCAAGCCCCACATCAGGCTCTCTGCTCGTTAGGGAGTCTGCTTCTACCTCTGCTTCTCCATCTGCTCTTGCTTGCTCCCTCTCTCTCTCTCTCTCAAATGAATAAATAAAATCTTACAAAAATAAATTGTAAAGACAGAAAGCAGAATGGTGGTTGCCAGGGACTGGGGTAAGAGGAATAGGAAGGTATTGTTTAATGGGTACTGGGTTTTAGTTTTGCAAAATGAAAAGAGTTCTGAGGATGGAGAATGATGATGTTCATACAACATTATGCATGTGCTTAGTACCACTGAACTGTCCACTTAAAAATAGGTAAGATGGTAAATCTTATGCATATTTAGGCACAATAAAAATTTTGGGGAGAGAAACACAACCATCAAAACATGAAAGACAGTTAGACAATTATGGAATGAAAAGTCACCAGAATAAAAGCCACAGCATAAGCAATGAGGTCACTCTGAGAAACAAACTGAAGGTTTTGGAGGGGAGGGGGTAGAGGCATGGTTGAGCCTGGTGGTGGGTATTAAGGAGGGCACGTATTGCATGGAGCACTAGCTGTAGTGCGTAAACACTGAAAAAATAAAATAAAATTAAAAAAAAAAGGAACGCAGTCAATGACATTGTGATAGTGAGGTCTGGGGCAGATGGCGCCCACATGTGTGGTGAACATAGCATATAATGTCTAAACTTGTCAAATCACTAAGTTGTGCACATGAAACTAACAAAACACTGTGTGTCAACTGTGGTCAAATAAAAAAGAAATATTTTGAAAGGCTGAGAGACAGAGAGGAGGGACAGAGGGGGAGAAAGAGAAAGAGATGGAGAGAGAGAATTTCTTTTTTTTTTTAAATTTTATTTATTTATTTGACAGACAGAGATCACTAGTAGGCAGAGAGGCAGGCAGAGAGAGAGAGGAGAAAGCAGGCTCCCCGCTGAGCAGAGAGCCCGATTCGGGGCTCGATCCCAGGACCCTGGGATCATGACCTGAGCTGAAGGCAGAGGCTTTAACCCACTGAGCCACCCAGGCGCCCGGAGAGAGAATTTCAAGCAGGCTCCACACCCAGCGCAGAACCTGACACAGGACTCAATCCCGCAACCCTGAGATCATGACCTGAGCCAAAATCAAGAGTCGGACACTTAACTGACTGAGCCACCCTGGCGCCCCACAAAAGAAAATTTTTTTAAAGAACATGAAAGACAAGAAAAGACCAAAAAATTCTTCTAAACTAATGACTCTAAATATGGGTCTTGACACTCACATGCAACATGAATTCCTAGACACAGTCCTGGACCAGAGAAGAGAAAGAGCCACTGTGGGACAACTGGTGAAAATCGGAATGGGATCTGCGAATTGGAGGTTAGTGTTGCACAAATGCTGAGTTCTAGGCTGGAATGGCTATATGCCGGTTACATAGGAGAGTCCCTGTTTTGGAGGCACGCATGTTCGAGTGCTTTGTGGTAATGAAACATCACACCTAAAATTTGATCTCTAAATGATCAGAAGAAGACTAAAGAGCGGACCACGGGGCAAACACTGTAATATAGTACCAGCTGGGGAACCAGGTGAAGGGCATTTGGGAGTTCATTCTACACACCTGGAGGCAACTTGACGAAGGTATCAAGGACATGCACTTGGGCCATTTGCGTGATCCGTTCGTCCTCTGCAAGAGCTCGTGCGCGGGCCTGAATGATATGTCTCTCCAACATTTCAACTTCATCCAGTCGCTGCTTATAGACCTCCCGAATCTGGCAGGTAGACCAACAAATGCACAGAAATATGCGGAGACCGCAGAGCTTTACTCATCCTCCGCATCCCCCCTCCATTCCCCGAGCATCCGGACTTCCTGCGGGGAGCAGAAGAGCAGTTACAGAACTATGGAGGCCATCTGGTCCAACCTAACAGATGTGAAAACTGGGACACACAGAAGAAAATGGCTTAAAACTTTCATAGTAAAGTCGGGAACAGAACCGAGCCTGAAATTCCGCCTCCTGCCTTCACAGCTGCCTCCCAAACTCTGAAGGAGCAAACACAAGTTAGCACGCCACCTGTGGTAGACGGGGCGTGCCACGCAGATGCCTACCTCACCTGAGACTCCCTTTCAGGGACTCCTCAGCAGTGTGCGCAGCAGTCAGACGCAGCAGAGAGGATTCAAGTCAGCTGCTTTGCTCCTCCTACAGATGAGGAGGCAGCTGCCTTCCAGAGAAGAAGCAGGCTTCCTCAAATCTGGGCATGAATGCCTAGGCACGATTGTGGTTTGGGATACAAAGACAGGCACCCCAAAAGGAGTGACTTTTGGCCTTATCATCTCCAGGGAACAACTATTGGGCTATCTGCCCCAGTCCTTTTATTTATATATGCAATATTTCGTGTGTGTATGCATGTAGAGAAATGAAGATGGAGGGGTGCCACAGATATAACTTATGTGCGTATTTACGGAAACGTGCGGTTAGAGTGCCCTTCCACTAGGCTGTCGAACACGATCCCCGGTGCCTGGCGCCCCGCAGGTGCTGGCACTTGTTTAGCGGCTGAGTCCTGCGGGGCCCTGCATTTCTAGGGGCGCGCCCTGGGTCCTCCCGCACTGTCAGCGGACGCGACGCCACTGCGTCCCGGGTGAGCACGGACAGGGGGCGCGCGGGGCTCGGGGACCGCCTTACCCGCTGCAGCTCGTCCACGAACTCCTCGTGGCGCGCATCCTCGCTGCCGCGGGCCTTGATCAAGCTCGCGCACAGGTCCTCGCCGATCACCTCGTTAGTGTACAAGTTGCGGAAGACGCTGGTGAGCAAGTGCGAGATGTCCTGGGTGCGCAGCGAGGTGGGGCGCAGACTCAGCAGCTGAGGCTCAGAGAGCGGCTGGAGCGTGAAGGGCCCCACGGGGCGGGCCCGGCCCGCGACGCCGTAGTGAGAAGCCTCGGAGTGGGTTAAGGAGGACAGCCGGGTGGACTCGCTGAGGCTGCGGCCCCCGGCCGCAGGCGAAGTTGGCGTCCACGTGGCGCCCTGGAATGCATAGGACCTCGACTCTGCAGACAGCCGGCCGCTGGCTCTTCCCGTCTCCATGGCAACTGAGACGCCGCTAACTCCTTGCCGCCCTTCCGCTTCCGGCTGCGCGCCTTCCGCTTTGCCTCCCTCTGCTGGGGGCGGGGGGAGGGGGGCGCGGGTTTTGGGTGTTGTCGTCGTGGTGGTAAATATTCGCGTGTTTTGCTTCGACCGTGTTAAAGGAAGCTTAGTGTGGGGGCACCAGTGGAGAGTGGTTCATTGGCACAGCCAGGCCAGTCTGGTTGCAAACCTGGCTCCTAACCACCTCTCTCCATCCTCTGTTCTCTAATTTGCTAAGCAATTATACACTCAATTAATATTTATTGTATAAAGATTCTGTTTCAGGTTTGTGCTGGGAGCTGAAGATAGCAAAGGAAGTAAGATGTTGCTTCTGCCCTCAGTCGTGTGTGTGTGTGTGTGTGTGTGTGTATGTGTGTGTGTGAGAGAGACAGCTAGATTAGGAAACCAGGGTGGTAAACAGGGAGGGAACTGGAAAACAATGGTAGTTTGGTAGTTTAGCGGGTTAAGCCCAAGGTGGCAATAAAGGTTGGTTGTCAGGGAACCACAAAGGACAGGAACTTAATCAGAGGGAGCGTGAACAGTGGCTTTTTGGACAAAGTGAAGACCAGGCAGAGTTTTTTTTTTTTTTATTCCATCATTAGTTATCAAGGAAATTAAAGTGGAAATTAAAACCACAGTGCGATAACACTACACACTTAGTAGAATGTCAAAAAGTTAACTAAATAAATAAATGTACTAGAGGAGTGCTGGTCATGATGTGGAGAAACTCCAGTTGTTGCGTTGCCGTGGGAATACCAACTGGTCCAGCAGCTCTGGAAAAGGGTTTGGCAGTTTCTTAGGAATGTTTTACATATAACCGGCCCCCTTCTAGGTATTTTCCCAAGGGAAATGAAAACCTATGTGCACACAAAACCCTGTGCCCAAATGTTTATGATGGCTTTATTAATCATCACCAAAATCTGGAAAAAACCCAAATGTCCTATCCACTGGCTAAAGGATAAATTGTGGTACATCTATACCACAAATGCCCTCAGCAATTAAGAGGAAACAGGAATGTTGATACAACAGCAGAAATGAATATCAAATGCGTTATGCTGGTAGAAGAAACCATTCTCAAAAGGCTAGATACATAATGGTTCCATTTTTAGGACATTCTGGAAAATGCAAGACAGAAAACAGATGGGGGTGGTTCCTGGGTGGCTCGATCCGGTAAGCTTTGGACTCTTGGTCTCAGTTCAGGGTCATGAGTTCAAGCCCCATGTTGGGCTCCATGCCCAGACCAACAAAAACAAAACAGAAAACAGATCAGTGGTTGCCAGGAGCTGGTCATGGAAGCTAGCGTTGGCTCCAAAGGAGCCTGAGGAAGTTTCCTGGGGTGAGAGAATTGTTCTTTATTGTGGTGGTGGTTGCACAACTGTATGAATTTGTCAAACCCCACAGGACCATAAAGGATGAATTTTGCTGCATACAAATTATACTCCCGTTTTTTAAACCGTGGGAAGAGAAAAGAAAAAAAAAAAAAGAATGAGTAGGAATAAGCCAGGAGAGGAGAAAAAAGGGCATTCTGGGCAGAGGGAACCCATTGTATCAAAGTGGGACGAGAGCAGGTGCATATGGAAAGAAATGAAGGAAGTTCAGGAAATGAACTTCAGAGTTTGAGCCGGAGGAATGAAGCTGGGAGTTGAGTGCCAGATCATAAGCAGGTCTGTAGGCTACAGTGGGGGGGTTATTTATTTATTTTTAAAGAATTTTTAAAAAAGATTTTATTTATTTAACACACAGATCACAAGTAGGCAGAGAGGCAGGCAGAGAGAGAGGAAGCCCCAACAGTGGGGAATTTAAACTACTCTGAGTACAGGGGCGTCTGGGTGGCTCAGTGGGTTAAAATCTCTGCCTTCAGCTCAGGTCCTGATCCCAGTGTCCTGGGATCGAGCCCCCACGTGGGGCTCTCTGCTCAGCGGGGAGTCTGCTTCCCTTCCTCTCTCTCTGCCTGCCTCTCTGCCTACTTGTGATCTCTGTCTGTCAAATAAATGAATAAATAAAATCTAAAAAAATATTAAAATAAAAAAAACAAACTACTCTGAGTACAATTAGAAGGGCCATCAAGGGTCTTCACCTGGGCATATCAGGGTCAGCTCTGTGTTTTACTAAAAAGACTCTGATTGCCATGAAAGAACAGACTGGAGGGAGGCAAGAGGTGTCAGGGTGACAAATTAGGAAACTAGGGATGGATTAGGAAAGTGCATCCATGCAGAAGTTAGGAAAGAGATGGATTAGGAGCTTGGGTTGGGGGAGGAATTGATCAGGGACCTGTAAGAGAAGTCACAAGACCTACTGATGGATAACGGAAGTAAGAGGAGCTCAGAATGACTCCCAGATAGCATGTGTGGGCAACCAGGGGAGGGATTACCTCCACTGAAATGGGAGAAAGGACCAGGCTTGTCCAGGCCACCCGCTTGACATCAAGTGGGCCGGCATCACTGGCATACTACGGCTTCTGCTCACCGCTGATACAGCTAGCTGCTTTTTCCTCTTGGGGTGAGTCGGCTTGCCCTACAGCTGAAACCCACTTCCTGAGATGAGTGCCAGGATGTTTGCCCACTGACCTGGGCCACTACCGCTTCCCTTGGGTAGGCTTGGCTCCCTCATCTGTCCTTTCCAGTACTTTTCCAGTCCTCAGAGAGGACCCTGCTCTGGCTCTCCCCGAGCTGCACCCTTCTCTACCGAGTGAGAAGACCAAAGAGGCATGCCCTCCCCCACCCTTCCAGTACTTGGGACCCGAGAAGGATCTGCCCCCAAATCCTGAGCCCATTGACAGGTCCTGTGCAGGCCTCTGTTTTAAAGCCTTTCCCCCATTGCTGACCAGTGTGTGCACTAGGGAACCGCTGTGGTAGGAGGTGGAGGTGGACAGAACTAGGGCAAGCAGGCTGGTCTGTCCAGTCATCCACACACATGCAAAGCCCCCAGTGGCGCAGGAAGGAACTGTGGGTGGAAAGGGAAGCGGAACAGTCTGGGGGGCCCCTGGTGCTCTAGTATTAGGAGTGGGCCAGCCCAGACTGGGTGGTCTTGTTGGTTAGGAGCAGTTCCTGTGGAGGCTCCCTGGCACCCTTCCCTGTCTCGGGGACAGACAGGACAGTGGATTCTTACCCTCACTTTTGGCCTCTCCGACCTGCCTCCAGACAGCCTTGAGAAGGTCACAGGGAATCTGCCCCAGCCTGGGAGACGGTTCCCCCTTTTCTGTGACTCCTCCCACCTTCTGGCTTCAGACCCCTCTGGTCTGTCCAGGCTGAGGTCTCTGGGAGCCGTCCAGTGCCTCCAGTGGCAACAGCTGCTCCTTGGTCCTGGTCATCCTGGGCTGCTGCCTCTTCCACTTTTGCCTTGCTTTTCCGTCTCCTCTGTGCTTCCCACCCCACCAAACTGATCTCCCTCTGCCACTGGTCTCTCTCTGCCTGACCAATTGGATCCATCCCCCATTCTGCCTCCAGCATTCAACTTCTATTTGCCCGCTGACTAATAGACCAAAGGCAGGGTTCAAACTCTGCACCAGAAACAGAGGGCTCGAGCCACCTTTAGAACCAGCTTTTTCCTCCAGGCAGACCTCTTAGCATAGAGGGAATCCCTGGAGCTGCCTTCTTCATTTGATGACCTGTTTTGCTGACCAGAACTTTTGTTTGTGTGTTTGTTTTTATTTATTTTTATTTTTTTAAGATTTTATCTATTTATTTGACAGAGATCACAAGTAGGTAGAGAGGCAGGCTCCCCGCTGAGCAGAGAGCCTGATGCGGGGCTGGTTTCCCAGGATCCTGAGATCATGACCTGAGCTGAAGGCAGGGGCCCAACCCACTGAGCCACCCAGGCGCCCCTGTGTGTTTATTTTTAAAACAGATGCAAGACAACCCACCATATGGAAATAAGGTTATTTAACCAGGAGCCCACTAATGAACTTCCCCTTGTACAATATTTTTATATATAACATACAGATAAGATCACAGAATTAGATAATAGAATAATATTGTGGAATTAGAATTGCTTAGCCAAAGGGTATGTATTTATTAATATTTGAGATATTGCCAAATTGTCCTCCAGAAAGATTATGCCAGAGTAGATTCCCACCTGCATTCTGTGAGAGCATGATGGACATTTTTGCTTTTTGTTTTTTAAGATTTTATTTATTTGAGAGAGAGAGAGAGGGCACAAGCAGGAGTGGGGCGGGGGTGGGGAGGAAGAGGGAGAAGCAGACTCCTCACTGAGCAGGGAGTCCGACATGGAGCTCGATCCCAGGATTCCAGGATCATGACCAGGTGCCACCCAGGTATCCCATAATGGACATTTTTAACATGATTTACGTCGTACCCCAAATTTTATTCCCAGCTCTCATCTCCCTCCAAAACCCTAGATTTGTATATCCATCATATACTGGACATCTTGCCTCTGTTATCTGAAGGCATCTCAAACTTCTATGCCACCATCTGCCTCACCTGAGTTACTACTGCGAGAGCCTCCTCACTGAGCTCCCTGGTTCAGCCCTTGCCCCTCCCTGATGCTCCTTCTTCCTGCAGCCAGTGATTCTTTTTTTCTAAGTGGGGAGGTTGTGGGGGGAGGGGCAGGGGGAGACAGAGAATCCTAAACAGACTCCACGTCCAGTATAGAACCTGATGCAGGGCGTTGGCATGTCCTGTCCCCTCTGCCTGGCATCCTCTTAACCAGATATCTCCAAATGGCCCACTCTCTTGCCTCTTACAAGTCTTTGCTCAAGTCTTTACTACAAGTCTTTGTCACTTTCCCTGTGAATCCAACCTGTCTAAAATTGAACCCTCTGATTCCCGAATGCCCTTATCCTACACACCTTCTAATCTAGCACACAATTCACTTCTCATGTTCATAATGGTGTCTCTTTCCTTCCCATTAGAAGTTAAGCTCCAGAAGGGCAGGTGTTGGAGGTATATTTTGTTCACTGGTGATTCCCAAGTCTTCAGAACAGTGCCTAGCACAGAGTAGGTGCCCAATAAATATTTGTTGAACAAAGAAATAGCAGAGCAGTGTCTTCTTGGTTTCACAGACTTAAGTGTGCCTCCTCCCTCAGAGGAGGGTCTGAGGGCCAGTCTCCTGACTATCCCCCCACACCAAGCCCTAGACTCCGCCTCTGGGGTTGGATAGGGTGGAGGTGAGCACTGGAACTTAGTCTGCGTTCAAATAAACATCACAGTTACATTCACAAGCAAATACACAATAAAATCCCACAAATGTCATTATGGAAAAGTAACCCCACATTGTCCCATATCATCCTGGGATAACCAGCGGGCCCAGACACCCTGCGGTCCATCCCAGCGTCCTGGATCTCTGCACCATCAGGACAGGCATCCTGGCATGATCTGAGCGTGCACACTTGCCACAGCTGCTTCCTTGGGAGAGGCCGCCTCCGCTTTCTCTACTGGTGCGTCTGGCTTTGGGTCCAGGACCCTCTGGGAGGGGATTCAGATGGGGTTTTCCAGCTCCAGTAAGCATCAGGGGCAGGCCCTTAGACAGAGAGCCTGAGGCTGGGCTCTGTGACCACCAGGCGCAGCAGAAGAGACCGGGGAGGGGACAGCTGTGGAGACATCGGATGCCAGCGTAAATCCATCCTGCAGTACCGGGTAGCCAGCGTCTGTGGTTCCAGCAGATTCCGAAGGCGACTGCAGCTCCTGACTATGGGGATCACAGAAATGAAAGGATTTTCTCAAAGTGTCACAGCAGGAAAGGGCACCGCAGATTTAAACAGCCCCTCATCCCCATCCCTGTGGCTCCAAAGACCAGGAGGGACAGAAGAAACCTCCTCCACCTCACCTACTCAGACTTGCTTGGGTTTGCATTTCTGGGGGAAAGGTTGGGCTGGGCGATCCCTGAAGCACACCGGGAGCCTGACTGTCCTGAAAGTTGACATTCCCCGCTTTGATCCTCCCGCTCCCTGGGCCTCTGGGGGGTGGGGGGAGTGCCAGAGAGCAAAGGGAAGAGCCTGGACATAGGCAGGACCCTAACACTAGGTCTCACTAGGTCTTCCCTGTCCCCAGTCATCCCAGAAGTCCCCTTTGCCTGCACCCAGCCTCACACACACACTGAAGACAGGAGGGCCAGCTGAAATGGCGAGATGCCTGAAACTCCACCATAGGACAACACAGCTTTGGGCATGCGTGGCCCCTCTCTCCACACTGACTGAGCCTGCCCAAAATCCTGTGAGTCACCAGGATCTCAGGGCACTTTGCAGAGGTTATGGAGCTGGGTTTTGGGGAGAGGAATTGAGGCGCTCGGCCAGGACCAGGGCTGGGCCCACAGAGGGCCCTTCTTGTTTAGGGCCGAGGGAGCAGAAGCCAGCAACTCTGTGGTTGGAGGTACAAAGCCTTTTGCTTGGCCCTCCAGCCCCTCCACCCAAAGACGCCTAGTCACTCACTCCCCACGGAGGCTGGCTCCCACCAGAAGCAGGCAGAGTGCCTCGCAGGCAGCCTGTAAGAGGAGGGGGGCAGACAGAGGAGGTGAGAGGCGGACAGAGGAGGCAAGGACCATCCTGGAGTGCAGAAGTGCTGGACGGAGCAGCAGGGCAGGGCGGCAGCTTGTCTTCTCTGAGCAGGGCGCTGTCCTGCCCTCTTTTCCGGCAGAACCTGGTGGCTTGTGCCAGCTCTGAGTCAGCCACGCCTAACCATCTCAGGGGAGGGAGGAGGCTTCAGCTTGGGCCCTGTGCCAGAAGAGGACCTGAGGGGGAGGGTTCGGGGTACTAGAGGAACGGCCTGGCGGCAGCCCCCACCCTACAAGCATCTGGGGCATAGGGAGAGGCCACAGTGCCAAATAATGCCCTAGTTTGGAGCCTGGGGCTCGGAGCTGGGAGGTGACGTGGATCAATAGGAACGATGCTTGAGATGAGGCCAAGGCAACTGCTGGTGTCAGAATTTCATCGCATCTCTGCCTCAGAAGAGGGGCAGGGCGTGAGGAGACCCAACGTGCTGAGTAGAGGGGTTTGAAGGCCCCCAGGAAAGTCAGAGGCCCCCAGAGGGCAGGCCTTTTGGCATATATCCTACCCTAGGATGGAGAGAGAGAGAGGGAGACAGGTGAGGGCAGAGTAAGAATCCCCTCATTCACCATCCCCGCATCACCTGTGTCCCCCGCCCCCCCCCCCCGCCCCCCAGGACTCCAAAGTCAGGCCTGCCAGTGTGGACTTGCTTATCCCCGACTGGAAGGGTAACCAAGGAGGGCTCTGACAGGTCTGCCAGGACCAGGGGGCACTCTTACTGCCAGGCCCACCAGAATGAATGCTAGACTCTCTATGTGGAGGGGAGGCATAGGGAGGCAGTGGGCTCTCCGATGTCCCAAAGTCCTGACCCAGTCTTGACCCTCAGAATAGGAAGACCACCCTGTGGCTTACATGCTTACCTGAGGTATCCAAGGCCTGGTTGTACCGGAAAGAGGAGGGGTTAAGGTGAGCGAGTGGTCTAACTGACTTCTATCAGACTCTCACAATGGCTTTATCAGCCCTCAGGAAGTCTGGGTAATTCACTGGTGGGCCCAGCACCCTTCATCCTGGGAGGCCTTCTGGGGGCTCTCCCAAGGGACTTTCCCAAAGGGTGGTGGGCAGCAGGATTCCTGGACTTTCCCTGGGGGTATATGGGTACCCTATAAAGGGGGTATCTGGGTTGCAAGAGTTGAGGGGGAGCAAGGAGGGGGCGTTCCATGGAAGGGCCTAGGGGCCCTTTGTTCCGACAGCCCCTTGGGAGGCCACCCAAAGAAGAAACCCTTGAAATGTAACCCACCTTTAGGTCCTGTCCCACCACTCTGCTGTACAGATCACCAGGGGTTTGGGGTGAGTCTAAAAGGTGAGTTCCCTGCACCCAATCGCTGTAAGCTTTCCCTGCCTGCGCCCCAGCCCTCACCAAAGGCGCTCCTGGGGTTAGAAACTTCCCATCGAGAGAGGAGAGGACCATCCTCCGGACAAGATTTAGGCATACCTCTCCAAGGACCTCCTAACCCATGCCCGTGCACCCATTTTGCAGAAGGGAAAGCAGAGATCCGGGGAGCCGCGGGTGGACGCCGGGACGCCCAGGCTCCCTTTCGCAGCACCCCGGCTGGGATTCGAAGTTACGCGGTCCTTTCCCCGAATGACGCCATTCGGGGAAGATTCTTTCCAGTGGCACCCCAAACCCGGAGAGGCGCCCACAGGTAGGGCGTGGGGCCGGGCCTCCCGCTGTAATGACAGGGCCCACGGCCTGTGGGTGGCGGCGGCGGAGGAAGCGGGAGGAATCTGGCTATTTCTGGCCGGGGCGCGCCCACTAGCCCCGGCAGGGGTTGGCCGGGCTGCTTGTCCCCCTTCTGCCCTCCCCGATCCCCAAGAGGGGGCGGGGAGAGGCGCGGGTTGGCGGGCCCGGGGGGCGGGGCGGTTTCCCCGGCCCACCTCCGGTCTCCTCCCACCAGAGTCCCTTCTGGTCCCTCCACCACACTCCGCTCGGACCCGAGGCCGCCCGCGCAGTCGCCGCGCACGTGTGTCCTGCGGCGCCCCCTCCCGCTGCGCCGGCCGTCGGGCATGGACTCGGGCCGGGACTTCCTGACCCTGCACGGTGAGTTCCCGGCTGGCCTGCGGGCGGACCCTGACATGGGCCGACCCCGCGGGAAGCCGTTCGCTGCCCTGGGCCGGGGACCCCCAGTTCCTTCGGCCGCCCTCCGCCCCGCCCCGGGCCCGCCTCTCAACTCCTTTGTTGCACTAGGGGAAATCTCGGCACAGGACTCTCGGGGTGGGACTGCCAGGCAAGACCTTGGGCGTCTCCAGGCTTGTCCCCCAGATCTGGCCCGAAGTGGTGGTTGGGGTGGGGGTGCGGCTCTGAAGACTTCTCGAAAGGCGACCCCCGACCCCCAGACCCCGCCTCAAGGATTCTGCCTTCTTCTGGTCTCAGAAGCCTGGGCTCCATGGTCCAGCGCGCACGGAAGGGCCGAGGAGGGACGGAACCAGCATCCACGAATAACCAAGTTCTCCCCCACATCGTCCGGGCCGGGCTGGAGAGGCTCCAGGCGTGCCTGGACCGCGTCAGGCCGCGTGGGTGTGGCTGGAGGGGGTGCGGGGCGGGGGAGGAGATGAGGTGCGCAAAGTTGGCTGAGGTCGGGCTGGGCAGCGATGCCCAAGCTGCAAGCAGCAGCCGGATCCTCCCGTCTGCGCACTCTCCTGGCGGGACCGGCTGAGTATCACCTCGAACTGCCTGCAGCTCCACCCTTTGTCCAGTCGAGTTCTGTCCCTCTGACCCACCTGGAAGCAGTCCTTGCCGCATTGCTGTCCCTCCAGGAGAAAGAGCAGCTTCCCACTGCAGAGCCTGGAGGTCTTCTGGCAGGTCAGGCCCCCCAACCTGGTCTGGCATCTCTCTGCTCCAGCCTGGGGACTCAGTCACTTTTAAGGGTGCCTTGTCCTCCTGATTTCTGAGATCATCTGCCAGTTCAACAAACCCTTTCCCTTAGGCCATACACTCACTGCCTAACCCTATCTCCCTGTTTTCTAGGATCTGGGGTTGGAGACTTAGTGCCCACCACTGTCCATCCAAGCCATACATGAAGATAATAGACAGGAAAGAGAAAGGCAGACACCTCCAGCTGCCCACTGGAGAATTCAGGGGGATAGGAGATCTTTCTTTCAGGAGATCTTTCTTTCTTTCAGCCAGCCCCTGGTCTGTCTTATGTTTCCTAGTGTCCATGGCCCAGAGAGACCTTGTTCAGGGCCCAGAGCTGTGACCCTCCCACCACTGGCCTGGGCTCCTCAAGGTAACCTCATCCACCTAGGTCATGGGACTCCTGCCCCTTCCAGTGCTTCCTCTTCTCAGACCAGAGGTGTCCTTAGTGCTCCTGCCAAACTGGCAGGAAGGGAGTCTGGATGGCTCAGAGGACCACAGTGGAGACCTCTGCTTTCTCTCTCATCATCCCTCAGTCAGTACTGTCTGTCCTGCAGAGTCCCACCTCTTCTGGGTCTGTCTCACCCTCAGATCTCCTAAAAGCCCTTTCTGGTCGCCTCTGACACAGCTCATGTTGGAATGGGCTCCATCCTCAGGCGTCTGTGCCTTTGTCTGGTCTTTCTCCCCTGGTGTCTTCCCTGGAGAGGAAGCTACGTGGAGGCACCATAGCGTGGGTTTGGCCCGTTCTCTTTGAGACATGCCTCCCACATGCCTCACTCTGTCCAGCCCCTCCTGAGGGACCGTCAGGGACACTGCAATCTGCAGGCCCTGCCACTTCAAGGTCATCACCCAGAATCACCTCCCTTAATTGCCTCGGTCCCTCCTGCAAGCCGATCAGGAAGCAAGAGCCTGGCAAGGGGAGTTGATGGCAGGAAGAGGTGGTCACTGTACCTTGCCCTGTGCCATTCCAGGGTGTCCACACTGCCATTGGAGTCTGTACCCCTTTCAGATTTGGGGCCCTATGGCACCGAACATGTGGCTTGGGCGGTTGGCAGTCTGCCACAGAGCCTCCCTGGATATGAGCTGTCCTTTACGTCCTCACCCCAGATGGGTGCAGATGCCGTGTAGTCTACAGGCATGGGTTCTAGAGGCGGATTGAGTTCAAGCCTTGACTTTTTCTTTTCTTTTTTTTTTAAGATTTTATTTATTTATTTGCCACATAGAGAGAGAAATCACAAGCAGGTAGAGAGGCGGGCAAAGAGAGAGGGGGAAGCAGGCTCCCTGCTGAGCAGAGAGCCCGACTCGATCCCAGGACCCTGAGATCATGACCTGAGTCGAAGGCAGAGGCTTAACCCACTGAGCCACCCAGGTGCTCCTAAGCCTTGACTTTTTCATCTCAGACAAATCCCTTGATTTCTTGGTGCCTCAGTTTCCTCAGTGAAATAAGGGACAAGAACACTACCGACATCATAGGCTTGCTGTGAGGACTGAATGCCGTCACACATATAAGGCAATGGGAACAGTGCCTAGCGCTCAGTAGGGGCTGTGTTGCTGCAGGAGGCCCACCCCCAAGGGATCATGCCCTGTTCATTCTTGGGAGATGAGGGGGGCACTGTAAGGGAGTCCCTTGCTAGGAAAAATGTGCCCAGAACAGGGCTCAAGAACCAAGGGGCTCCTTCTGGTGTCTCTGGGAAGCCCTCTTCTGGCTTCCTTCCCCTACTCCACTACCTTTGCTGTCACTGTTCTAGCCAGACCAGCGCTGGCCTCACCAGCAGGTCTCCACATATACCCCAAAGGACACTATATCACAGGCCCTCCCCTTACAGAACACGTCCACCTTCACTAACTCTACCTGCCCCGAATCCACCCTGCCCCACTGTCAAAACTAGCATTTGTAAAAGTGGAAGGCAGGCTGTGGGAGGGGCTCATCTTGGCCCCGGGCTCCAGCCCTCATCTGGCCTCTATTTATAAATGTTTTGACCCAGAGCACATCCCTTTGCCTCTCTGGGCCCTTTTTGTCCCCCCATGGCATAGCAACACGCAGTTTACAGGAGACGTCGTGAAGAGAAAGCACCCATCGGCATAGGAACTCTGGGTTGGCAAAAGAGCCAGTACCCCCAAGCCAGCCCCTTATCACCTCAATTATGTTTCCAAACTGTGCCTGAGGTTCCAGGCCCATACCCCACAGACACACACTGATCCACACTGATCTTAACATTTTGTGCCATAGGTCACTTTGGCAGTCAGATGAAGCCTGTGGGCCCCTCCTTGGGGTCATGTTTTTATTTTTATTTTTTTAGATTTTATTTATTTTTATTTTGAGAGAGAGCATGAGAGAGCGAGTGTGCACAGAAGCAGGGGGAGGGGCAGAGGAAGAGGGAGAAGCAGGCTTCCTGCTGAGCAGGAAGCCAGATGATTCCAGGTGGGATCCCGGGACCCTGAGATTGTGACCTGAGCCAAAAGCAGACACTTAACAGACTAAGCCATCCAGGCATCCCAGGGTCATGTTTTTAAATGCATTGAATAAAATACATGAGAACTCAAAGGAAGCAAATTATATTGAGATGTGATTCTATCCATAGGTCTTTGGTGTGGGACTGTGGTGGGGGGCGGTCCTTGATCGTCTGGATGAGAACCCTTGTGTGGTTTCTCTAAAACAGGTTCGCCTTACCCTCTGCCTCCTCCCCCTCCACATGAAGAACAACTTGCTTGTGCCCGTATTTCAGCTCATCTACACTAACACACGTTCTCTTGATTTATTCTCTGCGGCGCGACCTTAGGCAAGTCACTCTGCGCTCCAGTTTATTGTTAGTGTTGCTTTGCTTGGCTGTGCTAATGGCTGGCTTTGCCGGTGACTCACTGCCAGTGCTGGTGACTGGGGCAGCAGGGAAGCGAATGGAGGAACTATTCAGAGGTAGAGAGTAAAAGAGAGGGGTGAGTCAGGCCTCTGGGTGGTGTCCTGACCTTGGCACACAGTAGGGGCTGGGTGCATGAAAGAGAAGTTGTAACTTACATGAAAGGTCCCACTGTTCCCGAGCACACTGGCCGCACAGTTTTGTATAAAGTTGCAGTAGTTCTCATCTATTCATCAAAGCAAGCCTGCGTTAATGGACTCATTTTAAGATCAGCCTTTTTTTCAAGAATTCCATTCGCATTTGGAACCTTGGAGATTACTCCACTCGGGTGGAGAAACTGTGAGGACACAAGTCTGCCTGTGAGGCAACAGCCTGCTGAATTACAATGAATTCGTTGAGTAATTGAAGTAAAATATTTGACGGGCTTGGTGGTCTGACCCCGCCCCATCCCGTCCTTACAGACTTGACCACCCAGGCCGCCGCTACCCGATCTCCCCTTCTCTGCTCAATCTCACTCAAGTTTCGTCCTCCGCCCGGCCCCCAGCAGGTGTCTCGAATTCGCGACTCGGGCTCCGCCCCCGGTGGACACCGCCCCCTGGTGGGACACCAACTCCAAAGCTGACGTTCCGCCCCCTCCCTGCCCGAACCCCGAGTTTTCAGTGCGGGGCCCTCCCTCGGGTCGCCCTCTGGGCCTTAGCTCCGCCCCCGGTCGGCTTCCTGAGTGAGGCTTTGCCTCCACTTCGCCTCCCAGACCGTGCGTTTTTCCCCCGCCTCCCACCCCAACCTCTGTGGCTGTGGCTCCGCCCCCTATCCGCTTTCTGGGTTCTTGCTTTCGCCACTGATTTGCTTCCTGGGTTACAGATTTGTCCCACTCCTCCTCTTGGGTTCTGGCTCCTCCTCTCCTCTCCTGGAGTCCGCCCTTGCCGCACCCCCCAGGAACAAAGGTCCTTCCCCTCCCGGACTGGCCACGTCTCCTGGGGTCTGCCTCCGCCCCTTTTAGCCCTGATTTCTCTCACGCCCCGCCTCTAGGGCCGAGGCTCCGCCCCTGAGGGCTGGTCCCTCCTTCTGGGCTCTGACTCCGCCCCTCCACGCCCGGGCGCCGCTGTGCTCCGCTCCAGGGCAGTAGTTTCGCCCCCACTGCCAGGGCTTTCTAGAGGCTGCGCTGTCCCGGGTCAGGCTCGGTGTCCCAGAGGCAGTGGGGAGCGTCATGCAATGCCTAGGACTCCCGAGCCGGAGCCGCTCCAGAGAGCTCTACCTGCAGGAGCAGAGCCTCAAGGTGGCAGCGCTCAATGGGCAGAGGCTGGGTAAGGACCGCAGGGAGCTCGGAGCTCTGCTGGGAAGGCAGCTAGGGCAGGATGTAGACTATGTTACTTTGATCCTTTGGTTGGACCAGTTTAGGACTTCTGTGAGTGTGAGACCCTCTGTGGGTCTGTGTTTGCCGGGGTGGCATTTGGAGTGTTTTTGGGGGGGGTGGGGGATTGGTTACTTCTCATCCTACCTGAGCCACTCCAAAGCCCCCCAACCCTTACCACCCTTCACCCCTCCTGTTTACAGATTTCTGAGGCACTACTAGTTATGTGGCTAGTGTGTAACTGGTATGACCGTGTAACCCAAGGAGATGATTTTCTGAGACTATGTGATCCAATGTGATGCTGTGTAAGTGTGAATTCCGAGTGATAACCTAGTGGTGATTCTGTCCCTCGTGTGGTACGGGGGCCACTGTGCAGCAGTGATGATGGGTAACACTGTGTGACCAAATGTGTGACACTGTAGCACCGGTGTGACCTTGTGTGGTCCAGTGTGATGCTCAGTGCCCTGACTGACTGAGGGCGACAGATCAACAGTGGGTGACCCGGGTGACTGGTTCTGTGTTACAGTATGTGTTATGTGGATTTTCTGACATTACTCAATGTGCCTGAGTGGGGACTTGCATAAGGTAATGTTTCCTAGCACTAACCCTTGGGCAGGCTTTGGAGTCCTGACTCCACAGTGTAACTTCCTTGAGCCTCAGTTTCCTCATCTGTAAAATGCGAGTAATGATAGTGCTTTCCTCCTCCGGTTGTTGGGGGGATTAAATACATGTGCTAAGAACAGTATCTTATTCAAGTATTGGCCATGAATGTGATGGTGGCTGCTATGATTATCATAGTGATGATGTTTTGGCACTGTGTGTTGAGTGTGGCAGTGTGTAACTGTGTAGCTTTGTGTGGCTGTGGGGCACAGACCCAATTTGTCTCCATTATGCATCAGTACAGGGACAGGACTCCACAGGAGGAGAAGGTACTGGACCTGAGTGAGTGGGGCTGGGCAACGAGTGCCCATAGACTTTCTGGGTACTAAGGGAGCAAGGGTGGCAGGGTGGCAGCCCAGAAGCCTCAGAAATAAAAGGGCCAGCCGTCAATGAGACTCAGAGGTGGGGGTGCTTGCCCAGGTCCCCTAATGGCCCAGAAGGCAGTGGCTATTATCAAGGCCCACCTTGGGGCTGAGGTCCGTGTTCCAGAAACCATGTCAGCAGCCAGGGGACTTATCTCTGCCTGACCGTAGACAAGGCCACAGCCTGGCTCCAGGACAGGATGAACATGTCATCTCCCCACGGTGTTTTCCAGAACTGGAGGGTGGGGCTCACCTTCTACTTTCCAACCTCCTCCCCCATTACCATCTGTGTTGTTGGCCATGGCTTGTCCTAATGAGTGCCCAGCTTTGGGGGCAAGGGGCAGGCCAGGGTGAGGAGAAGCCCTGCAGATTATACTTCAGCCTCAGAAAGGACAATGGAATGCCCCAGCAGAGGCTGAGGGACTCCCTTCTGGCATCTGGGAACTCCCTTCCTTTTGTTCCAAGTGCCCCAGACACAGCCAGCAGTATAGGACATCCTACAGCCCTTCTCAGCTCCACTGATCCTCCCCTGAGGCTGAAGGGAGGCTGCTCATGCTAAGACAGAGGGGTCTCCCAGAAGTGTGCAGAGACTTGGAACAAAAAAAGAAGAAGGCACATCACACTGTCACCTCTGAGGAGACCCACAGACGCCTCTTCTGGTGCTGTTCTCACCCAGGGCTGATGGGGGAACAGAGGCAGGGGGAGGAGAGCTGCCTAAAGCCATGAGGGTGTGTGTGTGGGTTTAGCACTGGGCTCTGTCCCTAGTGGTAGCAGGAGACTGGGGAGGGATAGAGAGGGTATGGGTGGCTGAGGCCTGGGGGAAGCAGTCCAGAAGGTTCCCTTTGTCTTGTGGGTGTGTGGGCCAGGCTGGTGGGGTTGGGGAGTGGGGATAGCCTGTCAGACTGTGGATCTGGGCTCAGAAAAGAAAAGCTTATAGGACTTGTCACAGGCCCCTCAGACTGGACCCACATAGTCCCCGATGCCACCGCTCTGCTGGAGCGGAAGGATAAGGATTGCTGAAGGGCCACATGGTTTTAGTTCTGGGGATGGAGTGAGGTGAGATGGCCAAGCAGCTCTGAGCAGAGATGGCTGCTGGACTGATCTGGCTCCATGGATAGATATGGATCTAGATGCATCTATCTCTGTATTATATTGATAAATCATTGAGGTGGGGAGTGGTCTCTCCTTGATCACAGTTGATACTCTGTTTGGGGAATGAGGGGATGAGGGCGCCTAGTGCCCCTTTGGTACCTCTTGCTTGGACCTGTTAGGGCAAAGGGCATTGTATCTTTGGGAACCCATGCTGCGGAGGCCAGCTCAGGCCTCTGAAGATAGCCGCACAGGAGGGGCCATGCAGCTAGGGTCTGATCCTTGCTTAGGGCCCTGGGCTGCCGGGTCCTGCCTCAGCTGCTAGGAAGGCAGCACTGTGCTTTGGGGCTATTATTCCCTGAGGGTCCCAGATCCAGGACACTAAGAGATGGGGTGGGCGTGGAGAGCCAGGGGCATCCCAGAGGCCAAACTCGGGCCACAGTGGGCTCATCTGTCTCTTCTGGGGGCAAGGATCAGAGACCTACTCAAGTAGGTGGAGCTCAGGATGGGGGAGCAGGAGGGGTGAGGGTGACAGGGATGGGCACAAGGGTCCTACAGCAACCATAACCTTGACTCTAAGAACTACAACTCTGGAACCTTTTTGTTCCTGCTCCGCCTATTACTTTGGTCCTGGCTTCCTTCAGATCACTCTGACCCCTAAGTATGACCAGGAGGGTACGTTTTGTTTTCCAAAGTCAGGCCATTTCTCAGGCATTTCTCAGGTGTTCTTGAATTAGCTGCTTCACCTTGTCCATTCAGCTGTGGATGACAGGTCACAAGTGTATCCTTGAGTGGGTGGGTGTCCTAAGGTTTGCATGGCCTTGGCTGGCAATCAGAGATGACTTCTTGGAGAAGGCAGGGCTCCAGGATCAGGTTGGGGCATGGGTGAAGGTGGGAGAAGGAACCGTGAGTGGAGGGTGAGGCTGGTGAGAAATGGGACCTTTCTCCGAGAGGGCCCAGAGGTGGGAGTAGGTAGCCTGGGGCCTGGGACAGCAGGGACGCCAGAGGAAGTGGCATCTCACCAGCTGTAACCCTCTAGGCCTACAGGATGATGAGGACCTACAGGCACTGCTAAAGGGCAGCCAGCTCCTGAAGGTGAAATCCAACTCATGGCGGCGAGAACGTTTCTACAAGTTGCAGGAAGACTGCAAGACCATCTGGCAGGAGTCGCGCAAGGTCATGCGGACCCCGGAGTCCCAGCTGTGTGAGTGTCTCAGGGCTGCAGGGTGGGGGGGGGCGCAGAGTGTGGACCCTGTGCTTGTGTGGGGAATTGGATGCTGGTTGGGGCAGGGGATGGGGGTGGGGAGGTCAGTCCTGGACCAGGACCACAAATAGGGACACCCAGGCCTGGCCTGTTGGTGCCCAGGTCGGTCACACAACCAGGACCAAATACAGGGAAACTAAAGCTGGCAAGCTGGCAAGGATGGGGGAGAAGAGTTTTTTAAATCACCAAAGGGACTAGTGAGGCCTAGTCTGGGCCGGAGAGGGCAGTCATGGAGGACCAGAGATGGAGAGGCTAAAAAGCCTTTTGAGGGTAGGGATACATAACTGTGACCACAGGTGGGGAAAGCCAGGCTCAGGAGTAGGGAGGTTGCTGGACTGTGTTGTCTGAACGCACAGGGTATCCACCCAGACCCATGTGAAAAGGAGGGAAGTTGGGTGGATTAGGACTCCAGGTGTAGTGAGGCCAAAAGCCAAGCCCAAAGTCCGGGGGCAGATAAGGCCCTTCCGGGTATCAGTGGCCAGGATGTGAGGTGGGGCCACAGAAGGCAGTGCCTTCCTGGGACTGGGGCCATAGCAAAGAGGTAGGGTAGAGTGGAGGGAGGCCTTAACTGGGCAGCTCCCTGGAGGGTGTTGGGTCTGAGGATTTTCTGGAAGCTTTGGAAAAGGCCTTGCAAATGGAGAGCGCCTCCAGAGTCCTCCCAGAGAAAGACGCTGTGCTGGTTAGCTGTCTTTAGCACAGAATGCCCTAAAGATTCTGTAAAATGAGGGGTGCCTGGGTGGCTCAGTGGGTTAAAGCCTCTGCCTTCGGCTCAGGTCGTGATCCCAGGGTTCTGGGATTGAGCCCCGAATCGGGCTCTCTGCTCAGCAGGGAACCTGCTCCCCTTCCTCTCTCTCTGCCTACCTGTGATCTCTGTCTAATAAATAAATAAAATCTTAAAAAAAAAAAAGATTCTGTAAAATGAGAAGTGCCCACTGCATCTTTACTTAGTGAGAACATTTTATTTATTTTTTTTAAAGATTTCATTTATTTATTTGACAGAGAGACATCATAAGTAGGCAGAGAGGCTGGCAGAGGGGGGAGGGGGAAGCAGGCTCCCCACTGAGCAGACAGCCCGATATGGGACTCCATCCCAGGACCCTGAGATCATGACCTGAGCCAAAGACAGAGGCTTAATCTACTGAGCCACCCGGGCGCCCTAGTGAGAACATTTTAGGCCAATGCTACCCAAAAGAACTTTCTTTGGTAATAGAAATGTTCTATATCTATGCTGTACAGTATGGATGCCTCTAGCTACCTGTAACCATTGAGCCCTTGAGATGTGCCTAGTGTGACTGAGGAACTGAATTCTTTTTTTTTTTTTTTTTTAATTTTACTCATTTATTTGACAAAGAGAGATCACAAGTAGACAGAGAGGCAGGCAGAGAGAGAGAGAGAGAGGGAAGCAGGCTCCCTGCTGAGCAGAGAGCCCAATTCGGGACTCGATCCCAGGACCCTGAGATCATGACCTGAGCCGAAGGCAGCGGCTTAACCCACTGAGCCACCCAGGCGCCCGAGGAACTGAATTCTTAATTGTACTGAATTGTAGCTACTTTGTATTTAAATAGCCATGTGTGGCTGGCGGCTGTTGTATTGGACAATGTGTAAAGATCTGGTACCTGAATTTCACCCAACCCAGACCCCCGCCCTTGGCCGTGGTGGGGAGAGGAGGAGAAGGGGCAGGGGCAGGGACAGCCCACTGGGGAGGGCAACCAGACACAGGTGACAAGCTCCAGATGGGAGAGGGGACAGGAGGATGGGAGGTGCCCAGGAAGGGTTCAATGGGCCTTAGGACACTGGGCAGAAACCTAAGAAAGTATTGTCTACTGGCTGTGTGGCCTGTGGCAGGGTCAGAGTTGAGGCAGGACAGGATCAGGGTTTGATAGGGAGAGCTGGGCTGGGGCCTTGGGGCCGTGGGCCATGGAAGGTTTCTGAGCCAGGCAGGGTAGGGTTAAAGTGGACAGAGCCTGAAGTTCTCTCCAAAAGCCACCCGAATGCGTGTCAGTCACACAGCCTGGGAGTGACCCAGACCTTGCCTCTGTCTGTTGGTGGCCCCAGCCAGGCTCCTTCATGGGTCTCTGCCCTGATATGGGGCTTCCTGTTAGACACTGGTGGGGGTGCGGCACAGTGGGAAAGGGAATCTCGCTCTCTGAGCTCTGGGGATTCCTGAGAGGCACCCCCTCCACCAGCCACTACATATGTCTGGTTCCCTGTTGTGTGCCTGGCACTGGGTGGCGACCGGCATGGGGGCAGAGACAAGAGGAGTAGGGGACCTGGGCTGGAGAGATGAGCCCCTCATACTAGGAGGATTGTGAGCACAAGGGCAGGAGGGGCCTTCCAGGTTGGAAACCCATGTGAGCCAAGGTGCAGGGGCAAGAACGAGGAAGGGGCATGAGTGAGCCGCCTGACCTGACCAGAGGGGCTGCTGAGGGGACGGGTGCGGCGGGATGTGCTCAGAGTAACACCGAGCTGGCTCTCGGGCTGAGCATACCTGTTGGCTGCTTCCCTTCTCTGGGGGAGCAGTGAGACTGTTGTCCCCAAATGCTCTCTCCCCTCGGGGAGCCTGAGGCCAGGTGAGAGAGGAGGGGAACAGTGCCCCCAGTTCTCTCTGCTCCCTCCTCCCTAAGTTTCCCCTGATCCTGCCACTGCTCCTGTCCCCCCACTCTGGCTTCCAGGCATTATCAGCAGTGCAGGCGTCTGGACTCTCTCTCTGGTGCTGGTGGGGGTGCTGGCAGCCTGGGAGCTGCATGGCTCCGGTTTCCTGTTTCCACTCCCAGCCCAGGGCTGTAGCAGCTAGTCTGGGCCTAGCAGGCATTAAGTAGGGACATCCCCTGCACCCCAAATGGCCTGGGGCTCACATGCCCCACTCTCGGAGCCTGCCACCCAGGCTGGGCACATCCCTTCACCTGGGGCTTGCAGGTGCATAGGAGGCTTCTGGGCACTCGGGGTGCAGACAGGCATAGGCGAGCTTGGCAGCTGGAGCTGGGCTAGGACCCAGGACAGATAGATGGCTCAGAACACAGGTGGGGCAGGGGCGGAGCCTGGACCTTGATGCTGAGCAGCTTAGCATGAGCCCAGCTGAGGGGACTGGCTCCCAGCCGGGCCAGGAAGGGCACCCTGGGGTCGGGGGGAGGGGGCGCGGTGGGAAGGCGCCAGTCTTGCTGCTCCCTGAAGCTTGGAAGGCTTGGATGTGAGAGGAGGGCTCTCCCCCCAGTTCCTAAGGGCAGAATGATGGACTCTCTCAGATCCTTAAGGGCCACCACTTTGAGTCCTAGAGGGCAAGAGCCTTCTCGCACTCTTCTTACCAAGGGGTTCCCTGATCAGGACACACACAGACACACACAGGCCAAGGTCGGGCCTGTGCTGCAGCACAAGCACTTCTCCCTGTGGCCCCACACCCCAGGGCCAGCGCTGCCTGAGTGTGGCTCCAGGCTCCCGCAGGGTCAGGGGAGGGGCCTGCGGGGAAGACGCCCCAAAGGCCCAAAGTCAAGTACGATCTGGAGGGTATGTATCCTATCTGTCACAGGCTCCAAGCTCCAGAATGGTCTCTCCCCATCTCTAAAAGCCCTGTCCTGCCTGAGTACTCTCCTGGGGGTCCTCGTCCCTCCATCTGGAAACAGTAGGGCCTGGGGTCCCAGGTGCCCTTCTCTAGGGTCAGTCTTTCTCGATGTTCCCCACACCCCTCCCCTTATTTCCCCTACCCATCACAGCTGTGTCTCATATTCCTCCTCCACCTCAGTCTCTGTCCTCCTTCCTCCCTTGTGTTCCCCTTGTCCGTCCTCCCACCCCACTCCTTGTCTCTGGATCCAGGCCTGAGCTCCAACCCTGGCTCTGGGTACCCATGCTGTGCTTTGGCCACACCAGGGGCGGGGACAGGCCTCACAACTCTCTTTGCCACCTATCCCCTTCTTGCAGTCTCCATTGAGGACATTCAGGAGGTGCGGAAGGGGCACCGCACAGAGGGCATGGAGAAGTTCGCCCGGGATGTGCCCGAGGACCGCTGCTTCTCTGTAGTCTTCAAGGACCAGCGCAACACACTAGACCTCATTGCGCCATCGCCGGCGGAGGCCCAGCACTGGGTGCTGGGTCTGCGCAAGATCATCCATCACTCGGGCTCCATGGACCAGAGGCAGAAGCTGCAGCAGTATCCTTCTGGTGGTGGTGGGTCCTGGCCTAGCCTGTGGATCCTGGCCGTGGTCATGGCCAGGGCAGCCTGGTTATGGAAGATACTGAGCCTGGGCCATCATAGACATAACAGAGGCTGGGTGGGTGGCTTACACGACAGAAACAAATCTTCTTACAGTTCTGGAGGCTGGAGACCCGAGGTCTGGGTGCCAGTGTGGTCGGGTTCTGACGAGAGCTCTCATCCTGGCTCGTGAGTGGTTGCCAGCTCACTGCGTCCTCACATGGCAGAGAGAGTGACAGACAAGCTCTTTGGTGTCTCCTCTTATAAGGGCAGTAATTCTATCATGAATTACATGACCTTATATAAGCCCCCCATGACTCATCCCCAGATGCCATCATATTGGGGGGTAGCCCTCCCACATATTAATTTGGGGGGAGCACAGTTCAGTCCTTACACAAAGGGAAGCAGAGGAGGTACCTGGAGCCCTGTTTGGTCTACTCAGTGCAGCCCCCACTGACCCTTCTTCTCCCCCCATAACCAGCACAGAGTTCTGCTAATGGCAACAGCTTCCATGTGAGACCGAGTCTTGAGTGTTTGACTGTTTCTTGGAGTTACTACATTTTTTCTGTCTGGGAATTTGGAAGGCCAAGGCACCCCCCTGTGCCATTCTTTGGGGAATGGTCAAATTTTCCTGGGCCTCATGTGCAGGCCAGCCTATAGGCTTAAAACAAATTCACTTCTACATCTGGATGCATGACAGCACACTAGCCTGTGGTTCAAAGTGGTCAGACTTCTGGTACAGAGGATTAGGGTGGAACCAGCTTCAGTTCCTTTATTTTAATGACAGTTTTATTGGCATATCATTCACATACCATGTGATTCACCTGCTTAAAGTGTACACGTCAATGCTGTTTAGTATGTCACAGGGTTGTAAGTAATTTTACAACACTTTCATCACCTTAAAAGGAACCCTGTACCCATGAGCAGTCAGGCCTCATTTCCCCATAATCCTCCAGCCCTAGACAATCACTAATCTGCTTTCTGGCTCTTTATGTTTGCCTTTTTCTGGACATCTCATATAAATGGAATCAGAGTCTTTTGTGACTGGCTTCTTTCATGGAGCTTGTTTTTCAGGTGAATCCATGTTGTAGTGTCACTCAGTACCTCATTCCTTCTTATGGCTGAATAACATTCCATGGTGTGGTTGTTCCACATTTTATTTACCCAGCCAGTGGTTGATGGACGGTGGGGTTTTCACTCCGGAGCTTTTATGAATTAATGCTGCTATGAACACTGGTGCAGAAGTTTTGTGTAGTACGTACCTAGAATTTACAAGCCTTATGGTAATTGCATGTATGTTTAAACTTTTGAGGGACTTCTAGTTTTCCAACAAGGAAATTGACATTCCCACCAGGAGTGTATGAGGGTTCCAGTTTGTCACATCTTTGCCAAGGCTAGTTACTATCATTACTACTATTCTGTCCTAACCACCCTTGTAGGTGTGAAGTTGTATCTCATTGTGGTCTTGACTTGCATTTCTTTGACAGCTAATGGTGTCAGCTGTCTTTACATGTGTTTTTTGTTTTGTTTTGTTCTGGTTTTTTTTTTTTTTAAGATTTTATTTATTTATTTGAGAGAGAGAGACACAGCAAGAGAGGGAACACAAGCAGGGAGAGTGTGAGAGGGAGAAGCAGGCTCCCGCTGAGCAGGGAACCCAATGAGGGGCACAATCCCAGGACCCTAAGATCATGACCTGAGTCAAAGGCAGACACTTAATGACTGAGCCACCTAGGCACTCATCTTTACATGTGTTTATTGGTCATTTGTAGAAATATCAGATCCTTTGCCCATTTTTTATTTATTATGTTTTTTTAAGATTTTGTTTTTAAGTAATCTCTACAGCCAACATAGGGCTTGAACTTACAACCCTATGATCAAGAGTTAAATGCTTGGGGGCACCTGGGTGCTCAGTCAGTTAAGTGTCTCACTCTTAGTTTTGGCTCAGGTCATGATCTCAGGGTCATGAGATTAAGCCTTACGTCAGGCTCTATGCTTAGTGCAGAATCTGCTGGAGATTTCTTCTCTCTACCTTTCCCTCTGCCCCTCCCCCTGCTCTCACATGCTCTTTCTCTTGCTCTAAAATAAATAAATTAAAACTCTTAAAAAAAAAAAAAAAGAGTTGCACTCTCTACCTACTGAACCAGCTAGGCACCCCTGTTAAGCTCTTTTTAAAATTGACTTATTTAAAAAAAATCTTTACTTGTAAAATCTACATAACATAAGATTTACCATCTTTAACCATTTTAATTGTGTTGAGTACATTCACATTGTCAGTGCAAGATGCAACTCTTCTCATCTTGTAAAACTGAAATTCTCTCCCCATTAAACAACAACTTCTCATTCTCACACCTCCAGTCCCCACTCGACAGCCCTGACCCCCCGCAGCCACAATTCTGCCTTTGTCTCTCTGAATTTGACCACCCTAAGGACTTCAGACAAGTAGAATCATACAGTATTTGTCTTTTTGCAACTGGCTTATTTCACTTAGCATAAATGTCCTCAAGGTTCATCTGTGTGGTAGCCCGTGTCCGAATTCCCATTCTGAGGTGAAATAATAATATTCCACTGTCCGCATACACCATATATTGTTTTTTCATTCATCCATTGATGGGCATGCTTCCACCTTTTTTCTGTTGTGAATAATGCTGCTGTGAACATGGCTACACAAACATCTCTCTGAGACCCTGCTTTCAATTCTTTTGGGGTCTATAGCCAGAAGCAGAGTTGTTGGATCACAGGGTAATTCTACTTTGAACTTTTGAAGGCATGCCATATTGTTTTCCACAGCATCCAACCTACTTTCTACTCCCACTGACAATGCTCCAGGCTTCCGATTTCTTCAAGTCCTCAACACACTTGTTCTACTCTTTTTTTTTTTTTGTTGTTGGTTTGGTTTGGGGTTTGATAGGTATCTTATCATGGTTTTGATTTGCATTTCCCTAATGATTAATGATATTGAGCCTTGGTTTTTTATTTGCTTTCCTGTATCTTCTCTGGAGAAATGTCTATTCACATCCATGGTGCAGTTTTTACCTGGGTTATTTGTCTTTTTTTTTTTTTTTTTTTTTTTTTTTTTTTTTTTTCAGAGAGAGAGAGTGCACAAGTAGGCGAAGTGGCAGGGAGAGGCAGAGAGAGAAGCAGGCTCCCCGCTGAGCAAGGAGCCCGATGTGGGACTCGATCCCAGGACACTGGGATCATGACCTGAACCGAAGGCAGCGGCTTAACCCACTGAGCCACCCAGGTGCCCGGTTATTTGTCTTTTTATTATTGAGTTGTAAGAGTTGTTTATGTATACTAGGTACAAGGCCTGTCATAATTATGCTTTGTAAATAATTTCTCTTATTGTGTGGGTTCTCTTCTCTTAATGGTATTTGAAGCACGAATTTTTAGTTTCGGTGAAGTCTAATTCATCTGCTTTTTGCTTTTGTGGGTTGTGATTTTTGGTGTTATATCTAAGAAGGCTTTGCTTAACCCCAGATCACTAATGTTTACTCTTACTATTTTCTTCTAAAGGTTCTATAGTTTTAGCTATTACATTTAGGTCTTTGCTTCATTTTGAATTCATTTGTGTGTGTGGTGGGATGTGGGGGATTCAACTTCATTTTTTTGTTAGCCTATAGGTAGTTGTCCCAGCACCACAAGTTGAACTTGTTTTTACACCCTCATCGAAAATCAATTGACCGTAAATATGAGGATTTCTTTTCTTTTTCAACGATTTTATTTATTTGAGAGAGAATAAGAGTGAGAGAGAGAGAGAAGTCAGAGGGGAGGGAGAAGCAGACTCCCCACTGAGCAGAGAGCCCGACAAGGGGCTTGATCCCAGGACACCCTGGGATCGTGACCTGAGCTGAAGGCAGAAGCCTAACTAACCACCTCAAGAGGGTTTATTTTCATGGCTGTCAGTTTTATTCCATTTATCTATGTCTATCCTTGCATCAGCACACAACAGTTTGGTTACTGTAACTTTGTAAATTTAGGAATCAGGAAGTGTGAGTTCTCCAAAAAAAATTTTTTTTAAAGATATATTTGAGAGAGATTGAGCAAGCAGGAGTGGGAGGGACAGAGGGACAGCAAGAGAGAATCTCAAGCAGACTCTAAGGGCTTGATCTCATGACCCTGAGATCAAGAGTTGGATCCTTAACAGACTGCTCCACCCAGGTGCCCCTGTTCTTTTTTTGCAAGATTGTTTTGACTCTTCTGGGTCCCTTGATGTCCCATGTGAATTTTAGGATCAATTTCTGCAGATAAGCCAGCATTTTTATGATAGAGATTGCATTGATATAGATCAATCTGGAGAGTATTCCCTATATTTAATAATATCAAATCTTGTGATCCTTAAATATGGATATCTTTCCATTTATTTAGGTCTTCCTTAATTTCTTACGACATTGTTTTGTAGTTTTCAGAGTATAAGCTATACATTTAAAAAAAATCATTCCTAAGTATTTTAATTCATTTTGAGTCTACTTGATGGAATTACTTTAATTTCATTTTCTGATTATTCATTGCTAGTGTATGTCCAGCTGCTTTAAGGGACATCCTTTGAGCTTTTTTCGTTTCCTTACTCTGTACTTTTCAGCACTTCATAGATTTTTAAGTATTTTTTCTCAGTGCTACCTCTGCCTAATTTTGAGTTTTCTTAAAAATCCACTTCTGTAGCATCAGCTTATCCTTGGACAGTCTCGTGCCCCCGGAGGGTTCTGTTGCCCAGCCCTTGAGATCATAAAGCCATCCCAGCCTGCTAAATAATCATCGACATGAGGACCTCATGTTTGACTGGACTACTCTGAAGTTGATTTTTTTTTTAACCTGGAATTCTGCCATAATTATTTTTTCATGTAAATATATACATAAAGTATGGCTATGTTAGAATGAAGTTTTCTTTAATTTTTAAAAAAGATTTATTGATTTATTTTAGAAAGAGAGTGTGTGTGCATGTGTGCAGAGAGGGGCAGAGGGAGAGAGAGGGTATCTCCAGGCAAACTCTCCACTGAGAGTGCAGAGCCCAAGGCAGGGCCCAGTCTTGTGATGCTGTGATCATGACCTGAGCCAAAACCAAGAGTAGGACACCTAACCACCTGAGCCACCCAGGTGCCCCAGACTGAAGTTTTAAAGGCTGACAAAATGAAATTACTAATATTCGGGTTCTGCCCCCAGTCCTCTTTTCTGCATTGCAATTTGCCTAATGATGCACTTGCCAAAAATAGTGGAGATCTTACATTTGTATCCATTTTCTCTGTACCATTATGTCATAATTTTTTCCCTGTGTTAGTAGAGTCTCCACAAAAAGCTGTAGTGACTGTGTAATATGCAGTTGATGCCCTCTAAGTTAGTGATCTGTTCTTTTAGTGTTGAACATTTATTTTCAGTCTTTCACTACTATAAGTAACATTGCAAAGAACTATGTTCCTAAATGCTTTCAGTATTCAGGAGTATGTCCTTACCAGTAGATTTCTAGAAGTGGAATTGGTGAGTCCAATGATGTAATGGTTTCGAGCTTTAGCTCTATCTTTGCATCACGTTCCCAAGGGTTGAACAATTTCCTTTATCCAAGTGGTAGATGGGAGTGTCCATGTCACCTCACCCCTACCTGCACTGGATCATAGACTTTTCAAGTGCTGATCTTAGAGTTTAAGGAACTGCATCTCATTTGCAAACTGTTAATGTCTTTGATTACCGAGAATTTTTGGAAAAGGTTAGTTTATGACCTTTTCTCATTTAGTTATTAGGGTCATCATCGTGTTTTCTGGATGGCTTTATTTTTTCTTTATTTGACCCTCAGAATTATTTAAAGTTTACATGGCATCAATTATGTTGTTTCCTTTGTGACTTCTTCTAAAAACCTGCTGTCATTTTTAAAAAAATTGTTTTCATTGTCTTTGTTCTTTAATTTCTCTGGAATATAATGTGGAGGTCCTTTTTCTTGACTTCTCCAGGTCAAGTCTGAGGGGGTAGAGGCCAGAGATAATGGAGAAGTGGGGCTAAGTGCCCCCATTGTGAGGATGTGATGCAGGCTTTGTTTTTGCTTGTGAGACACTCACCTTCTGATCTGTGGCTTCAAGTTTGCTGTTTCTTGTAAAAATAAGCCTCAAGCGCTTTAGTCAGGTTGGCTAACTTATGTATTGAAAACCAGAAGGACATATCTTGAAACGTTGACGGGACCATGGGGATTTGTTTGTTTACTTTTCTGTATTTTGTAAGCTATCTATAGTGAACGCTTTCCCAGTGAGAAAAGAATTTTTTTTTTTTTTTAATGTGAAAGGGTTTGAAGCCAGTAAATAGAAAAAAAGACCCCTTAATAGGATATAACATTTCCTCCAAAGAGGCCGTCGGGTCTTGTCTCTGGAATGCTGGTATGGCAGGCCCGAAGGGAGCTTTGTCTGTAGGTGATCTCAGTCCATCTGGGCCCTGGGTTTGAAACCCAGCTACAGCTGGGACCTTGGGGGTATCGGGGCTCCTGGGTTCTTTCCTTACTTCTTGCCCAGCTGGATTCACTCCTGCTTGCGAAAAGCTGACAAAAACAAGGACAACAAGATGAGCTTCAAGGAGCTGCAGAACTTCCTGAAGGAGCTAAACATCCAGGTGGATGACAGCTATGCCCGGAAGATCTTCAGGGTGAGGCAGGGAGTGAGGGCTGGGTCTGTGTGGCCATGGGCCCTGGGACCCTAGTGGGGAACACGCTTTGAGCCCTGCCCACCCGGCCTGGCAGGAATGTGACCACTCCCAGACGGACTCCCTGGAGGACGATGAAATTGAGGCCTTCTACAAGATGCTGACCCAGCGGGAGGAGATTGATCGCACCTTCGCAGAGGCTGCAGGCTCCAGGGAAACGCTGTCGGTGGATCAGCTGGTGACGTTCCTGCAGCACCAGCAGCGGGAGGAGGCGGCAGGGCCTGCACTGGCCCTCTCCCTCATTGAGCGCTATGAGCCCAGTGAGACTGGTGAGAGCCTGGCTACAGCCTGTGGCCTGCAGTCCCTGGGGCCACACCGGGCTGGGAGACCCCTGGAGAGACTACAGCCCGAGGGTAGGGAGCTCAAGGGAACAGAAGGGCACCCTGGTCAGTATCTGCTTGCCCCATGAAAGTAAGCTGATGGGAGACGGGGCTCCAGCATCACTACCCCTCTCTTGGTTGCTTCTCCAGAGGGTTTTGCGGACTCCTCCTCCAGAAATAGAGAGGAGGCTGGGAAAGCAAACCCTTTTCCTGCTTCCGCCCATCTTCCTTCCATCTTTGAGATGGACCGACGGGGCCCTGTCTTGGAGGGGCTTCCGTTTGGAGGCCCAGAGGAGGAGATGAGGCTCCGGCTTCAGGGGGCCTCACAGTGTGGGGGACCGAAGCGGAGAAGACAGGGCCCCACCCTGGGGTAGTCACAGGCTGATGGTTGACTCACATTCACCGCCTCCGAGAGATAACAGCTCAGAACAGGGAAACACGGACAGCAGGGGGCTCCCCTCCCAGAGCGGTGGCGCCCTGAAGGTCTCCTGAAGGTGGCTGGCCTGGCCCGAAGGGCTCTCACGGGCACTGGTGTCCTCCTTCGCAGCCAAGGCACAGCGGCAGATGACAAAGGACGGCTTCCTCATGTACCTGCTGTCTGCCGACGGCAGCGCCTTCAGCCTGGCGCACCGGCGGGTCTACCAGGACATGGGCCAGCCGCTCAGCCACTACCTGATGTCCTCCTCGCACAACACCTACCTACTGGAAGACCAGCTCACTGGGCCCAGCAGCACTGAAGCCTACATCCGGTGGGGCCCGGGGAGGGGGCGGGGGCGGGGTCCGGGCGGCCTGGGGGCGGGGCCGGGCGCCTGGGGGCGGGGTCGGAGGGCCTAGCCGCCACGCCTACCCGCAGGGCGCTGTGCAAAGGCTGCCGCTGCCTGGAGCTCGACTGCTGGGACGGCCCCAACCAGGAGCCGGTCATCTACCACGGCTACACTTTCACCTCCAAGATCCTCCTCTGCGACGTGCTCAGGGCCATCCGGGACTACGCCTTCAAGGTTGCGCGCGCCCCTGGAGGGTGAGGAGGGAAGTGGTAGTGGCGGTCCCCCGACTCCTAACCTGCCCTCGGGCCTCCAGGCGTCCCCCTACCCCGTCATCCTGTCCCTGGAGAATCACTGCAGCCTGGAGCAGCAGCGTGTGATGGCGCGACACCTGCGCACCATCCTGGGCCCCATGCTGTTGGACCGGCCGCTGGACGGGGTCACCAGCAGTCTGCCTTCCCCTGAGGTTCGCAGTGGGCATGGGGGTACCCAGACGAGAGAGCAGGGGGACTGGCTGGGAGGCCCTTGGGTCTTAACGAGCGGCTCCTCCCTTCTTAGCAACTGAAGGGGAAGATCTTGCTGAAGGGGAAGAAGCTTGGGGGGCTCCTGCCCCCTGGCGGGGAGGGTGGCCCTGAAGCCACTGTCGTGTCTGATGAGGACGAGGCTGCTGAGATGGAGGACGAGGCCGTGAGGAGCCGTGTGCAGCGCAAGCCCAGGGTTCGAGGGGGAGCTGTTGGGGAGGGGGCAGCCCTGGGGCCCTCCCCCATCATGGGATGTTTGCCTTGTCTCAGTTCTCTGTGGCTGCCACTCAGACCCTCTGCTCCCCTCTCTCTGTCTGTCTCCCTCTCTGTCTCTCTGCGTCTGGGTTTCTGGCTCTCAGTGCCCACCTGCCCCAACCTCTGAATCTAACCTGGGCCTCCCCATGGCCCCCAGGAGGACAAGCTCAGGCTAGTGAAGGAGCTCTCCGATATGATCATTTACTGCAAGAGTGTCCACTTTGGGGGCTTCTCCAGCCCTGGCACCCCAGGGCAGGCTTTCTATGAGATGGTGTCCTTCTCCGAGAACCGCGTCCTCCGGCTGCTCCAAGAGTCAGGTGAGCCCCAGCCTGGCTGGCTGTCTCAGTATTCGGACCGGTGGGGGCCAGGCCTGGCTCCATGACTCTGAATGGGGCACTCCCTGCTGTTACCAGATGGGGGCAGGGCAGCCGTGGGGCGGGGGGCTTGGGCTCCCTAGGAGGCCTGCACTTCTGACCACCCCCACCCTTTTCAGGAAACAGCTTAGTTCGCCACAATGTCAATCACCTGAGCAGAATCTACCCTGCTGGGTGGAGAACGGACTCCTCCAACTACAGCCCCGTGGAGATGTGGAACGGGGGCTGCCAGATCGGTATGGGCTGGCAGGGGCTGAGGAGGCCAGGGTGAGGGTTTCAGTCCAGAGGGCCAGGGATCAGGTGCCTCTGGGGACCCCGCTGGGGCCAGACACAGGGACTTGTGGGCTTAGGAGCTGGTAGTCTTGGTTTGGACATATTCCCCCACCAGTCAGTCAGGGTCTGACATCACCTGGTTACCACATTAGCCCTTTGAATTCCAACACCGGAAGTGGAATGTGAGGCTGGTGTGGGTCAGTGATGGGGGTGGGAGGGCAGGAGGCATTGAAGGGATGCCAGACCCCGCTTCTGCCTCACTGTGTGGCCCTAAGGCCTCCGTGTACCCTGAATAGTCCGGGCTCTAGGGCCCCCAAGGCCAGCCCACAGCCTGTGACTGCTCTGTCTGCATACAGTGGCCCTGAATTTCCAAACACCTGGCCCAGAGATGGATGTATACCAGGGCCGCTTCCAGGACAACGGGGCCTGCGGGTACGTGCTGAAGCCCGCCTTCCTGCGAGACCCGAACTCTACCTTTAACTCACGTGCCCTGACTCAGGGGCCCTGGTGGACCCGGAAGCGGCTCACTGTCAGGGTATGGCCAGCCACCCGCAGGACGGGAGCCCAGGGGCCTCCCTCCTCCCCACTGCTACTCCTGAGCCCTCCTCTGTCCCTTGCCTCTGCTCAGGTAATCTCCGGGCAGCAGTTGCCAAAAGTCAACAAGAATAAGAATTCAATTGTGGACCCCAAGGTGACGGTGGAGATCCACGGCGTGGGCCGGGACATGGCCAGCCGCCAGACAGCCGTAGTCACCAATAACGGTACTCGCTGGGCCTGGGTGGGGCCTGACCTCCAGAGCTGGCATCCCACTCTTGACGTGCTGCTTGCACTCCTAGGTTTCAACCCGTGGTGGGACACAGAGTTTGAGTTTGAGGTGGTCGTGCCTGAGCTTGCCCTGGTGCGCTTTGTGGTGGAGGATTATGACGCATCCTCCAAGAACGACTTCATTGGTCAGAGCACCATCCCCTTGGGCAGCCTCAAGCAAGGTGAGTGTTTGTTGAGGAGAGGGGACGGCAAGGTGGAGGAGGCAGGGCCTGTTACCTTGGGCTGGGGCCGTGGAAGTCTCTCGACGACATCTCACTGAGTCACCGGAACTCTCTGTGTGTTCTTTCCCGCCCATCCCCCTGCCAGGATACCGCCATGTCCATCTCTTGTCTAAGAACGGAGACCAGCACCCGTCTGCCACCCTCTTTGTGAAGGTGTCTCTCCAGGACTAGGTTTGGGGGTTCTGATGGGGGCTGCCCCAAGCAGGCCGGGCCCTCTGTCCCCATCCAGGAACAGGGCTGCTGTGGCTGCTCCCAACCTCTCACTTGGAGCTAGAGGCCCCGCCCTGCCTTCAGCTCTAACATCCCGTCTGTGCTGCTGCTTCTCTGGGATCCCAGGAGCTGGCCCTGTCCCTGGAGCTCTCCTCAGTTCCGTTAGGAAAAACACTGCAGCCCTCCGCCCTCTGGCCTGGCCCTGGGCTGAGGGTTTTTATAAAAGTTAAAAGACTAATTCCTATGGTCTCTTTACCGGAATGCCAGAAAATCCCTATAAAGGGCATATGTGTGTGTGTGTGTGCGCGCACACGCGCATGCATGTGCATGTGTGTTTGGGGGGAACTGGAGCCCCAGCACCTCTCTTTCCATGTCCCCCACACTTACACTGAGTATGAGGGTTGTCTGTCCCCTTGGGCAGGAAGGACCAGCAAGAAACAAACCCCTCCATGGAAGACAGTGGCGAGAGCTTGGTCCCTGGAATGTCACAGACCACCCACTCCAGTCCCAGAGGCCCCTTCCCCCAGAGATGGACCAACTGAGTGATCCAGACTTGAAAGCCCACACACCACACCTTGTGAGCGCCACCAGCTTTTATTGATGGGGGTGGAGGGGGTGACCTGGGAGCCTCCAGCTAGGCTGTGTCAGCGGGGTCTCCCTGGGGGCTCAGGTTTGTGTTGGGAAGGTACCTGTGGGGGTCCTGTCCATGTGGGTGGCCCAGGCAGGGGCAGGGCCTGGGGTCAGAAAAAGCCAAGCCGCTTTTTTTCCTGGTGCTGCCTCCACTTGGCCATGCTATAGCATTCTTCCTTGGATTTCCCAAAGATATCTTGGAAGTCAGATTCAGAGAGGTAGAACTGGACCAGGGGAGAGGGTACAGGGGCAGGGTGTAAGCTGATCCTGGAATCCCCTCTCATCCATCCAGCGGTATCGTCCCAGGGCTCAAGGCTCTCCTCCCCCATATTGCTATGCCCATTACTCCGTCTGGAAGACATATCCCCTGGGCAGGCTGCCCATTTCCCACAATCAGTTGGTCATGCCCCGGGCACCTCCAGCTCAGTTTCAGATGCTCCAGGCCCTGGGCAGTGAGTGGCAGGGGGCCTTGGGCACCTACTCTCCAGCAAGTCCTCAGCAGCCTGGTGCATTAGCTGTTCCGGGGCAGGCTCTCACTGATGGTAGGTCTGGAGCTGCTGTGGTAGCTGCTGGTGCTGGTGCCACTGGCCTTGGGGCCTAGCTGCAGCTCATTCCCTGTGCTCTCCTCCTAGCCCTTGAGGGTCCGTGGGGTCAAGGGGCCTGCCTTGCCATTGCTTGGTCCTCCAGATAGCTGGAAGTTGTTGAGTTCCTGCCCTGAGAGAGGACTCAAGCTGGGGAGTCCTGGGGGAGACACTCACACGGGGAGGCCACACTGAGCCAGTGGCCTTCTTGCCCCCATTGCAAACTCTGCCACCACCAGGGCCTGGCTCCCTTCGTGCCCATTCTGCCCATCCGGACCATGCTGACCAAACCTAGTCCCCGGCAGGAGGCTGGGGGACCCGGTACTCACTGCTGTTATCTCAACTGTGGCAGGTTTTGCTCCCAGGCTGCCGTCCACCACCTCCTCATAGAACTGGTTGTTCTGGGGGCAAGAATCAGGGTAGAACCAGGATGGAGGGCACCACTGGGACCTGGGGGTGAGAGAGGGGGGCCGGCGCTGGGGACAAGACCAGGGCTTCTCTACCCACACTGGAGGTCTCCCCCAGACAGGGCAGTGCCTCCTCCTAGCCTGCTCAGGGCAGGTCCTTCTCCCTGAAGTCGGTGGGGCTGGGAGTCCAGGCCTCACTCACAGTCCACTTGTAGGCGTCCCAGGTGACAACCATCCCGTGAAGGTGGGAGGCTCATAGCCCTGCTTCATCACCAAGATGGGCGTGTTGGGGCTCCTCCCTGCTGGGTGTGTCTTCAGGTAGTCCCGCCCCAGGCCACCACCTCCTTCTTCCACTCAGTGGCAGCTTCCCGGAACCACAGGAAGATCTGGGACGCAGAGGGCACCTGGCCTTGGGCGAGTGCAGGGGCTACCCAGAGCTGAGTACTTCTTTCCCACTCCCATCCATTAAATGGTCTCACAATCCCACACACATCCCAGCCAGCCAAGCAAGAAGACACAAAGTGTGGTGGGTGTGTGTATGGGGGGGTTTGGCTTTTGCTCCGAGATGGGAACGCAGAAGCCTCCTGGCCACATTCGGTGTCACAGACACACATGATGACAGCTACAGACACACAATCCCCCACTGCCACAGAGCCACTCACTGTCACCCGCGGTCACACACGGTTGCACGTAAACAAGATTGCACTCCATCACAGTTGTGCGCACTCCTGAAAAACACAGGCAACCCCCAAACCCGCCGCATGGAGCCTCTCAGACGCACAGTGACCCTGCCCCCCAAGAAGTGACTCAGTCGCTCCCATGGCAGCCAGTCTTATCGTTTCTTGGTTTCCCCAGTTACAGCAGCGTGTGACCCCACAGCCGCTCCACAGAGGCAGCCCCGTCACACAAAAGAAGCATGCACACTCGCGCGGTCATTCAATTTGTGACTGCTCGCACTGCCACCTTAGCCACGGGCACCCGGTCACCTGGAATCGCATGCTGTTGTGAGGCGCGCGGACACAGAACTGCTCCCAGCCGCACATGAGCCCCAGACACAGCCAGAGTCCCCTGCAGCTTCGCGGTGACACAGAGTTGTCCGTGGCTGTGCGGGGCACAGTCACTCATGGCGTTACTTTGTCACCCAGAGTCACGCAGACTCGCCCACAGCCTGACACGTTTGGGAATGCACTTATACTCAGCCCCGGCTGCATGGACACGGACACCCCCCCATTCATACCCCAGCCAGCCGGGGCAGCTGTCTCACCTCCTACCAGGTGTCCAGTAACATGATGTCATACGTGTCCAGGTCCTTTTGACTAAAGAACACTACCTCCGTGAGGACCAGGTGGCCCCTTTGGGCTGGAGCACTCAAACAGCCATGGCTGGAAGCTGGAGACATCCTTGGGAAGCCCAGCCATTGCAGACAGCCAAGCTGTGAGGGGCCCGGAGAGAGCTGTGCCTCCCAGCAGCCTGGGCCGAGCTAGCCCCCAGCACAGGGACAGCTTCTCCTGCAGCGGGAGGCAAGGGCCCTCCTCTGGGCTCCCCCCAGCCCATAATTCCCTCTGGAGATGCCCTGCTGCTCTCTGGGCCCCAGGGTCCCCATCTGTCAGTGGGAAAGCCCATTACATGACCTGTCTAGCCACAGCCGGTGGTGACACATGCTGCCCCAGGAATTTTCCCCTGAGTGGGGCCCTGGGAGGGGGATGGCTGGCTCAGTGGGGCTGGAAGGAAGGATGGAGGGGAGGGGTATTAAGCTGGGGCCCTGCCCACCCCAGGAGGGAGGAGCCCCCGGTCCTGGCTGGATGCTCAGGGGCATACAGCACATAAACCCGGCCTCACAGACACTCACAGCAGCCCCAACTCGGTAACAACCTCCCTGAAGGCCTCACCTGCCTTACCTTCTGATACACACCCTTGTCCTTTTACACACTCCACACATACTGTTTATCGACACGTCACATTAACTGCCCCCCACACATAAATGTACACACACACAGACACACACACACTCGGCACCATGACTCCTGGGGACTGTGGGCTGGGAATAGGGCTTTGCCCTCTTGCCCTCTGCCATTGGGAAGGTCCTGGACTGGGCATGCAGGGAGCAAGTTTGGCCAGAAGAGGGCACCACTGCCTGGCATCTTCCTGCTCTCAGTTACCCAGGGCTGGGGAGTGAAGGGTGGACTGTGCTCCTGGGAATCCTGGAATGGGAAGCCAAGAGACCTCAGTTCTAGGGTGGCCTCTCCAGCTCTCTGTGTGACCCTTAAGTCGTCACCCACCCTCTGTGGGTCTTAGTTTTCTCCTCTGTGTAAGGAGAACACCCTCCTCCCAGCCCTGTCACCTCTTGTTGCTGGGGTAGGGAGCCCAGCCTCCCAGGGCCTCCCAGAAGTGGGGAGGCTCCTGACCCTCCAGCACTGTTTCCTTGTTCTCCCCAGAGATGGCAGTGACCACCATCTGCCATCTCACTCTGGTCACCTGGCCAAGAAAGAGCTGGGTCAGGCCCTGAAGGGGGAGGGGTCTTTGCCTCCAGCCCCACCTCTCCCACTCACAGGGGACTCTGGGGGGGCTGGGCTTGAGTCAGGGAAGGCCTATGCTGATGGCAGGGCACACATGAGCTTCCCCACTATCAGGACTGGGGACCTCTCCTGGTCCACAGAATGGAATGCGGACCCCAGACTTGGGGACCATTTATGGTTTATGTTGAAGATCAGAGAAAACTGGCAAACTGGACTAGGCCTCCTCTTTTTCCCAAGGATCATGCTCCTGGCAGGAAGCAGGGGAGGCAGCCTGGACCTGGCCTGCCTCTGACCAGTGGACTCCCAGATCTACCTGTCACGTTCAGCTCCCCACTGTGGCCTTTCCCCTGCATAGGGCCTGGCCTGAGGCTGGACATGACCTCTGCCTCCCCTGTGGAGTAGAGCCATCCCTGGCCCTGCACACCGCCTTAGGTGTGAGGGGCTAGTGTTAGAGGTACCTTTCCAAACCAGAGGTAGCAGGTGCTAGGTGTGACCAGCAAGAAGATGTCATTGGAGTTGAGAGCTGAGGCACAGGCCGGCACTTCCATGGTCCTGGTGTTGTAGCTGTCCGTGCCTTGCACATGGTGCTGGCTGCCCCTTCCCATCATGCCCCCTGAGCCCCTACAAGAAGGCTGGGCCTCAGGATGAGGCAAGGGCTCCTGGGAGCTGCCTCCCTGTCCCAGTGACGGACAAACTACCCCCGGGCCCAGCAGACTCTTGCCTGAAGCCACCACTAACTCCTAAACCCCTTGAGTGTGGAGCGTGAGGACCCCATCAGCCTTGGATAGGGAACCAGACCCTTTCTCAATGGATCCCTCCCCCATGTCCAAGGAGTTGGGTCATGGCTACCCCAGGCCTTGAGGACAGAAAATGGTGACCCCAGGCAAGGCCCTACTCCCTTCCAATTCAGCTTCTTCACCTGTGCTTCTGCTTTGTGCCTGGCTCTGGGGACCAGGTGAAAAGACTCAGACAGGGGTCAGCCCTGGAACTCCCGGGTGTCTGACAGCATGGGGTTACCAGGGATAGTAAGCAGGGAGGGCCCCCGGGGCTGAAGAGAAGTCTTGCCCTTACATAAGGGCTGTGGGCACATGGAGGAGCCGGTGAGTTTGCAGGGACAGCAGCAAGGTGGTCCCTATCTGGAAGACCACCAGGTGGCCCTGGAGGATGCCGAGGAAGTGAGGGGGCTCGCTGCCCATGGTCGCGTGCTCCTGCACCAGGGCTCCATGGGACATGAGGTCCAGCTCCTCAGCGTTGCGGTTTACAGCACTGACCTCACGTGTGGTGGTCTGGTGGTGTGCAGGTGTCGGTGGTAAGGGCCTGGGGCAGCTCTTCAATCCCATTCTCAGATCCTCAGCTCTGGGGCTTGAAGGTGCCCCCTCCCACCCCCAAGCCGCACACCTGCCACAGGTACAGGATGTACCAGACACGGCCCATCTTCCAGTAGGTGTAGAGGACCAGGTAGCAGATGTCCACATACAGCTGTCCATGGTGCTTGGGGTCCACGGGCTGTCTGCCCAAGTCCTGGATGCACCACACCTGTGGAACAGAAGACTGGTGGGCCCAGGTGGCTCCTCCCCTTGAACCAGCCCGCCCAGCCTGTGCCCAGCCAGCGAGCTCTCCTCAGCCACAGGGCAGCCCTTCTCAGTGCAGGCAAGGGCTCTCCTGGGCTGGCGCAAGGCTCTGCAGGTGACCCTTCTTCCCATGGCCCCTGGGCACTCCCACACGTCCTGGCCTGCTGTCAAACAGGACAGAATTGTCCTGTGGTGCATGGGACAAGCAAGCGGGGAGGACTCCAGAGGCTGCCCAGACACCCTGCTCCCCTCCAGCCACAGGCGCGTTAGGGGCAGGCAGGTCTTGGCCCAGCTGCTTGCTGCCCAGGCCAGGGCTGCAGAAGCTGAGTGGATGCAAGGCCTCGGGGCTCTCGGGAAAATTCTCTTTTCTCAAGTGTCACTTAAAAAGACAAAACCTGTTCAAACACTGAAAGGAAAATACTTCCTTACACTTAATAGCGTGATTTCCTGTTCCTAGTGAGTATTGAGCATGGGCTCTGGAGCCAGGCCGACCTGCATCAAATCCCAGGCAAACCCGGTGTGGGCAGTGAGACCCTTCTGAGTGTCAGCTTTTCCCATCGGTAAAGTGGGCATATCAATACCCACCTTGACAATGGCAGGAAACAGTGCCTGGGCATCCTGTGGCCACACGGAGCCTGACTGCTCTCTCTGGGGAAGATGTCCTCTCTGGGGAAGAATGCTGCCTTTTGGAGAAGAGACTATTCCCGACCACATCACACGTGCTACCCAGGAGCAGCCCTTATCTGGCAGCCAGGCCTCCTGGTTCAGGGGCTCCCCACCCCCTGACTGCAGGCATGCTGGGAGGGTTCCCCTCCCTGCCTCTGCGCTTGGAGCCTGAATGGCAAGACCTTTGCCCTCCTCTGTTTTCCTATCCCCCTCTGTCTCTCCCTGTGTACCCCATCTCTCCTGCTTTTCATCCCATCCCCCCTCCACTCTGTTTCCTTCCTCCTCTTTCTCAGTCTCTTCTGTCTCTGTTCCCATTCCCTGTCTTCCTTTCTGCCTGCTCCCCCAACCCCTGCTGTGTCTCCTCCTCTCTTGATCCCTTCTAACAGTCTCTGTCCATCCATATTAGGGCAAATATAGGAAGAAACCTTGGACAATTGGTATTTTCTCTGACCTCCACCTACCTTAAGAACTAGAAGACCACAAGTCCTATTCCCAGAATCTTACAGCATCCCCACACCAGCCAAGGCCAGATGTTTTTGCCCCCACTTTATAGATAAAAACTGAGGCCCAAAGGAATTAAGGGTTCTACCAGGGATCAGATAACATGTCATGATGCAGTCCCTACATCTCCCAGAACTCTGGTCTGAGGCCAGAGAGGTGGCTGACTGTGTGACCGCATGGGGCTGTGACTGATGACATGTGATTGTGTGCTATGTTGGTGTGTTCCTGTGGGTTGACTGTTGTGTGTGACTGTGATCCTGTGTAATGTAGAATTTGTGCAATTACACGTTTGCCACTGGTGAACTTGGCTGGTTGGGTGCAATTAAAAGGTGTGCGTATATGTGTCTGTATTCTATATATGGTTATGTCATATATTTAACAAAGGAGCGGACTTAAGTATCTTGAAGTGTTACTGTGCTGTGTGCCAAGTGTTACGTGAACGCAGCTGCATAGATTGATTAGGCGTGATGTGTGTGAGCCAGCTGTAGGCAGGGTGTGTGTTCATGTACGCATGCCTCTGGGTGTCACCGTGTGATGTGCAACTGCGTGGACTTGGGGCACTTCAGCAACCATACGGATCACCTGAAAACACAGCCTGCCCTGTGTGCCTATCTTCCTCCAGCCAAGCTAATGCCCCTTACCTCCACCTCCCCGGAGGCGTCCACCATCCTGAGCTGAGCCGCTAGTTCAGGCTGACTGTGCAGCTTGCCCACATCAGCCTTACCTGAATCAATTTACCTGAATCAGGGAGGGCTTAGGTGTCACTGGCGACCTCGCCCCAGCTAACCCCCGTCCGTCCCATCATTCAAGAAGCCCCCCAACCCCGGCCGCACCCTCCCATCCCGTGGCGGTCCCACTCCATCCCACCGAAGACCCGGCTGCACGTCTGCAGCACCCGGCTCTCGCAACCCGCCGGGCCCGGTCCCGCCCATTCCTCCATCCCACGGAAGTTCTGGGCGCCGCCCCGCGCCGGCCCCGCCTCACCCCGCAGGCCCTGTCCCACGCCGACCACGTCCCGCCCCCGCAGGTCACGCCACGCCCCCGCCCCCGGCCAAGGTTCTGGGTGCCGCCCCACGCCGGCCCCGCCCCGCCTCCTCCAAGCCTCCGGCCTCGTCCCGCCCGCTCTCCCATTCCACCGAAGTTCTGGGTGCCGCCCCGCGCGGGTCCCGCCTTCCCCCACAGAACCCGCCCCGCGCCAACCACGTTTCGGTCCATTAGGCCAAGCCACGACCACATTCCCATCCCACTGAGGAGCCGGGTGCCGCCCCGCGCCAGCCCCGCCCCTCCAGACCCCGCCCCTCCCTCTCACTAGTCCCGTCGACATTCTTGTGCCCTCGCTGGTTGGTAGACCAAGTCTGGAAGAGCTGTTTGAACGCGGCCCACTCGGCGCCGTCGCTCACCACCTCCACGTTGGTGTAGGTCTGATAGCCTTTGGCATGGATGAAGGTCTGGGGCGGGGTCTCTGTCGGGGGCGCCCAGGCCGGGGCTTCAGGGGCTCGGCTGGGGGGGGTCCAATTCTCTGCTCCACCCGCACGGGGGATGTGCGGCTCAGCCAAGCCCTGAGCAGCATTAACCGAGCTCATGACCCGCTTGAGAAGCTGGCCCCTTCGCCTGGGTGGCTCAGTGGGTTAAGCCACTGGCTTCGGCTCAGGTCATGATCTCAGGGTCCTGGGATCGAGCCCCACATGGGGCTCTCTGCTCAGCCGGGAGCCCGCTTTCCCCTCTCTCTCTGCCTGTCTCTCTGCCTACTTGTGATCTCTCTCTCTGTCACATAAAAAAAATAAAATTAAATTAAAAAAAAAAAAAAAAAGCTGGCCCCTTCACCACCGACTTCTCTGAGGTCCCTGAGGACGGGCAAGGTCCCTTTCGTCTGAGCCTTGGGAAGGATGGGCGTGACAACACCCGCAGACCCCAGGAGAGCCCTGTCTCCCCTCCTCAAAAAGGAGGAGGCGCCCAGTGCGGTGTGCTTCTCAAACCGCAAGGCAGGGCCACGTTCCCCTTTTACTCGTGGTTTCTTGGGTGCTATCTGGTCCCCCGTGCCCTAACCCCTGTCAGGGCTCCCCAGGGTAGGCTGCATGGCCCGGGCACCTCGAGAGGGGCCCTGTGTTCTCTCAGACCCCTGACAAAACTGTGTCTCCATCCTCAGAGGAGGCACTTTGTCTCCAAGCTGAGACCCCAGGGCAAAGTCATGTCCTCTATCAGACAGCCTCCCAGGGCAGGATGTATCCACCTCCTGGCCCAAGGGCAGGACTACTGTCCCTTAAAACCCCAGGAACGTGGATGTCTCCTAGCTTAGATTTCAGGGTACTACCATTTCTTCCCTCACACCCCAGGGCAGGGCTCCCCCCACTTCAAACCTCAGGGCAGCTCCCTTTGAGACAGGGCCCAACAGCTTCATCAGAGCCCAGCTGAAGGGAGCCTTTTTCTCTTGGAGGCCGGACAACTGTCCCTGCCACACGTAGATCTTGAAACCACCCTGGTCCAGGATGCAGTAGTCCTGGGAGCAAGAAGGGGAATGATCAGGAGGTGGTCTGGCTCAGGTTGGGGTTGCGGGTGGGTGGGAATGGATGAGGTTAGCTGGGCCTGCCTCACCTCTTCCTGCAGTAGGTCTTGGGTTAGTAGGCAGGTCGCCAACTCCTGGATCACCAAGTTCTCATACTTCTCACAAACACTAGGGGATAGGCAACCGATGTAGGCAGCTCAGCCCCTCTCTGGCCTGGCTCCACTCCAGCCTCCTCTAGTCCCCCCAAAGGCAGAGGGCATGGAAGTTGCAGTCCTGACATCACTGCAGCCTTGCTGTAGAGCTTTAGGCAACTTCCTGGCCATCTGGTGCCTCAGTTGCCCTATCTGTACAATAGGTTTCTCAGAAACACAGCCATGCAAGAGGACAGGCTGGGCCCAAAGCCTTACATGGCTTGCTCCAGAAACCCAGGGGCCTTTCCTAGAGAGCTTTCTAGGGACACTGTGTTACTGTAGTAATGACAGACATGCAGACCCAGGCTACTCCCTCCACCCTGTCTACTCCCCAGGTCTGCTCCTTGGTAGAGGCAGACACTGGCCTTCTGCAGTCTGTCAATACTCTTGTTGGGCACAGTGGCGTGCAGATTGCCCACTCTGCAGGCCAGCACAGCTTCTGTGACCTGCATCGGGTCAGTGGCTTCGACCTCGTCATCCACCACACCAGTCTGTGCACGGCCACCAAGCTCCCTGTCCTGGAGGCTGCAGGTCAGGGCCAGGCCCTGTGAGAGGACGTGGCTGTCAGGGCTTCCCCAGCATGTCCCCCAACTTCCCTGCTCAGATAATCCATCCCTGATCCTTTCTGTCACAGCTCAGCTCCCAGAGGCCGGAGTCATGGGGAGACTTCACGGCATCCTAGACTCCAAGGATGCCAGTGCAGGCTCTAGGCTCAGCTTGCACATAGTAGGTGCTTCTCAGCTTGTAGCAGAGAACCAGGCCCACTTCTTGGGGTGGCTGGAGGATGGGCACCCTTCCCCCCAAACCCTGCATCCCTTAGTTCCCAGGGTAGACACTGACCCGCGCCTTCTCAGAAATGCTGCTCTCTGGCCCATTCCACTGGATCATCACCTTGCCCAGGTCCAGCAAGAAGATGTCACCCCTATTAAAGCTGTTCCAAGAGAGCTCCACCTGCCAGAGTCAGGAGCGGCAGGGCAGGAAACAGGGTGTTATACCACCAGCACCCGGGGAGAGGGACAACCTACATTGTCCACATGAGTGCACCAAGCTGTGGCCAACTGTCTATCTGTGGGACGCAGTACTGTGGCACGCAGACACGCATCTGTGTGACCATAGGAGACCTTGAAGGTCACTCTTGGGGGATGGCTGTGTGCATCCATAGGCATGTATGACTTTGGGTAATGCTGCATTTCACAGGGTGTTCACGTTTAAGACACTGTCTGCTCAAGGCATGTCGATAGCTGCATGTGTGTACGTGTACATGTGTGTGCAAGTGGAGTGTGTGTACCTATCTACTCACATGTGTACATGTGTGTGTACACATATGGGGGCACTTCCGATGTGAACAAGTGTGAGAGCACATGGGTGAGAGCTGATGTGTCTGAGTGGGGGGCAGGGTGTTATCTACGGAGAAGGACAGCTACCATCCAAACAGAGACACTTCAGGGAGGAGAAGGAGGGATTCTAAATAATTATGCCAATATGGCAGGCCAAACCTGGGGCTGCGTGTTGTCCCTGTGTGACTAGGGACATAGGTCACTGCCTCTGTGGGGATGGTGGGTGAGCCTGTGTGGGATTGTAACAGACCACTCTATGTCATATAGAGAGTAATGTGCACAACTCAGGTGTCACCATTCACATCGCAGACATCAAACACCTGGATGTTTGTTATGCCAAATTCCTGCCACATGGCAGTAACGTGTCATGTTCTAACAAGACTGGTATTCCCAATTGCTTTTCCAACAGATGGAAGTAGGGGGCAATCTACAGACTTGTGTGAGCCTGGGGGGACTGATGGGAGACAGTGGGTGTGCCTATGGGCGATGGGGACAATGTGTGTGAAGAGTGTGGGGCTGTGCACCCCCATCCCACATCAGGCCACTTCCCACTGTGCTGCCTAGGAGGACCCTCTGGGTGCGCCATCTTGTCTGCCTCACCTCCCCAAGTTCTTCATAGGCCGTTGGGGTGAATGAGAAAATAGAGTCGGAGGAGCCGTGGTGGTGAGGGGCTAGAAGCCTGGTTCTACCTCTTCTCTGCTCATTCAAGATAGGCCACCTGGGAGTGGTGACAGCCCTTGCCACCCTCCCGGCCCCCTCCCTCCTCCACACTTCCCCATAGGGGAGTCCCCACAGTCTGACCTGAGCCTGGAGGCAGAGCACCATCCCCCGCAGCCCTCACCTTGGTGTCTGGCACGTGCTTCCTCCCTCGAATGTGCAGCAGTCGTTGGATGCTGTACATGTTGGTCTCCACGTGCCTGAGGGCAGAGGCCAGGCTTCCTTTCCCGTAGCTGAGGAGGGAACGGGCTCTCCTGGAAGACTACACATTGCCATGCTCAGGAATGAGCGCAGAGGTGAGCACACGTGTATCCGTGGACAAGTAGGGGCACACGGGGATCTGTCCGTGGAGGTACAGATGGGAGTGCATGGAATCTGGGCCACAGCACACGTGTGTGCACACAGACATGTGTCTATGTACGTGTGCCCGCCTATTGGCGCATCCTATAGGAGTGGTGTGTTTTGTGCTTGTGTGTGTATAAATATGCTCCCGTCTATCCTATATGTGTGTGCGAGGTTTAACTTCTTCGAGGAACAGTGCTACATGAATGAAACAGCCATGTATGAAACAGCCATGATCAAATATTGGCATTTTCCTACGGTTTAACCTAATATATCGCCATCATTCATTTAATCCATATTTGAAGCAATTTCTACTCAAAGACATATTTCTACTGGGCACAGTATCACAAAGGCAAACTCCAAAAGACATTGACCTCCACTTCGGGGTATATACCCAAGAGAAGGGAAAAACACTTCTGCACAAAAGCTTGTAGACAAGAGGATGTTAACTAAACTTAGTGTGGTGATCAGGTCTCAGGGATTGTAAGTCAAAGCCTCATGCTGTACTCCTCAAACTCTACCGTGATGTATGTCAATTACCCCAACAAAATCGGAAAAAAAAAAAAAAACCCACCGCAAAACGTGGATAAAAATATTCATAGCAGCATTATCCGCAGCAGCCCCAAAGTGGAAGCAATTCAAATCTCCCGTGAGGGATAAATGCATAGATGTGTTCTATCCCCCATCATGCGCTGTAGAATTCTATTTATAAAAATGCGCCGAATAGGCAAATCTATATAGACGGAGGGAAGAAAATGTTGGGGGTAAACGGGGAGTGTTGTGAAGGGTATGCGGTTTCTTTTGGGGTCACGGAGGTGATGGTGCACAACTCAGGGACAGACTAGAAGTCACTGAATTTATGCTCTAAATCGGTCGTTGTTGGGTATGAGACTTGTAACTCAGGAGAGACGTCTCCCCCGAGCCCAACACCCCCACGCGAGGGTGAAGAGAGTCACCCCAGGCCTCCCAGCCGGCAGCCTAGCACTCACAGCACTGCCTGGCCGAAGTAGCTGCGGAAGGTGTCGGCCTCTTGGCTCGACGCCTTCCGGTGCGGCACGGTGGCGGCCCCCGGCGCCCCCTGCAGGTGCTGCTCGAAAGCTTCCGCCGCGCCCTCTGCCTCTCCGCCCTCCTCCTTCCTGACCCAGTAGTGCAGGTCGCTGGGCACCCCCTGCGGGGCCTTCAGGCTCTGGGGAACCTAGGGCACAGGTGTGTGTGTGTGGGGGGGGGGGTCGGGGCTCGCGGAGGATCCAGGGATGGGGTGGACACAGATCCAGGGTGCGCCAAGGGCCTTGGAGGGACTGAGCAGGCGCCTCCCTCGACAGGAGGTCCAGAATGGGGGACGGAAGGATGAAGAGGCCTCAGAGGTGGCAGCCCTCTCCTGGGGTTGATTCCTGGGCTGCCAGCCTGCCTCTTCCCGGGGCGGGGCTTGGTCTGCATCATCACACTCCCCTGCGGGCCAAGCCACCTCTCAGACAGGCTCCCCGCATGCTCACATGGAGGACGATGTAGCAGCGTTCCTTGAAGAAGTTCCCATAAGCCCTCTCAGGAGCTAGCACCATGCTCAGGTTCTGGGAGAGGAAGGTGCCCATGGAAACTTCGCAGGACCACCTGCCTACCCATGACCTTCTGGGGTTGGAGGAAGGAGGGAGCTCTGAGATGGGGGGAGGGAGAAGCCTAGTCTCAGAGACTGCATAGGCCTTGTCACCCGCTCTGTTGTCCGGTTGTGCCCCTCACCTCGATGATCCATACGTGGAGGTCCCTGTGACTCTCAATGGCTGGGAGGTCCTTGCCGATGTCCATCCTGGGCCAGGAGGGAATGAAGGAGGAAACAACAAGGGCTGGAGTTCTCAGGCCCTGACCACCTGTGCTCTGGGCTCCAAGCAAGAACACTCCCCGCCTGCAGCTTTCCAAAGCACTGTCATCACAGAACATGCCTTTCACTAGGAGGGCTCTATACATACCCAAAGGCCAGCAAAGCAGGACAGGTACTGAGACGTTGGCACAGAGGCTTTGCAAGCAGGGACCTGATTTGCTATCTGTGGTTGTGGTCTTGAAACAGGGCCCAGCTCTGTGGTCAGGGATGGGTTTTGAACATGGGGACCTCTACAAAGCTCTGCAGCCAGGAATGGCCACTGGAGACAGTGATGGGCTCTGCAGACAGGCAAAGGTTCTGCTGGTAAAAAAAAAAAAAAAAAACAGATTCAGCAGCCAAGGAAAGGCTCTGCAAACAGGTTCTTGAAATGAGACTGAATCCTGTACGCAAAGACGGACTCTGTCTACAGGATTCAGAGCTGCGAATAGGCTTAGGTCTTCCTAGGGACAGGCTATGCAAAGAGAGACTGCACCGGCAGAGAGTGATAGTTTCTGTGGACAGAAAAAGGCTCTACATATAAACAGAGGCTCTGCAAACAGGGACGGCTTCCTGAGACTGAAGAAAGGGATGCAATAGGCACAGGCTGTCCTGATAAAATGAGTTCTGTGGTCAGGGACCATGTGTGTGTATAAACACAGCCTGCACAAAGAGACAGACTCTACCCAGGGAAATTCAGACAGGGCAGGCAAACAAGCAAAGGACGTGAATACAAAAAAGGCTCTACAAACAGCCACAGACTTAGCAGATATGGAGGAGCTTTGCGGACTGGGAAAGGCTTTGTAAATGCGGATGGGGACAAACCCTTAAGATAGGGACTCTTTGCATAAGAGACAGACTGCAGACATGGACAGGTACCTAGAAAGCAAGGCTCTGCAAACAGGCACAGCATCTTTCCAGAGACAGGATTTTGAAACAAGCAGAAACTCTCTAGGCATGGTCAGAACCCGCATGCAAGAGCAGCTTTGGAAAACAGACTCAAATCCTGCATGCAGGGAGATGGGAATAGCTTGGACAAATATTCATGAACTCTGCAAAGAGATCCAGACTCTGAGAAAAGACACAGGCTCTGCAGACTGAGACTTTGCAGATAGGGAGAGGTTTTCTAAGCCCACACAGGCTCTATAAATAGATAGGTTCTGTTAACAATGGGAGCCTGTTCAGAGCCGCCAGGGTTTGCTGAAATGAGCTGGCAGGGTAATTAGCTTTGTGTTCAAGCACAGAATTCCCGGATCTTGAAACAGGACTGAGTTCTATAGAGAGCCCACGTTCTGCAAACAGGGATACACTTTATAGGAAAAAAAATGAATTCTGGAAGCAGATAAAGGCTCTGTAAATATGGCCAGGTTCTGCTAACAGTTACACATAGAATTAGGAACAGAGTATGCAGATAGGCAGAGGCTCTACAAACAGGGATATGCTATGCAGAGAGACACAGGTGCTCCCAGATAGACACAGTGACCTCTGACAGTGATAAGTCTTCACAGGAACAGGTCCTGCAAGCAGGAACAGTTTCTACCCAGGGAAATTCAGATAGGGTGTGCAAACAGTTGAAGTCCCTAAAAAGATGTCATAGATTGTATAAATAGGACTTAGGTTCTGCAGACTGAACGAGACTCTGGAATAGAAAAAGACTCTGCAAACAGGATCATAGTCTAGAGAAAGAGACACTGCAGAGGAAACCGGGTCTGCTGATAGGGACAGGTACTGGAAACAAAGCTTTGCAAACAGGAACAGCATCTTTAGGCTGAAAGAGGTATCGTAGACAAGGACCCAGACAAACTCCGTAGACAGGGATAGGTTGTACACACAGTGCAGTCTCTGCCATAAAAGCAAAACTAATGCACAAGGAAATAGGGACAGACTGTTTAAAAAGACAGGTTCTGGGGGGCGCCTTGGTGGCTCAGTGCGTTAAGTGTCTGCCTTTGGCTCAGGCTGCGATCTCAGGGTCCTGGGATCAAGCCCTGCATCCTGGTCCCCCGGTCAGCAGGGAGTCAGCTTGTCCCTCTCTCCCCTGCTCCTTCTCTCTCTCTTTCTCTCAAATAAATAAAATCTTAGGAAGGAAGGAAGGAAGGAAAGGAGGAAGGAAGGAAGGACGGAAGGAAGGGGAAGGGGACAGAAGGGAAGGGAAGGGAAGGGGAAAGAGAGGGAGGGAGGAAGGAAGGGAGGAAGAAAAGAAGGAAGACGCATTTTGAAAAAAAGACCCTTAAAAGAGCCTCTAGACACAGGCTCGGAGAGAGACAAGAGGAAGTTTCTGCAAACTCAGACTCTGCACACAAGGATCATCTCTGAAGACTGTGATAGAGTCAGGAGCAAGCAGCAGGCTTTGCTAACCTGAGAGGGCTGGGCGAATCAAGCACAGGCACTCTTAAATTCTTGAAACAGAGCTGACCTCTTAATACAAGCGGACCCTGTGAACAGCCACAGGCTCTGCAAACAGTGACTTAGCTCCCTTAGCTCCCACAGTGCCCTGTGATTCTGAGTGTGCACAGGAGAGCAACATGGAATGAGAGGTATCTGGGGAAGGAGGGGGTTCTCCATATCTTGTTACATCGTAGCCGATGACTCTCAGTTCCCCCAGGCTTCCCTGTAACATGCCCTAGGTATGAGGTTTGGTCATTTCTTCATCCACTGAAGTTCTTTCTCCATCTAACCTAAGTCCTGCCAGCTGCAACTTTTGCTTTTTTTTTTTTTTTAATTTTTATTTGTTTATTTGACAGAGAGAGAGAGAGAGAGAGAGGGAGGAAGTGAGTACAAAGCAGGGGGAGCAGCAGAGGGAGAGGGAGAAGTGGGCTTCTGATGAGCAGGGAGCCCGATGTGGGGCTCCACCCCAGGGCCCCAGGATCACGACCTGAGCGGAAGGGAGTTGCTTAACTGATTGAGCCACCCAGGCGCCCCACAACTTTTGCTTCTTGCCACTGCTTTGCCCAATTGACCCAGAAGTCACTTCTCTTTGAATTTCTCTTTCCTAGTGATCCTAGCATGGTGTTAGTTCCTCTCCCCTCCCCACTTGGCTCCAGTGGTAGGAACTCCCATGGCTCGCTGACCCTGACTGGGCAGGGGAGACTAAGGAGGAGGAGAGTTCTAGAGTTACAGAATCAGAAGAATAGTGTGGCTCGTGCAGAGTGGCCTGCATGCCTTACACCATTGTCCGGGGCCCCTGAGGGCCGGGCTCAGGCCTTGGTGAGCTCACAGGTCACTGTGGGAAATTCCACACCCTCCTGAAGAGGGCCAAGGTGGCTTCTGGAAGCAGGGAGCGAATGCGGGAGGGAGCTGCCCAGAGCAGGGTGGGCAGTGGGGCGGTCGTGTTGGGGTTAGAGCCTCACCTTGCTGTAGGTAGGGTCTCCTGCTCTAGAGCAGAGGGCTCACAAGGCCAGGGGCTCGTCCTCCTGCTCGCTGCCAGCTCCCAGCTGCGCCACAGCCAGCAGGGACTCAGGGACAGCCACTGAATGAGTGAAACTTGCTTGCTACTCAGTAAGGGTGGATGGACCTGGGGCCACCATGTGCTCTCACTGCACCCAGAATGGCTGTTAGAGACCTGCCTGTCGATGTGCCAGTGACGTGGGTGACAGGGTGAGATTCACTGGGGCCAGGTCAGCATCCCCTGCAGGGGGTGGGAAGGGTGCCCATATATCCAGCCAAACTCAGAGGCTCCCAGGGCCTGAGGCCCTCATCCCCATATCACCTGGGTTCTGTGGGATGGGCAAGGGATTCTCACAGGGATGGGCAAAGGATCCTCTCTCCCCTAGGACCCCCTCTCCTCAGGTGGTCTCCTTCTCCCTCAGAGGGGCCCTTCCCTTCCCAGAGTGCCAAGCCCTCCCACCCTAGACGCCCTCTCTTCCCCTGGGGAACTCCCTCTATCCTACCCTGTATCCTCTTTCTCCTGAAAGCTGCTGGAAGCCCAGGGTCCCCTTTTCTCCTAGATGCCCAGTTCCTTCCCTGACAAACCCATCTCCCTCCCTCCCCCATACTTCCTTCCATTCCTGGCCCCCCTCCAGTCCCCACTGGGCATCCCCTGCCCCCAGGCATCCTCCCTCCCCAGCCCCCTTCTCTCTGCCTTCCCTGCCCCCAGTGCTCCCTTCTCTCCCCCAGAGGCCACTCCTCCCCCCATCCTCCTGCTGCACCCCTTGCCTCCCCCAACGTCCCCTTGCTCCCCTGGTCTCCCCTTCTCTACCCTGGGTTCTCCTCACTGTCAGGTGCTCCCTTCCTTCTCCAGATGCTCCCTCCTTTCCTTGGCTCCTCCTCCCACCCACCCACCAGCCCCCCTGCCCCCAGGGCCTCCCTTCCTCTGGTGCCCCCATGGCCACTTCCTACTGAGGTACCTGTGAAAGGGCAGACCCTGAGGTCACTTTGCCAGAATTGCAGTAAGAGGGGAGGTGCGCTGCCCTCCAGAGAAGGTGGGAGTGGGAGGAGGGAGGGCTGGGCCTGGGTCCCCAGGTGTTCTGACTCTGGGCATGAGGGAGACCCCATCTGTACAGAATCTGCCACTTTCCTCCCCTTGGTCGCCGCCTATGGCCTCCCTGCCCCCACTGGTGTTCTCACTTGTTGGGTTTTCCCTGCCTCCCAAGTTCTGGTAGCTCCTCGTGACCCTGAGCCTGGTGACCCTGTGCTAGACACCCTGACTCGGAGCAACCCCTCCCCGCTGATTCTGGAGCCCCCTCCCTGCCAGGCCTACCTGCTGGAAGGTGCTCTCTTTCCTGGCCAGCGGTCAGTGCTGGGCCTGTCCCCTGTCGCGGCACTGTAACTCAATCCCAGCTCCCACCCAGCCTAACACCCCACCACCTGTGGGCTGGATTCAAATGCAGTCAGTCAGTCAGTCAACAAATATTGACCCACCTCCCTGAGAGCCACACCATCCCCAGGGCCATGGCTGGTCTGCCAGGCCTCCCTTCCTGGCTACTGGAGGCCAGAGACAGCAGGGCTTGGTGGCCTGGGCTGGTCCAAGATGTGGGGTGTGGAATATACCATGACTTTCCTTCTCTGATCCCTGACCCCCAGAAGGCCAGGCTACTCCTACACACTTTAGGAGGAAGGAGAACCAAAGCTTTTGGGGGAGGGGGTGGCAGTCTGGTTCTGTGAGACCCAGGTCACTACAGGAGATGGGGTAGGGGGCCAGGGATCCCTCTAGCATCTCTTCTGTTCTCACTGTTCCCCATTTGGGCTTGCTGCCCAGCACAGACCCTCCTGGGGAGCCCTGATACCCATCGTGGGAGAGGCCAGTCCAGTCCTTGCAGGAAGACACCTTTCCCACACCTTGGGCTTCTCTCTCCTTTCCTTCCTGATTGTAGGGTGGGGGAGTTGCTGAAAATGGAGCATTCCAGAAACTCCAGAAACAGGGCCACCTCTTACTTTAAGCCATTGGCCTTGTCCTAGCCAAGGCCCAGCCATTGGGACTCCTCTACCAGGACATACTGCTAAAACCTGCCCGTTGGCCCCAAGACCCTTTCCCCATGTCCAAGCCTCCCCCTCACTGCTCCCTGTCATAGAGAGGGGGTGACTCCAGGAAGTCTAGGTCCACCTGTGCCCAGTTGGACCCACTGACAGTATGTGACTGTGGTTAACAGAGTTAATGGGTCCCTGTGTGTGAAGGGACGCCTGCATCCCAGGACAGGTGGTTAGGCCCTGTGTGTGTCTGACCTTGTGTGTGTGAGAGCGCCTGTTTAGTCCTCTGTTCCTTTATATGATGGGTGTGTGTGTGTGTGTGTGTGTGTGTGTTTGTCTCTGCCTGCACATGTCTGTTTCCCTGACTCCTTTCGTCCCCGTGCTCAGCAAAATCCTGTGTCCTCATTTCTCACTTCCTCCCTGCAAATTCTCTCCTCTGTGTACTTTGCTTGGCCTTCGTTCCTGAACTCCCTGGAAATGGCCCTTTCCTGGTCCTCAAGGCCCACTCTTGCCACAGCGAGTGGATGGTTGTCTGTCTTCACCTTACCCTCCCTCTTACCACCCAGGGACCCCACTGACCACTCCTTCCTCTGGAAACTGCTCACAGCCTGAGTGTTCTCCCCACATCACTGGCCACTCTGCCCTCTCCGTTGGGGCCTTCAGATATCAATGGGCACACACCTCAGGCCTTAGTTCCTGCCTCTTGTCTGTTTTCTTTCAAGTTCCAGTCCCAGGGGAACACTAGTGTCTCTTCCAACACAGACTCCCATTCCTTCCGAACCACCCCCCACTACCACCCCCTGCCCACCTTTCATCCTTCATCTGTCTGGTCACGTCTCTCCTGGCGCATCTGACCTCACAGTTGACGTCTGGGTCAGGCCCCTCAGAGACCTCCTCCGAGGCCAAGATAGGGCATGAACCTCCAGCTGGTCTTGGCATGAACCTCCAGCTGGTAGCTCAGGCCCCACACCTGGGGGCTGCCCCGGCTTCCTCTCCCTCCCTCACATGCACCAGCTGCCACTAGCTGCCTGGTTCAACCTGGATCCTGAACGTGGCTGGGCCTCCCTCTGTGTCTCCTGGTCTCTTCGGCCCTGATGTCCATCCTCTCACAGTAACCAAAGGGATCTCTTAACCATAAGTAGATCACCCCATTCCCCTGCTTTAAGTCCAAAAATAAAGCCCCCAATTGCCTGTCCCGCTGGGTGGGTTTTCATTCACTCTCCCTGTTCCTCCATGTGTTCTAGCTACATATTTCTCATTGTCTCTTAAGACACCGACCTCATTCTAGTATTTGGACCTTTGTAGTTGCTGTTACCTCTGCCAGAGGCCTGTCCCCTAAATTTTCCCATGGCTCCTTTTCTGCATTCTGGCCTCAACCCAAGTGATACTTCCCCAGAGGGGCCTTCTCTGACCATGTTAGCTAAAGCAGTGCTCTCTCCAGCCACCCATCACTTTCTTCCTCCTCCTCGTGCTTGCAGAAGCAGATAACCCTACCGATTTGGGTCCTGGCTTAGTGTCCGTGTCCCCACACAGAATGGTGCCTCCCCCGGGGGGGAAAAAGGAGCTCTGCCACCCCCTCCTCCTGCTTAGCTCCCCCGCACCCCTGCGTCAATATTGACAACGGTGTAGGTGTGGCCCGGAGGGGGCAGGACAGACCCTGGAAACCAGCTCCGCCCCTTCAAGCCCTGCGCGCCCCCACGCCCCCGCGCCCCACAGTTCCCTAAGTTCGGGTTTTCACGTGGCTGTCCTGCTCTCCTCAGAAGTCCCTCCCAGACTGGTGCAGTACGCCGCCCCTCGTGAAGACCAGGTCCTGCAGGGGGTGTGCGACCCTCCACAGAGAGGACAGGGCGTTGGGGGTGGGTGGGAGGGGAGCTAAGGCCTGACAGGGGTCTTGGATCCCACAGCCTGAAAACTTCCTGGCCACACACCCGTTCAGGAGAACAGCCTTAGGCCCACTTGTACCCCCGCCCCCTCCCATCTGGCTGCAGGCCGCAGGCAGAGGAGCAGTGACACGGTCACCCGGCCCAAAAGGGGCTCCTTGGAAGTCGCTGTGGTGGGAACTGGTAGGGCCTGAGGACAGCCTAGAAAAGAGCCCTAGGTCCCTGCAAACAAGGAGGTGTCCCCGCTTTGCGTCCCCGCAGCTGGGTATGTGTCACCCTGCACAGTCGTGCCGTCTACCCCCTGGAGACACCACTTGGGCCAGGATAGGGGACAGGGGGTGCAAGGCTCGGTTAGCTTGGTGGGCAGTGTGACGCAGGGCTCCCATGTGAAGTGGGGGTATCCACTCTGCTCCTGCCTCAATGTTAAAGCAGGAACTGTCAGTTGAGTGTGGCTATTAGGTCCCTCTCCTCACCCCTGCCTTGGGAAAGGCTCCCAGTGACCGTGTGGGATTTTCTTTGTAATTTTCTGGGTTTTCTGACCTTTTAGCAATTAACTTGTATGGCTGGCCTTTCAGGTAAAGCAATACAAACCAGTTCCCCTAAGTACTGTCCGTGGCCCCTCTGCCATACCTGGGTGTCAAGCCTGAAACAAATTGGGGAATTTATTTTCCTCCATTGCTGGTCAGAACAGGGGTTCTCAGCCCTTCCTGGAACTTTGAGTAGAAATGTGATGCCCACTTTCAGGGTTTGGGGTTCAAATGGTCTGGAGTGGACTTAAGGGATCTATGTTTTTAGGAGCCGGCAGGTGATTTTTTTTTTTTTTAAGATTTTATTTATTTATTTGACAGAGAGAGATCACAAGTAGGCAGAGAGGCAGGCAGAGAGAGAGAGGGAAGCAGACTCCCCGCTGAGCAGAGAGCCCGATGCGGGGCTCGATCCCAGGACCCTGAGACCATGACCTGAGCCGAAGGCAGCGGCTTAACCCACTGAGCCACCCAGGCGCCCCCGGGCAGGTGATACTAATCTAATCAGGTGACTCTAATGGGATCGATTCACAGCTGAGAATTGCTGAGCTAAGAGATGGAAGTTTGGGATGGAAAACTCCGGAACCCCCATATCCTCCTCCTCAGTGCTGGAGGGTCCAGTATATTCTCCTTGGAGACCAGGCTGCTGACCATGCCAACTGTGGCTCAGGCCTTGAGCAGCCTGTTGACCCACGGGCAGTCCCAGTGTAGATCTGCCACGTAAGCATTTCCAGTTACTCTGAGGAGTCCGCCACAAGCCCCCGACACTCCCCCCATCCATTAGCTCAACAGACTGTCTTCCCAGGCTGGCTTTCCCCGGCCACTCCTCCCCTCCCCTCCCTGGCTTCCTGCTCATTCTTTGGTCCTGGAACACGGATGATACGTGCTCAAACAAGAAAACATCCAGAGGTGAAATCCAAGTATGCCCAAGTCCCAACTAAGTGGCTTCTTGATGATGTATGTTTCCTTCCCACCTGTTCAGAGGATCTATGGACATTCACTGGGACACTTCTGCTTCAGGGCCTGCGACAATTCTCAGCTGTCTGTCTGTCTGGTTGTATGCAGACGTGTGAAGCAGTCGTGGGTATGGTGGCAATGCCAGAGAAGGCAAAAGGAGGGAGAGAAGAGGGCTGGGGAGGAGCAGAACCAAGGAGAGACACAGAGAGGGACACAGCCTAGTCCAAAACCTGGGGGAAAGCTGGCACGATTTCTCTGGCTGGACAGCTGCCCCACGGTGGAGAGGGCGACCTAGGGGCATGGCACAGACTAGCTGTGGGGGATTTGGGGTTTTGTTTTTGGGTAAATAGTAGGTTTTCTGGGCGGACCCACATCCTGTGTCCTATGTTGTTCAGGACAAGTATACACGCTGGTGGAAACCTGTTATAGAGTAGAGACTGCCAAGAATTGCCTCACTGGCCTCAGGTTTCTCATCCATGAAATGGGGAGAAGGCCTGTCTAATGAGACCGTTGACACTGGTGTTATCTGAATTAGGGATCACCATGAAGCAACAGTCATGAGTGGTGTGGCCAGGCCCAAGGCTCCGCCATGACTCTCCAGCAGAGGAGCACTTGCTGCCCCTCTCACTTTGACATACAGAGGGGCTGGGCTGAGGGCAGTGCCTGGAGGATGTCCCCGGGTGAGAAAGCTGTCTCAGTGATCCTTACTCTTTCTAGCCCTTGCCATGCTTCAGCGGGTGATCACAGCAGCTCAGCCGGCGTGCCCATGGGCTCTGGGTTTAGGCACCATACCTCACACACAATGCCAGTGGCTCCCGTGGGCTGCGGTTCTCTCAGGCTGCGCGGAAGCCCGTTGGTAGGGCTGGAATCCTTGGGCCGGAGAGCGAGCCACACGGCTTCTGTCTGCGGAGACGCAGCCAGGGGGCCTACCACTGAGCCGGATGGTCTTCCAGCCTGCCCCGGGGTCAAGGTTAGTGGCTCCTGGGATGCTGCGGCCCTGCTCCCAACCACCCCAGCTCTGCAGAAGCGCCCCCCACCCCGGACCCAAGACCCGCGGGGCCGGCGGGAGGCCGTGCAGGTGGAGAGAACAGAGAGCGCAGAGAGAGCGGAAAGAGGCGCTAGCGCCGGAGAAGCAGTCCATCCACAAGAGGGCGCAGTTTCACGTGTTTATTTTTGGCAGGAAGGAAATCATTGCAAACCTCTCGACCGGACAATGCTCGCCCCTGGAAACGTGCACATTCCACATGTAGTATTTCCCAAGTAATGCTGGCTTGTTTGTCACATTCAAATGTCCAACAGAAATCCACGACTACCCAGGCACCAGAATCTCCACTACGGGGTGGGGGGGGGGGGATGGGGGGTGTTAGTCTGCAGAGAAGCTTCCTGGAGAACGGACAGTTACAGACACCATCAGTTTTACAGTGAGACAGGAACAGAGGCAGCCGGTAAGAGTTTGCTCAGGTAACTGTGAGCACTTCAAGCCACCCACCCTCTCGAACCCTGGCATGCCAACTGCCCAATGCAGCACCTTTAAAAGCAGAGGCACAAACGTCACGAGTGTTTGACCATAGAGGGCTGTGTGGTTCTAGATTTTATTAGAGAGCCGTCTTTAAAATGTAGGGTTGTAAAGGGTTGCCAGGTTATAGATTTACAGATTTCTTTTTTACACCAGAAGTTCAAATGCTGCAACCATGACAAATCAGTGTCATCAGGGCCTCTTCGATTCTCCAAAGTCACCTCATCAAAACTGGAGTGTCAAAGGAGCTTCCCCACCAACCATCGGCTGTGACATGCTGCGTTCCTCCTTAGGATACAGATAACACCGTTTACAAACAGCTAATGCGTGAAGCCACAGACCAACACATAGGGTCCAGAGCAATGGAAGACAGGGCAGTGACTACCTCCGATGGGCCCAGGCACTGCCACCCACAGCCTGGCCAGAGATGTTGTTACATCATAGGGGCCCAAGTCCATGACCCAAGCTCTCTTGTCCCAGATCTTAATATAAAAAATACTTGTCCGGGAGCCTGTATTTTAACCTGGTACACAAAGGACCAAGAAACTCAGGAGGCTGGGTTTCTCTTTTGGTTGAAGAGTGTGTGCGTGTGTGGGGGGGGATATTTTGGTAACATGGGAAGCATATGGCACAGAGAAGTAGCTAATAGGGTTCATTAGGTTTTAAAGCCCACAATTTAATAAAAGGTAATAATTAAAAACAATACCCGTATTTACCTTAAAAAACATAAACCCCAAACATTCATCTCATTTCTTGGCCTTATGTTAGAATTCTATTGCTTCATTTACATGTAGATGATTAAAAATATATAGAGAGATAAAGATATTCTGATTATGTACATAAAGCAGAATCAAGGGTTAAAATAAAAATGGCATTTTGGAGTGTGGTCAACTAAGGTGCACAGAATCCAGAAGGCTCGGGGGGAGGGGAAGGAGGGGCTGGCACCCCCCGAGACAGTCTGTGTCTGCAATGGCTGGAACCGGGCTCCATCCCCAACAGTCGTGCAATGGCGCTCGCGGTTTCAGGAACTACTAGGTGCAGTGTCTGGCTCAAGCTTGCCAGCGTCTTCACTCCAGCTCTCAGAAGTGGGACACTGTTCCTAAGTTCAATTCCCCTGAAATACTCTAGAATTTCCGTCCTCTCTGCCCCCTATTCCAGAGAAGACCGCGTGATGCCGGCAGAGAAGAGGGCAGGGGGGAGGGTTGAAGGCTGTCCCCAGGACTGATTTCTGTGTGGATTTCAACACAGGACAGACACTTGACTGCAACATTCAAGAACATTTAAGGCAGCGGGTTCATTAATGACTAGTTTTCCAAATCAAGGTTGAGGGCATGTGCAGATCTGCCACATAACGCCGTTCTCTGTGGTAATGCCTAGCGTGGGGCTATTTCTGCCGGAACTGGCATGGGGATTACTGGGTTCTGCATACCCAGAATGCTGGGGCACCTGATTACCCCAAACACTTGTCTTCTGAACGCATGGCAGTCCACAGCCTAAAGTGCTGTTGGGAGGATGGGACTGGCAGCTGGCTTCATTATCTTGTGAAAAAAAGCAGGAGCAAAATTTTACTTTGACCCCCATCTCCAGACTTGTTAGTGCCAGTCTCTCCCACCAGAGCTCTGGCGGAGGCCCAACCCACAGAGGACTAAGGCAATGGTGCCGACACGACAGGGTTCTTTTAAATTATTTTTAAGAGCAATACTTTATAAACTGTCTTGTCAAACAAGGAACATGGCACTGCTTAGAACAGCTCACTGGGAAAGGCTGCAAAGGAAGCCCCAGCCCAGGGAGGGCACCCTGTCTCTCCCTGACTCAGGGCGATGAGCTCCATCCACATCTGGACAGGCTTCCCCAGCCCCGGCTCAGAAAGAGGCTGTGCTTCAAAAGAGAAGACCAGGAGTGGACTTGGGCCACATCAGTGCGGTGGCTGGTTGAGGCCACAGGTTCTCAAAGGAGAATAGTCAACTCATCACGGTATCTGATGATGGCTGCCGTTTAGAATGAACGCCATGCCTGGTGCGCTGGCCCCGCGTCTTTGCTCCCTCCTGAACTCCCATGGCCAGTGCCAGGGAAGGGATATGGTTGGTGCAGTCTGCCGTGGGGGGAGGGTTGGGGGGGGACCTATGTTTCTGACCCTATCCACGTCTGCAGCTTAGCAGTGAGCAGATTCTGAGCATAGGCACAGTGGCAAAGAACAGTGTAACAGCCGCTGGTCAATTCCATTTGGTGGCAGCGCGGTAGCAGCAAAGAAAATTCCCAAACAGCTCCGTGTGTATCCAGCTTTTGGAAAGGAAAAATTTAAAAATCAATCAACAGATTTCTTTCTTTCTTTCTTTCTTTTTTTTTTTTTTAAGATATCCGAGGGTTTTGGAGTTTCTTGGAACTGCTCTACCCAGAACGACAGCCACAGAACGAAAAACGTACAGAAGTATGGCAGTGGTTGAAAGTAGAGGTGACGATGCCACTTTTCAAGGGGAAAGTGTGACCGCAGGACACAACTGTCACCATCCGAAGTAACAGTGATAATATAAAAGTATCTATTGTCTCCTAAAGTGTCGAGCCCCACGACTGCAGGTACATTCCAAACTGGGTACGTAATGAACCGAGACACTGCCACGGTCATCGAGGGTCCTTGCGGGAGCCCGGTCCTGCAGCGCCGCCACCGGGCGTCAGAGCACGCACACCTGCTGGGAGACTGGCTTCTAGGACTCACCTCCATCCCTCGCCACCCGCCCACCCCAGGTTCTAGAAAATTGTCATATTCGTTTTTTTTTTTTTTTTAGAGAATCTTAAGACAATAAAAGACTAAAAGATGTCTGGAAATATGTTGTGTAGAAAAATTAACTCTCAGCTTAAAATAACATTCAAAAAGGCACTTCATCCTGGAGGAAAGAGATTCTGAGTAGGGTCAGCTGCTCCGAGCTGGGATAGAAAGGGACAGGTTGTCTGCTTGGAGGAGGGGGCCAAGTGGGGCCAGTTGAAAGGAAGTTCTGATAGATCTCAAGCTTTTTTTCTCCCCCCTCCCCATTTTTATCCTTTTTGGTATGTTTTAAGAAAAGCAAATCCAGTAAAATGCATGTCCCTTTATGAAATTGGTTAAAAGAGTTCATTTTAAAATAGTTGTTTCTGTTCTTAAAAAAGCAACCAGGTAGGTATGGCCACATGGCCCTCGTGGCCTGGAGCACGGAGTGTCCCCACTGGGCGCTCCCGGGGAGCTGCGGCCGGGTGGGCCCCCGAGGCCAGCTGCTGCAGGGCGCACGGGTGGGAGGCATCGGGGGCCGGCGCTACCTGCTGCAGAGTCTGTGCAGCATGTTGTACACGTCGTCTTCCCGGCTCAGGCCCTCAAAGAAGGGGATGAGGTCCAGCAGCTCTGTGTCCGTCATGTCATCGAACCAGGACTGCACGGGCACCTGGAAGACAGTGTGTGGAGCGGGCAGCAGAACGGCACCTGGTGCGGGAGGGGGCGGCTCTTAATCTGACTGGGCCCCCCACACTGTTAGTCTTTTCCTTGGTAAGGAGGACAGGTATCTAAAAACCATCACCATCATCATTCATCATCATCATCATCATCATCATCATCTGGTTCTCCCATCCCAGCTAAGGCCGTTCCAAAGCTCCCTGGTTTGGGACGAAGGTACAGTTAAGTGCATTTGTTTTTTAAGTGGAGTCTAACTGCTAGTTTGCATGCATTTGTTTGCTTTGATTTCCTGCCTCAGGAAAGGTGGCCAGAGTGCAGAATATAGGAGAGCTAGCCTTGCTACCTGTCAATTTCAAAAGCTCTTCCATTGTATCCAAGCAGCTCCTTACACCTCACCCGGAGCCAGAGGTCACCTGCCTGTCAGCCACTAACACCAGGGAGCCCCCAAACAGGGCCAGGAAAGCTTTCACTTGGGGTTGCCGGGCCATGCTGCATGGCAAAGGGAGGTGGGGAATTTCCTCCCATCCTTAGCAGTGAGCAGTTAAAAGCATAAATATAACATTTCAGGACAGTCTGAGCCACGGGAACGGACAGGATTTACACTCAGTTTTAGAGGGTAGGGAGGGGTGGCAATGGGTGGTAGTCAGGGGTGCAAAAGAAGGGACGTAAAAAATCTGCCGGGCGCCTGGGTGGCTCAGTCAGTTAAGCATCTGCCTTCGGCTCAGGTCATGATCCTGGGGTCCTGGGATTGAGTCCCACATCTGGTTCCTTGCTCAGTAGGGAGTCTGTTTCTCCCTCTCCCTCTGTCTGCAGCTCTGCCTCTGCCTACTTTTCTTCTCTCTCTGATAAATAAATAATACAAAAATTTTAAAAAAGTTTGGGGAAAATCAAAGGAGTTCAAAAGTAGTATTTGGGGGCCCTTTTATAAATCTAAAGACTGCTCAGAAACAAAACAATTCACTGTATAATTTAAAAATATAAACAAGGTAAGGATTAACAAAAAAAATAATGACTACTCCTATGGGAAGGGCAGGAATGAGGGAGAGGGCAGACATGGACACAAGATTTCTCTAAACCCATCTCTGTTGGTAGTTCTGATGTTGGACTCATGGAAATATGTTACATAATTGCAATAAAATTAAACAATTAAGGGACACCTGGGTGGCTCAGTCTTTAAGCGTCTGCCTTCGGCTCAGGTCATGATCCCAGGGTCCTGGAATCGAGCCCCACATCGGGCTCTCTGCTTGTGTTCCCTCTCTTGCTGAGTCTCTCTCTGTCAAATAAATAAAATCTTAAAAAAATTAAACAAGAAAAGAAAACAATAAAAAAAATGAACCAAAGTTAATATAAAGCTGGTGACATAGCCACACAGAGAATTACTTCAAGTGATTTAAAACATAGCGTTCTGCCTGTACCTTTCTCCATAAAAACCCTACATGTACTAATTGTCTTAGTAGTAGTAATAACGTTAGTACTGCTATTTGGAAACTATTAAACATGTACTAAAGACTAAGTCAAACTATTAAACATGTACTATAGACTATAGACTAACTGCTATTTGGAAACTATTAAACATGTACTATAGACTAAGTCTAAGTACTATAGACTAAGACTAGGTAATGATGTTAATATATTTAGGAACCAAGAGTTTCAGCACGAGAAGAGATACAAATACAAAAACAAAACCAAAGAAATAAAATAAAACCTGTTTCAACACTGAATTATAAAAAAACCAATATGAATTCATGATTTAATTTTAATTCTAAAAAATATGTATATTTTAGGTCTGTCCAGTATAAAGGGCTGGAAGCATAGGATACCTCAGGAACAATGAGAATCCACCCAGACTGTTGTCTCTAAATACCATTTCCACTAACAGGAATCGGGCTCCATAGGAAAGTGGGTGATTCCAGGGCTGAGGCAAGAAAGGGACAAGATGAGCCTGGAATACCTTGTTTTACCAGAAAACAGAAGTGTTCAAAGACCACTGTTATATGAAGGGATGTCTGCTATCTGAAGGTGAGTGTTTCAGCATCCAAAAGAAGAATACATGGATTAAATTATAACAATAAAAAAAATCCATGAGTTCATATTGATACCTACAACAAATTCCCTGTTTACTTTTGGAAGTTGCTAGAGCACCACCTCATTACTCTGAAGACTGAAGAATTAAAGAAAAAGAACCAAGACTTTACCTTGACTTCCTGATTCAAACATTCAAACTGAATTTAGGATAATCAAGTAGTCAATGAGGGCAAGTTTCATTTAAAAGAAATAGAGTTTCAGCCAATAAATGTGGAAAGAATGATAAAATTTAGAAATCACCATTTCGTAGTTGTTAATGAAATAGTTGATGGAGGCAATAATCCTCAGCGGCTTCACATTTTTAGGTGAAAGGACAACAGGGAATTTGCAAACAGATGGTACAGGCTAACATCTGAATCCAAAGACCGACTTAAAATCTTTAAAGGGCACCTGGGTGGCTTAGTTGGTTAGGCATCCAACTCTTGATCTCAAAACTCAGCTCAGGTCTTGATCTTGGGGTTGTGAGTTCGAGCCCCACATTGGGCTCTACACAGGGCATGAAGCCTACTTGATAATAATAATAAAAGTAAAATGTTTAAAAGTGGGACAGCCTGACCTTACATGCCTCTTGATGTGTTACCACAATAAGTATACGATATCACCTATGACATATTCTTGAAAATACTGAAAAACTTGAAAAACTGAACCTGCATTTAACCAAGTAGTACTGATCTAACTACTTGTTTAAAGGAAATATGGCAGGGGCACCTGGGTGGCTCAGTGGGTTAAAGCCTCTGCCTTCGGCTCAGGTCATGATCTCAGGGTCCTGGGATTGAGCCCCACATTGGTCTCTCTGCTCAGAAGGGAGCCTGCTTCCTCCTTTCTCTCTGCCTGCCTTTCTGCCTACTTGAGATCTCTGTCTGTCTAATAAATAAATAAATTAATTTTTTAAAAAAAGGGAATATGGCAGTTATAAAAACAAAGTAAAACACCACCACGTGGCTGCCACTAGACAGAGCCAGAAGAGAGGAAGTTTCTACAAGACAAATAACCAGAATTCTTCAACAAGTAAACAGGATGGAAGAAAAAGGCAGAGGGGAGGGGGAACTATTAAATTACACAAGAATTACTAGACACATTATTAACCAAAGCAGTGCTTGGACCTTGTCTGATACTGAGTCAAACAATCCAAATGCAGGACAACATTTTGAGATGACGGGGAAAATATGAACACAGTCTGGATAGCAGATAATATTAAGAAACTGTTAGTTCTGTCATATGTGATAATGGAACTGTGATTATATTAAGAAGTAATCCTTATCTGTTAGAGACGCATGACAAAATGCATTATGCTGAATTTGATTAACTCACTAAAATGAACATGTTTAAATATAATAAATTTGGAATGTTTACTCAAGTAATCGTTACGCACTAACTAAATAAATCTAGCTTGATCTCGGCTTTCTGCTATAAGTGGAGCCACAGAGTTCTGGCTTCAAGGAAAGAACCCTGGGGAAGCCTGTGTTGAGGCGGAGAACCCCAGGCTGGGGAGGAAGCCTCCTGTGCAGGGTGGGCTGCCTGAGCTGAGAGGCAGCGTGGCGGTGCTGCGGAGGGCTTTGCTGTCACCCGAGGGCTGGCTGGCCCCTCGTCCCCTGGAAGCGGGGGCTGGGTAGCAGGATGGCATCTCTTGCTCGGAAAGTCATGCTGCACCCCGGGAGCGGGCACTAAGGCCTGCCATGCTCTAGGGAGTTTTATGTAGGAAATGTTCCCACTGAATACTTTTAAGGCATCACTATGAGGCAGAAAAGCTGGGCAGGCTTGTCTGAAGGCCTTGACTGAGGTGTTTTTATTCATTCTTGTTTAAGAACTTTTGCTGAAGAGATCATCCAGGCCTTCTGAGTCTACAGGAGTCATGAAGTGAGCTCCAGGAGGTTACTGAGGTGCCCTTCTCAGGAACAGTATGAAAATTGCTAAGATCCAGGCTCCCTGAGCACTTACCCAATGCAGACAGTGTTCTAAGTGCTTTTCACTCCCACACTCAGTCCTCCAAGCATCCTCCGGGTCAGCACCCCCAGAATCCCCATTTGATGGGCGAGGTAACTAAGGCTCGGCGAGGTTAAATAACTCAGTCAGTGCCAAGTACCTGCTAAGTGAAAGAGCTGGGGCTCCCCAGGGAAGGCCAAGAAAGCCAGCACAGGTGCTTGAGGGCACAAACGTGGAACTGGAGGGGGCCCTGCGTTCTCTCCCCCTGGGGCCACTTACTGCATTCTCGGGATGGAAGATGTACGAGGCAGGAGAATTGTCCACAATGATCACTTTGCTCAGCTCCCGGCCCAAGCGACTCAGGTCTTTCACGTAGTTCCCACGATGGAAGACGCATGATTCTCTGAAGAGCCGGGCCCGGAACACGCCCCAGCGGTCCAACAGGTCAGCCACGGGGTCTGCGTACTGAAAAGCAGGTTGCGGTGAAGGCTAGGCACCCGAAAGAGCCCAGAAACCCTGACCTACTAGAGCAAGTATTACTTGCATTACTTTTCTAGAAAGGGATTTCAGTAACTGGATGTGTTTTAGGATCCTGGTTCTTCTCCTTTCCATGCGTGCAGGATACCCTGGATTCTTCCATTTCTTTCACCTCTCATATCCAATCCATTAGAAATTCTTGGCAGTTCCGTCTCCAAGACTACCTTGAATGAACCTGCCCCTCTGTGTAACGGACGCTGCCCTGATCCCAACCTGTGTAACCTCTGCCTGGGGCGGCGGCGTGAGCCGCCCAAAGAGCCCCCCACACCCCCTGCATCTCCTTTGCAGCCGCTACTCCTGCCCGTGTCAGAGTGGCCACTGGAAAACACGTCCCATCAGATCATTCCCCTGCTTACAACCCCCCGTCTTGACCTGCGGCCCCTGGAGGGAGGCCCGCCATACCCCACACAGCGGCAGCTACGTGATTTCTGCCACCTCCCTGCTCCAGCCGGTCACCTGAGCCGCACTGGCTGACCACGGTCAGAGCCTCGGCACCAATGTTCCCTCCGCACGGAACATGCACTCTTCAGATCTCCGCAGGAGCCTCTCCTTCTGCCTCTTTGCCTTTCAGTCTTGGCTTCCCCAGCCACCAGTCTGGAGCACCGGCCTGTCCCTCCCTTCCTGGCTCCTACTGACTCACAGTGGTCTCCTTCACAAGCTCCCTCACCAGCCCTGGGGACTATGGATTTGCTTTTCCCTGCTCGGGGTGCAGGCCTTGTCTGTCGTGCTGACCATGATGTCCCTGGCACCCTGCACAGTGCCCACCTCATGGTGGGGGCTCAGGAAATACTAGTTTCATCCCTGAATGAGTAAGTGGACTTTGAATCTGGCTCATGTGGTATGAGGCCACATTGCCCCCTATGGGTGCTTGGGGCAGCTGGGCCAGGCCAGCCCCTGCCAGTCACAGGACATTATCAGACTCCCACTTCCCTTTCCTTGGAGCCCAGGAGTTTTATGAGTGTGAGCCCAGCTCACAGTTGGGGCTAATCCTGCTTGGCCCTCAGAGGCTGGGGGAATTTTCCCAAATCAGGCTAAACAGGATAAAGAAATAAAGGCATCATCCTTGAGGGGAAAAACCTTCATAAATGAAAATGTTTAAAAGACTGGGCTGCCCTGAGTGGCTGGGGCTCGAGGCAAAAAAGTGGCAGTTCCAAGGCCTACATGAGGCCACGCTTCAGCACCAAGACCAGCACAGCCAGGTGTTACCAGGGCCCAGCAATTCTGCTGGGGAGGCAGGAAGCCCCCAAGGCTGGGGTGTTGGGAAGGCCAGCAGTGGAAGGCACAGTAGTGCCTGAGAACAGAGCAATGCCAGCACGCTGTAGGATGTAGGGCCACGGGCTACAGGCAGCAGCTCCAACTCTGTGGGAATGTCCTCCTTTCCCTGAAGACATCCTGAGGGGCAGAGTCTGGGAGCAGGCTATATTTTCCTGCTGACCAGGTGGGCACTGCAGTTTTCAGCTGGTAAGGGCAGCCAAGTGCATTGTGGGTGCTAGGGCGCTGACTCTAGATGGAAATGGTGATTAATTTCCCCAGAATTATTGATACTGGTGGTGGCTTACATCCTTCAAGCAATGTCTGAGTCTAGGGGCTCTAAGCCTTGGAGATGAATGTGGGGAATGTAAGTTTCATGAGGGCAGGGGCTTTGTCTCTTGTTCTCTGCTGCATCCCCAGTACCCAGGACAGAGCCCAACTTCCAGTAGGCACTAAGTAAATATTTGCTGGGTGAATCCATCCGCAAAGGAAACCAAGATGAGGAAGCAGACATTGGAGGGCTCTGACAGTCAGCAGAGGGTTCCCGTGGGCTTCTGGGAGGTGGGCCAGTATGGCAGTGCTGGCTGGGAGCTGAGCCCAGAGCCAAGAACTGGGGAGTGCCCACCTGTCCACGGGGAGGAAAGGGCTGGAAGCCTTCACCTGGGAGCTGATGCAGCTGAGCCAGGCTAGAGTAACACTGAGAGAAGGGTTTCAGAGACAGATGGAGGCACAGGTGGGAGCAGGCCAGGAAGGGAGACTGTACAAGGATGCTTAAGTGAGTCCTGGGGGCAATGCCAAGCAAGAGTTTTTCAACTCTGCCAACCTCCCCCCAACGCAGCAGCCCCCAATCCCATCAACTCTCCATCTCCCCTGGGCAGGTGCAATTGTCCTGTTTGTTACTTCCTTAGCTGTCACTTCAGGCTCCTCGGCACCCCAGAGCACTGCTAGGAGAGTCAACTCCCCTACAGTACTATTGCTCTTGGTGCCATTCATGGGAAAGAGCGCCCATGGGGAGCGCCCTTCCCTGAGGGCATGCTCTTTTTAGTGTGCAAAGGTAAGGCCTAGGTTTTGGATTTGTTTTCTCTACCAGCTCATGCTTCAAGGCCTGGCAATGAGCCTGGCAGAATGTTGTACAGGTGGGGTTCTCTCTCAACTCAGCCATGACTGAGAGATGGCCCAAACTGGGAATGCCCAGTCTGGCAAAGTGGGGTATCTGGGACCCTGGTCAGAGTCCTCAGCATGCAGAGGAGAAGGGAGCTGTCCAGAGCTAGGAGTTGTTGGGGGTGGTGGGGAACTGCATGTGAGTCCTTGCAGCAGGTCTGGAGATGAGCAGTTGGCTAACCTGGGCCCTGCAAAGTTCATCTCTGGGGCTACTTCAGAGTCCTGGAGCTGCCCACGGAGACACTGGTGGTGCCCCCCCACAAATGGATGGTGTTGGCCCCATCAGACTTGGGATTTGAGAGATGATCATGGCAAGGATCTCCTCCGAGGAGTGTGGACCTACCCTCTCCCCGCTTGGCTCAGCACATCTGTGAAAGGGCAGACATAACCAGATTGGGGGGGGGTGTCCTTTAACAGTAGGAGAAGGCAAAGAAACCACTCTATGTGGTTAGAGCCAGTGTGGATGTGGGGTCAAAGATTCCTGCTGAGCTACAAGGGCAGACCATGTAAACTGTCATCATTAATAATTATGATAACTAAGCAAAGAACATCAGGAGCTCTTAGCACGTGGCAGGGCCGGCGGGGCACAGCGAACACAGCAGGGGCTCGGATGAAGACTTGCTGCACAGAAGTCAGGCACTGTGCTATGCCTGTCATATGCATTATTTCATTTGATCCACTCCACGAGGTAGAGGGAATTACCCCTAATTTCTAGAAGACCTGGAGTCAAGAGACTTGAAGTCCCTTGCCCGAGCTCCCAGGGCTCACTAGGGCAGGCAGAAGCCTCCTCCAGCCTGTGTATGCGGGTCAATCTTGGACACTCGTCCTTCCCCAGACCTGTGTAAGCTAATGAAGGACACATAGGCTCGAGGCTGCCAGTCAGCAGAGGAGATGCAGATGCCCCTTCACGGTGACATTGGACACATTCGTGATATCCTGGTCTGCGGACATCCAGCTCGAGGTGGCTGCCTGCTCAGCTTCGTGGGGCATTTGTTCCAAGGGCTCCCTGTCACCATGGCAACCCAGAAGCCTTTCAGGCTGGTACTGTGCACATGGCCTGCAGCCATCCCATCTGGGGTGGGAACCTGTCACCATAGAAACCGCTTCCCCTCCCTTACCAGAGGGCTGTCTGATGGACAGCGGGTCGGGGTGAAGTGGCTGCAGGCGCCCAGCTGGGAGCAGGACGTACCTTGGCCAGGCTGGCAGTAAAGAGCACACACTCGAAGAGCTGCCCCATCCTCTGGAGGAACTCATCCACGTGGGGCCGCTTGAGCACGTACACCTGCAACGGCAACAGACAGCAAGCTGGTCAGTCGTGGCAGCTGCTGGGGGCTGCTGAGGGCCAACACCCACGTAGAAGAATTCCTGAAAAGGCAACTGCTTCCTGTCCCCAGCTCTATTTGTGGCACGGAGACCCCAACTAAATGAGCAGAGGTTGCACTTCAGGCCACACTCCTTGGATGGGACTCCAGGTCTGAGTCTGGCGCAGACACTCCTCCCAAGGGAGAAAGGGAAGCTGACCGTGGTACTGCGGGTCTTGGGGATTTTCCGAACCAGTGAGTGGAAGGGGTGTGCCACGTTTGGGTGAAAGGACTCATTCTCTCACCTGTGTTTCTTGGCATGTGTTCTGAGTCAGGCCCTACATGGACATAGGCCAGGGTCTGGGGGCTGTCCTTTGGGAGGTCCAGGCCCGGCCCATTGCCCGGAAGCGCTGGGTTTGCTCCGGCTGCCACCTCCTACCCTTGTCTGGAGCACCTCCCTTGCTCGGCGGGCCTGGGGTCGGAGAGCAGGCCCAGCAAAGCTGTAAGAAGAGCCTTCCTGGGAAGCTGTCCACTTGACACCCACAAAGGTTACTCTGCTTGGTACAGAAACAGATGTCAGGGGATGTGAAACCCGCCTACTCCCAGGCCCCTGGTCAGCCATCAGGAGGGGCCTCCAAGCAGGGCAGGGGGCAAAGAGCAGGCTTTCCTAGAGTGGCTGCTGGGCTCTATGCTCCTGCCTGGGGAACGTGAACCAATCTGAGGAGACTAGGGAGATGGGAGGGAAGGCAGAGCTGGTGAGAGAAGATAGGGAAGGTGGGAGGAGAGAAGAACTAATTAAAACTTGAATAAATTCCATTTGAAATTAGCCACTTCCCTAAAATAATTCAAACTTATTAAAATTCAATTCAGCTCATATTCACTGAGCCCCAGTTCTGTGCTCAGCCTGAAGAAGTTACAAAAATGAACAAAACACAGGCCTTGCCCTTGAAGGGCTCACAGTCTAGAGCAGATATAAATAAAAACAAATCGGATAGGCATGCATAATGGAAGTTGTAGTACAGGGATATATTAAGGGCAGTTAACTCCCCTCTCAAGGGGAAGGAATCACAGAAGGTAATATCTGGCCTGGACCTTGAAGGATGAACAGGAGTTCACCAGGCTGATGAGGATGAGAAGTCAGCTTCCAGGCAGAGGGAAGGGTATGAGCATGAGACTCGGCCTGAAAACACCCCAATGTCAGAGCACAGCTGAGCCCTTCATGACCAGCCCTTTAGAGGAGACGGGGGATAGGAGAAGCGGCTGAAGAGCAAGTGTGAAAGGCAGGTGCGGGGGAGTACGCGTGGGGCCGTGAATGGCAGATGTTGCTGGCTGTCTATCCCATGGAGTCACGGAAGGGAGGCGGGGCTCTGCACCGCACAGAGACTGCGTTCTGTGCACTGCATGGGAATTCTGCACAGAGCCAGGGTTCGGTGGGAACTTGGGCCAACTGAAAGAGTAGGGCAAGCACAGTCTGTGGCCAAGGGTGCAGTGAGGGGCCGGAGGAGCAGGGTGGCCCGGGGTGAGTGCCAACAGGGCTGTGAGGAGCTGGGAGGCCAGGTTGGGGTGAGGGCTTGTGGCTATAGTAGCTCCAGGCCCCCACTTTGCCCAGGAGACTCCTCGATGCCAGGGAGTGGGTATGGCCTGTGGTCCTCAGTCTCCTTGGGAATAGAGCCTGGAAAGCAAACTTTGCTACACGAAAATGGCCGGAGACTGATTTGGGAACTCTGGTTGTTGGTGCCTCTGGCAGAGAGGAAGGTCCTGGGCCCGGATGCCGGCGTCCAGGCCCGCGTCCGCGTGCAAGTAACCAAGAATAGGCCCATTGGGACCTGCACAGCCTATCCTGGATTACTTGAACGAGGCCACGGCCTTCGCCAGGGCCTTGGTCCTCCTCTTGGCGCCTGTGGCTTCATTCCCTCAGGAGAGAGAGTTTCTCACCCCAGCCTTGGGGCCCTGGAGTATCTACCACCATATGAATCATAGAGCAGTCTGGAGGGAGGCTGGGGGAGCTGGGCTGGCTCCTTCGAGAATGGGCTGGCCAGAGCAGGTCAAGCCCCAAGAGTCACGCTCACATCTCGAGGTAAGAAGGATTAATTTCTTTCCTAATTTTTGTCATGCCGGTAGGCAGCCTCTCCTTTGTCTCATTACTTTGTAGCAGAAGCAAAGATAATAAATGAAGCCCTAACTGCTTCTCAGATGCTGAGTTAATTCAGCTGATGCTTTTGCAAATGTTAAATGCCCAAGTGCCTGCCTTTTGGCTCCCTGATGGCTTTTAGAAGCATGAAATGTGGAGACACTAGGGAGGAGCTGCCTTTCTCAGGGCCAGCTTCCTGGCAAGATTGCCTGGCAGGGGAGGGAAGGGACTAGAGCATCAGGTAAAGAGCCATGGGCCAGGAGGCAAAAGACTAGAAGTCTCATTTTAATTCTTCTCATTGTATGACCTTGAGCCAACTCTTTCTCTGACTGAGCCTCTGTTTCCCCATCCGGACAATGAGGTGGCTGGTCCAGCATTTCCAAGTCATCACCAACTCTGACACCCTGTCCTCAAAGGCCAAAGAGATGACTGGCATCATTAAGGAAAGATATCCTTTTAAAATGGCTCAAGCACCAAGAGAGATTTTCCTTCCTGGGATATAAACACATCCGGCCAGAGGCTGCCCCTTTAAGACCCTGGGGTTGACAAGGAAGATGGTCAGACCATCCCTGTGGAAAACCTGACAAAAATCTCCCCCACTCCTCAACCTCCAAGGCTAGTTTTCCTACAATGTTCCAATATGTTCATAAATGAAGCTATTCCTGGAGAACCATCATGCAGATAAGGAGAAAAAATACCAGAACAAAGATGCATGCCAATTAACTAGGGCATCTTTATTCAAATTTGCCTTCGGATCTGAAAACACACCCTTTCCTCTTCATCCTCTGGGTTGGGATTTTGCTAAAGATTCACTGGAGAACACGATGTAGGAGTGAAAAATCAGTCCGGAGTGGCTGGCATTGGAAATGGACACCCTTTCCCAAGATTCGCCCATAAATGGGTGACTTGTGGCATTTTCCTGTTGCCTGCTAGGAGAGTATCCAAGAGCACTTACATGAGGAAGTTAATTAGACCATCAAGCCAGGCCAGCGGGGGATATGGGCACTTCTAAAAGTCTGAATCAAATCAAAGAACTATTTGAACTTGCAACCACATCTAATATCTACAGATTTTAGTTTCCCTTATAAACTCAGTACAAAAGAAATTCATCTGAGTGAAAAAAAGCAGAAAACCATTGTATTTATTTTACAAAGCCTGCTCCCTTTTGATTCAGTCATAAAATTATTGATGAAATGGGAATTTAGGTGTAAGTTCACAGGAAATGTAATTACTAAAAAATGCTAATTGAAACTCAGATTTAGCTTTGATTTCTTACCTGATGTATAGTTCCATCGATTTCAACCGGAACAATAAAATCAGCATTACTAATAGGCTAGAGAGAAAAGAAATGATAATTACTACATCTGAAAGAATAAAATAAAATTGGAAACTTTAGTAAGAATAAAGCTTGCCCGGACCAATGTTTTTATCATTGGAAAAAACAGTTCAGGCAAAGGATGTTCAAGTATGCTTTGGTTCCTTAAAGCACAAGCAGGTTCCCTAAGCACAAGCAGGAAAGCACATTTTTTTCTGTTCCAAGTATCCTTACCTTTTCAGCATCTTGGTCCAACCTCTCTATTATCTTCCTGGCCTAAACAACAAAGGATTGGGCAACCTAGCCAGGGAATGGGGATTCTCAGAGAGCCCAACTCTTGCCTAGAGCCCTGCCAGGATGGTGCGGAACCACTGCTGGCCACCAGGGGGAGAAGGTGAGAGCCTGATGGTCCCAAAGGATGGCGCTACATGGGGGAGAATGATTTGCACTGGACCCACAGATGCAGGCTGCCCTGTGATGGGCTGCTCGGCAGGAGATGCTGAGCACATGGACACAAAACAGGGCCACAGAGGCGTGGGGCTGAAGTCAGAGGCCACAAGCCATGACTGTGGGCAGGCTCCTTCCCTCTCAACCTCGGCTTCTCCTCTCTTCCACAGCTATAGTAATGGGTCCATTGAGTGCCCATGGCTCCATCGGTCCCAAGCATCAGTGATTTCAGCCTTGCCCAGCACCAGCTCCTGGCCTGAGCAGTGGGGAGAGCCAGCCCACTCTAGACTGCTCTGTTCTAAGTAACACAATGCCGAGCACACCCATAAACTTCAGCATACTTAAAAGAACACTTTGACAATATTAATGACACTTAAAATCCAAATATACTTTGGCAGTGCCTGTGTAAGTCACCGCTGGGCTTACATACAGTTCTTAATGGAATTCCATAAATGAGGTGGAAACTACTCAGATGAACAGGGCCCAGAGAATCAGAACGCAACCCCCTGGGACAAGTAGGAGAGAGATGGGGAGAAGAGCATGTATGTGGTGGCCAGGGGGCAGGGAGTGTGGACAGGGGTGTGTATTACCGAGTCTCTGGTCAGAATCTGAACTGGGATCTGCCTTTAAGCCCATCACAACACACATACACTGTTCTTTGATAAGTAAACTGAAAATGTAGAAAATTCTAGATCGCAGAACTGTTCTTAAGGACTCAGTAGAGCACCTGAGGTTTAAGATTACAATTTATTCACTCCTGTGGTTGGAAGGCTAAGGATGATAAGTTTGGTATTTTATAATTCTATAACGAAAATACAAAATCATGCTAAAAAACACAAGATTGAAGGCAGAAACTCTGAAAAGGTATTAGCATATTGTGATATCATGAGAAAAACCGTTCCCCAGTTCGGACCAAGCCTGAGCCTCAGTCTCTTTTCACGTGCTGGTGTAAAGTGGGCCATGCCAAGCCACAGTTCTTCCCCTGGGCTTAAGAGCCTGTGTGTCGTACCACTGTATATTTTTAAGGAGAGGCCTCTGAAATGCCCAGAATACTAAAAACCATACACTAAAGGTGGCTGCCAGAGGGGAGAAGGGGAGGATGGGTGAAACAGATAAAGGGGATTAAGAGGACATGTATCTTGATGAGCACGGAGAAATATATAGAATTTTGCTGAATCATTATGTCGTGTACCTGAAACTAACACAACTCTGTATGTGCAGTATACTTGAATTAAAAAACCCACACAACAAAGAATTTCCTGCTTGCAAATACAGGCAGGCCAGGGAGCAAAGAGATGAAGAGATGCTGTTCCCATCAGCTTGTGGTATAATGCCCTCTGAGCAGGCCTGCCTTTGGAGGAAGGAACTGTCTGTAACCCCAGGCAGTCTGGCCAGTGTTGGGAGGAAGCCATGTAGGCTGAAATGGCAAATGACCCCTGCTCCAAAGGACTTTCCTCCTGAGGGATTTGAAAAGTCCTGAGCGACTTACCCATAGGCAAGAAAAGGCTTCTGATGCTGCGCAGAGCTGAGCTGGGGCACAAGGTCATGACTGCCACAGGACCAATCCTGGAAGGGCCCTCAAGCTGCTGGGGAAGGAAGTAACACCTCCAGGCCGCAGTGGCTAGGCAGGTCATTTCCCATTGCTAGAGTAAGTGTGGCACCTGCTCCACTTTCCCAAAGGACTCACAGACAACTGCCTGGCCTTGTCTTGTTAAGGAAGGCTTCTGTTCAGTGAGAAGCAGGCACAAGGAGGGTGTTTCTGACAGAAAGGTCTTCGGGTCAATTTGATGGGTCAATTCCACTTCCCAATACAATAGTCAGGGAATGACTGTGGTTCACGTGAGACACATACCCCACCATGGGTGGTGCCTTCACATCTCTCAGCAAAGCAAGGGGAGTTGAGGGCTGGGGATAAAAGGAGGAATGGGGTCTAACTGGCCAGTGATAGTGCAGCAGTTTCATCTCCAGAAATACCCCAAGGGAAAGTAGGACCAGGATCCTACTTCTTCCCATGGAACCTCCTATTCCCAAACCTTTCCATCATTTGCCTCTTGTAAACAACTTGTTTCATTTCAAAAAATGGAAAAATGGTTCACAAAGTCACTTCTTAATAGTGTAGCCACAGCTGTTCCCACATGGTCGCCCTCTGGGAATCTGTAATTTTTGCTGTCATTCTGGCAAGGAGTGCAGTGAGGAAAGGGACGGACGGAAGGAAGCCGGTGGTGTGATGCTTCCTGTGACATCACTAAAGCCCCGCCCCTTTCAGGAGAGAAGTCGTGCTTGTGGATGGATACTCATTGAACTATGACGTTTATAAAAAAAAACACACACACACACACACAAAAACCAAAACACCCAGCAACCTCTTCTCATGAAAAAGCTCAAATCCCAGATGCTGTCACTCTGGAAGTCTTCTTCAGAGTTGGACATCTTTCAAGAACTGGTCTGGGAAAACTCCCAAGATAGCAGGTTGCTTGACAGTTTAACAGTGCCTCTCCTGCCCTGCCCAATAAAACATAGAGCACTCTGGCTACCTTGACAAATACACAGCAGTGTCCTGAGGCACAGGGTACTGACTGCCTTTTGCCACCCGAACAATACTTCTGCATGGGTTGGAGGGTTGGAAAACTCTACTCTCATAAGTAAGAATGAGGTCTTAGTGACACTGGCAGCCCAGCATTTTCCCCCAAACTAACTATGGAACAGTCAACTACTCGAGTTAATGTTCACCAGAGTTAATAAGCAAATGTTCTTGGTATTTCTTCATGCACAGGGAAGTTCTACACCAACAGCCACAAAATGTCATCATTTTTATTTTCCCTTTCCAATACAACTGTGACGGAATCACGAAGATCATGGATGGCTTTCTTTGTTGATTTACCTTAAATGAACTGTGCACCAATGTTTCATCTAAATCAATGACCACACATTTCTTTCCATAGTCAAGCACCGTCACCTCTGGAAGGAGGTATTTAGCTGGGGGCTAAAATGAAAAAAACAAAACAAAACAGTATTTTTACCTTTATGTAAAAGACAAACCAATGCCTTTATAATATATTATATCAATAAGGGTTAAATGAGATCAAACGTTTATATGCCTGATTAAGCACATCACAGAATTTTTTTTTTTTTTAGATTTTATTTATTTGACAGAGAGAGACACAGTGAGAGAGAGAACACAAGCAGGGGGAGTGGGAGAAGGAGAAGCAGGCTTCTCGCCAAGCAGGGAGCCCGATGTGGAGCTTGACCCCAGGACCCTGGGATCATGACCTGAGCCAAAGGCAGACACTTAACAACTGAGCCACCCCCCATCACGGAATTTTATTAAAAACAATAGGACTGGGTCGTTTGCCACTGAAGTTTTAACAAATATTGTGCCATTGTCTGAATGGCTATTTGAAGGCCTTGGCTTTGGAACCAGACAAGCCAGGGTCCAAGTATCAACTCTGTCTCTTTCTTGGCAGTGAGTTGGGATAGTAACACCTACCATGGAAGGTTGTTATCGGCTCTAACTGTGGTAAAGCCCCCAGCATTCTGCCTGGCACATATATGGCGGCTACTGTAATAGTTAAAATGGGCTACGCAAAAACAAATGTTAGATCCTACTAGCTACTCTTCTACTTCCAGGCCCATTTACTGGGGTCATATTCTGTCTGAAATTCACCGTGTTACAGAAGTATATTTTAAAGCTATACAGGAACCACAGTGTGTTTTGTTTTAATGACTAAAACTTTCAGGAACTTGAAGAGTACCTATAGACCCACCAGCAAAATGCAAACCAAAGTGAGTTTCAGTAACAGGAAACAGAAGTAAAAGTGGTCGAGGTAAAGTGCTCTGTCTGGGGTCTGCTCCACGGTAGTATTCACACTGAGTGAGCGTGACACTGCTACCCATTGGATTCTCAGTGTCTGGACGTTCTACTTCAATCCACATGCTGTGTGCTAATCAGAAAACCTATTTATGTCTTGGTAGTGGCTGAATCTAATCTTATGATAAAGAGGTTGTAAAGAGCTAATAAACGGCCAGGTATCTTCAGCCAACCTCCTTCTTGATTTAGATTTATTTCTTTGGGCCTTGCCTCATTCTTGAAATGACTGAAGTTTCTTAGTTTACTTTGTGGTGTTCGTAGCTAGTGTTAAACAGCTAATTTTCTATCCTGGGAAGGTCAAGCTCTCTCTGTTCAATATTTAGTGCAAAACAAAACACAACAAAAAAGGTGTCCCTAGCCACTGAAGAACAGACAATTTCGATTTTTAAAACAAATAAAAACCCCCCAAACAAAAAAAAACAAGACAAAAGAAAAAAAAGAAATCAAGAATTATTCCCTTTTCAATGGGTATTTCCTTTTTCTGATCGTGGGGGGAGGTTAAAGTGAATATAAGTCAAGGATCCAGAGTTAATTCTGGACTTTGCTGCTTCAGTAGTGAATGTAACACAGGAAGTCGACAGGGCAGGTAAATCTGCAAGTGTGATGACCACCTTGTCCGGGCTGGTGGGGTGAGGCTGCGTGTGGTAGTTCTAATTCTACAGGGGCTTCCTCCAGAGTGTGGGTATTTCCTCCTGTCCAGCATCATCCAGAAGAAAAAGCCTTCATGGCCTCCAACTCCCTTGGCTCTAATTAAAGTTCACCAAGCAGTATATCTCACCCAATACTGTAAGTGGCCTGGGAGATGTGCCTTAGACACAGGGCATGGGATCTGGAGTCCTAGAAAGGACTCTGTCCTCCATTATAAACCAGCAAGCAAGCAGGTGGCTGGAAAAATTAAACTTGCAAGAAGTTTTGCAAAAGCGTTTTAAAAAGGCAGGGCACAATGAGCTCTGTAACCGAACATAATAAAGAGGATCTGAGTTATTTCTGTTGTTGGGGCCATAGCAGAAAGCATGCCTGGGACTAGAATAAAATTTGTTTTAATTTTTGATTACACAATTATGTAATAAAAACACATTCTCATTGTAAAGAATACAGACATGTAACAGACAACTATTTCCCTTTTCCCCATTCCTCTCCCCAGGTGCCCCTCTTCTTAGTTCAGTGTATATCTGTCCAGTCCTTTCTCAATGCGTTTATATACTAAACAACATTTTCACTTTATGTAATTGCTAGCCTGGAAAATAAGGCTCTAGAAATTCTATCCCTAGCAGATCTGAAAACATCAAAGATCTGCCAAAAGTGGCTCAGTTATTTTCCAAACCTGAGAATAAAAAATTACTTTCTTAGCATATTTAACCCACACTTTGCAAGCATTCTTTGAGCTAACAGTACAGAAAAGGCCTCACAGTACTACCGAAAGAGAGAAAAGAGGGAGAAGGGTGAGAGTCCTCTTAAGCAAGCCACAGATCTAGCATTTGTGCTGCAGAGAGCAAGGCCGGGCTGGGGGGCAATGGGCCGGGAGGGTTCCATTAATCCTCAGCCCGCTTCCTAAGTACATACAGCTTCTTGAGAGCTTGGCTTTAGACTAATGCAAATTCTTCAGACCACTGGTAAGAATTCTTCTGGACAGCTGTGTCCTTGGTACATGCAAGGACCGTACAGAATCGCAATAGTGCTTTGTTACTTCAACTGATCTGTTCAGGTGATGCTTGAATTAGTAAATAAAAACGCCCTGAGGCAAATTTCCTCTCAGGCCATCACAGAACCGGAGAACAGAGGAACACCAGTTCTATCAAGAAGAGCTGGCTCTCTTGCTCCAAAGCACATGGAGGACATTGCCAGGGGGATGGATGGGGTGGAGACAGGGGGCAAACATGGTGGGGGAGGGGAGAAGGAAGGAACCTTGGCTTGCCACCCAAGGTTTGGGAAGGGCATTCATTCCAGTTCTCTTCCTGGAGAGAGGTCTGGAATTTCCCATCCTTGGTAGTAAACTGGCAGCCAGGAACAGTTAACTCTAAGGTTCTTTCGAGTACCACCCTACTCACTCTCTTCTTGGCACATCAGATTGGCGTTTTTGTCCATAAGAGTCCTCAGGCTCAGAGTTCACCTGATGTGCTCCCTCAGCCACAGAGCTGAGGGCAGAGATCTCAGGGCCTCCGCGGGAGGGGGCGAAGGAAACCCTAGGCTGTCTTTCATTCCAATCGTTGTTTCCGCCGATGGGTTCTTCATAAGGTTTGGTAGAAAAAAGTATGCTATTGTTTACTAAAAGCTCAGGTAAACAGCAGACACCATTAGTAAACACGTTTCTCTTCTCCCCTTTCAGCACTTTTACGGCTCAGCTGCACTGCAACCACGTGTGGTGGGTGTCAGGGTGGAGTGAGATTCATGCGAGAGCGGGCACGGGAGGAATCGGCTCACAGCCCCATTCCTCGCTGGGGCTGAAGCATCTGGGTGCTCACCTTCAGCCATGACCACCCAACCTTCAGGGGGTTCTCAACCCGTCCCTCTGCTTCTTTTCCTTACCCTTCAATATCTGGCTTTCACTGAACAGCCCACGAAGGCTTCCAGTAAGATGTGTGGAGGGCCACAAATCCCAGCTTACATCTAGGAGGCCAAAGTTACTGAGTGGAATGTTTACTGTCAAATCCAGATAAAGATGTCATTTTCAAGAGGGGTATAAAAGCTGGATTAATCAATAAATGGTATTGAGACAACTGCCCTGCCACTTGGAAAAGGAAATAAAGCTGAATCATTACTTCACGCCTTCCACCAACATGAATTCTAGATGGGTCACAGATTTCAGTGTAGAGATAAAACCATTAAAGTACTAGGAGAAAATACGGCTCACAGTGATAGAGTGGGGAGATCTTTCTAAGAGCATGACATAAAATTCTGGAGTCATAAAGGATAAGATTAACGCATTTGCCTATATAAAATTAAACTTTTTTGTGGCCAAAATGATTATAACCAAGGCCAAAAGATATACCATAAATTTGGGGGAAAGTCCTAATTTCCTTGAAATTGAAAAAGGTAACAGAACAACATCCAGAAGAAATTAGCAGGGAAGAAGAAAGACATATAAATAATAAACTTGTGAAAAAATATTCATCCTCATTCATAAAGAAATGCAAATCAGAGCTATGAATCAATATACCATTCTTCACTTACAGATCAGCAAAGATTAAATATTTGATTATCATCATTTTTGGTAAGGGAATGGGCAATCCCACACACTCCTGGGGGGAACATAAATTAGGCTTTCAGAGGACAATCTGGCTTTAATCTACCCAGAATGTAAGAGATATCCTTTGATCTAGCATTTCCACAATTAGGAAAGGATCACAACAGATGCTGTAACTCAGGTCCATAAACATACGTGCATAGGAATATTCCAAGTATTTGCAATAGTCCAGAAGAAGAAACAAAGTAAATGCCACGAAGGACAAGTGAAAGAAGGAGGTAGATCACTCACAATGCACGAATATTTGGAAAGAGGTTCAAGGTATATTGTTTAAAGCAAAAAACATCTTGCAAATTCCTTATTTGTGTGAACAAAACTGAAAAATACAACATAAAATTTGGGGGATGTAGATAAAGTCTTAGAGATAACTTTTTTTTTTAGATTTTATTTATTTATTTAAGAGAGCGAGAGAGCGCGAGAGAAAGGGAACACAAGCAAGGGGAGTGGGAGAGGGAGAAGCAGGCTTCCTGCCAAGCAGGGAGCCTGATGCAGGGCTTGATCCCAGGACCCCGGGATCATGACCCGAGCCAAAGGCAGATACTTAATGACTGAGCCACCAAAGCACCCCTTAGAGATAACTTTATAGCATTAAATGTTTATATTAGAAAAAAAGATCTGATATTAATAATCTAAACAAGTAGTGTTTATTTAGATTTCTGGAAGAATCCATAACAAATATTGAAAGTTGTTATTACAGGGAGTGGAACCACGTGGGGAATTTTTTTTTCTTTCTGCTTTATTCTTTATTTTTTAAAACTATGAGCTTCAATTATTGCTTAGTAAAAAACCAAAAGACCAAAGCTGCACATGTAAACAGAGTAGCATGAAAATGAAACAAGATGGGTATGGGGGGAAGCAGAAATGGAGGGGGGGCTCCAGCTGGAATTAGTCTGGGCACCCACAGGCTTGAGGGCACCTTTCACCTTCAGGGCCTGGAACAGCTTTCAGGAGGCTAGAGGCTCTGGTTTGGGATTAGCACAAGCCTGGATTTTCATATTTCCCATGATATAGCACCCCAAGCTTGCACAGGCTCCCTGACCAGTCCCCTGTGACCCAGAAAGGGCAGGGCTACTCTGTTAATGCGAAGTGCAGCCTTGACAGGTGGGTACAGATTCCGCAGGGGATCCCAAGTCTCAAATTCTGAGGCTGAGCTGGCCTCCAGATGGACTTGGGTTCAGCTGTGCATGCTAAGCAGGCAGTGCAAATCATACTGAGCCCATCAGTAGATCTACTCTTCTGGAGGAAATCATTCAGGGATGCAAGTTACTTTAGTGAGGCTTTGTTCTTCTGCAAGATATTTCAGAGACTTACAAGGCCTGACCTAGAGTCTCTCATTTGTAGGAAGGAGTCAGCAGTTTACTGATCTAACCCTGCACTAAATTATACAAGGGAACTTTTTCCCCTTGGCTATTTCATTCTGGGATTCTAGAATGTGTCAAAATTTGTGGGGAAAGGGTCATTTTCCTCAGTAGAATTCTATCCTGAGAAATGCTTGGTTTGGCACTTAATGAACTTTGAGAAAAACCAGCGCTATGGGAGTATCGCAGATAAGGGGAAAGCTGCTGTCACCTGCTTAACATAGGTAACTTTGCAGGAAAAATGTTTGAAACTACTCTGTATAAAGGTTAAAAGGACACCTCTGGTATCAATCCACTGGGTATCCCACTCAAACACTGGATAAGAGGTCCTGCTGCTTGATCCATTTTTTTGGGTTAAAGTCAGTTTTCCTGACAAAGTGCAACCTCCAGCCGTGCTGGCCAAGTCAGAACCATCTCACAAACCCTTAAAACTAGTTAATGCAGAGCTGAAGTCTGAGAAAAATGAAATTTTCAAAAAATTGGGGGGCAATGTACTACTTCTGACAGCAGCTTTCCCCTTACCTGTGATACACCCATAGCACCAGTTTTTCTCAAAGTTGTGTCTGGATGTTCCCAGATAATATGTGAAGAAGTCCAGGAAAGTTAGATGAACAGATTTGAGTCAAACAATTTGAATCAGAGACACTTTATGGATAAAAGTATCCATTTACGGATATCTTTTAAAACCCAGTTCTCTAAGGACACAGGGCTGTTTCAATGGTCTTGTTTGACAAAGACATCTCAAGGAAAGTTTCTTCTGAGTCAGTCCCTGGTCTGTTTCTTGCTGTCTGGCCCCGGGCAAAGTGGTTCTGCTATCAGAGCAGGAACAGTGGGGACAGCGGTTGTCCGGGGCAGGGTGGGGGCCCAGCCTGTGCTGAACACTAGGGCAGCTACTCTTCCAAATCCCAGGGCTGAAAAGAGAAGTGGTGGTCCAAGGGAGTGTCCAGCTGGAACAGAGTTAGAGCAAAGCCAGCCTGTAGGAGTCGGGGTGAGTCCTGCAAGTTCAGGGAATACAACTGGGGCAATTTTTTTTTTCTGGTCTCAGAGCCAGGGAGGGCCAAGCCACCAACACTGCTGAGTAAGTCAGAAATGGCCGGCCCACGGGCTCACCAAGCCCACTGGGAGAGCGCCTGCCGTAAAAGCCTATGTCTGGGCAAAAGCATGTTCTCTTGGGCTATGGAGTTGGGGCTGAGGGGCTGTGGTGGGGAAGTGTAGCAGGCTGCCTTAGCTTATTAGCCTGGAGGCCCTTTGCTGAAAGAAAGGAAAGGTGAGAAGTTGGTTAGTAGATGCTAGTTCCCCTGTTGTTCCTGAGAAAGGAAACTCTGTACAGAACCTCCTGCTCACAGTTTAAAATGCAGCTTCATTTTTTAACAGAACAGAGCTGTTTATATCACATGCTAAACTCAACATATGCAAAAACATTACAAAATATCTTTTATATCAGTAGGCCCAAAGCTACAAGATTCTATGAATATTTGAATAAAATTGGATAAATATACATACACTTGGTATGGGAATGACCTGCCTCTGGTCACCCTAAGGAAAAAGAAAAAAAAGAAATCATTGTCAGGTTTGAAGAGAAATAAGTAGATCATATGCTCAAAAGAAACTTCAAAGCACTCTTGAGTACAGCAGCCCTATGATTTCCTGTTCTCTCACCTTAGTGGTATTTAATGAACAGGAGGAACCCACAGATTTTCCAGTCAGGGCACTGGGCTCCACTGTGCCTCCCAGATACTCCCTCCCCTGACAAACCAAGGCTCGGTTCCTGAGGCTCATTAATCTTGTTTATTTAAATGGTGCCTCCCTTACTCCCAGGAATTTAATCCTTAATTGAAAAATAAAAACAAAGCCCATATATTACTTTGATCCATTAATCCCTCTAATAACTGGCTTATTCTTTTAAGCAAGTCTTTCCCTAAGAAGACTAAGCATCAAGTCAATACAGCACGCAGGGAAAGGAAGGCTAGTTTATCAGGTTAGGAAGAAGCCCCTGGCCTCTCCTGGTCTTCTTCTAAAGGAGGACTGGGCAGAGGGGACAAGGCAAAGCTCAAGAGGTTGCCCCTGAGGCCACAGGCGTGGAGACAGTGTTCCCTTTAAGGGGAACAAAACCTGTACTCACAGGGAGGGTTAAGAAAATCCAGGCCCCAAGGTGGGGCCTCACCCATTCCTCAGCCTCCGAATGCCAGCCATTCCAAAGCTGGTTGATGGAAACATTTCATTTGAGCAACATTACGAAATGCTAATAAAATAACACATTCTCTCTGTTATCTCCACTGAGCATTTCCAGTTTCTGCGTTTCTTCTTTTTTAGATGGTGTGACAGGAGGCAATGAAGAGTAGCATCACAGTTCCTGGTGGAGAGACACACTGTTTCCAGTCTCTGACACCAAAGGATTTGTGAACAGTATGTCCATCTTTACTGAGGGGCTCACTGGCAACAAGGCTCTCATGGGAAGGGGTCAAACCTGACTGTCAACAGCTGGCTGGTACCTTTCAGAGCTCTGCTCTGACTCTAAGCGCCATTTACCAACTTCCTGATTGTCTGTAGCCCTAGTTACCACCTCTGCAGTGTGATAGCAACTACTGTTCCCTCTCAAGGCCACCTTGACGCTCTTTCCTTTTTCAGGACACTTGGGACTTGTCTTCAGGTTCTAAACCCCTTCTGCCATTATTCAAGGCAGATCTGTGCTGCTCTCCAACAGGAAGGCACAATCAAATCCAATCCTAGTTTTTAAGGACTTGCGCAGAGAAGTTCATTTCCAAAGCTCTTAAGTAATGTTACTCCCAACACCTGCTCTTTGTGGGGAGACTTTAACCAGAAGCTCACAGGCCCACTGGCCCACTACAGAGGAGGGTTTCTCAACCCCAGGGCTACCAATGTTCTGGGCCTGATAACTCTGCTGGGAGTGCTATCCTGAGGGTTGTAGGATGCTCGACAGCATCCCTGGCCTCTACCCACTGGATGCCAGTACAATGCCCAGTAGTGACAATCGAAAATGTCTCCAGACATAGTCAAGTGTGCCCTAGGGAGGGAAATCATCTCCAAGTGAGAACCGTTGCACCAGTGGAGGCTGCAAACAGCCCCTCCACACAGATGCATCTTCAGACAAGACGAGTGCATCAGTGAAGGGAGAGCTAAGAGTAACAAATATCTGAAGGGCTAGGACCAAAGATGCTCCTCTGGCCACATATTTGGGCAGGAAAATCACCCTGGAAGTTTGCATGTATGTGTGTGTGTGTGTGATGGGGTATGCATACATTAGTGTGTCCTGCTATCCCTTTACTCTGCCCTCTGTCTGAGAAAGTCCTCCATGGTCCTGGTCACTGGGGTCCTTTGGATGCTGACTTCTTCTTGCCTCTGGCCAGGGCCTTGGAACTGTTTATCTTAGGCAACTGACCTGCAGGTCCAGGTTGTAAGTGTGATGGTGGCGACAGCTGCTGCTCTCGGCCACTGCTGCGGAAGCGTTTCTCCAGGCTCAAGCGAATATGTAGGGTGGACAGAACCCTAGGGGCCACCCATAGCATTCCACCCACAACCTTCCCTCTGCCTCTGGCCTGCTGAGTTCCAAGAGGCAGGGAGAGCTGGAGGCCAGCAGAAGAGTCGGGCCTTGAATCTGGTTCCACAACTTATGGCCTGGGCTCTGTGTTCCAGACGAAGCTGAATGAGAGGGAGGGCAGAGGGTCCTCCTCCAGGCCTGGGCTGCCCCACTTCGACCCTGGTTCGTTCTGTGGGGTCTGGTCTTACAGACTGAATAGTCAAGTGTTAGTGCAAATGATGCATTACTCAGAGTTAATTCTATTCTTTTTTTTTTTTTTTTTAAGATTTTATTTATTTATTTGACAGACAGAGATCACAAGTAGGCAGGGAGGCAGGAAGAGAGAGAGAGGGAAGCAGGCTCCCTGCTGAGCAGAGAGCCCGATGCGGAGCTCGATCCCAGGACCCTGGAATCATGACCTGAGCCGAAGGCAGAGGCTTAACCCACTGAGCCACCCAGGTGCCCTCAGAGTTAATTCTATTCTTTAAACAGCCATTTTGATAAATATTAAGTGAAGGAAGTCTATGAATGAACACTGAGTCCAGCTCAGCTCTGCCAAAGGAACTGCCTTCAAACGCCGTTATTCTCCCCTATATACAGCCAGCCACTCCAGAAAACCTGTTGGGGCTGCACCACCATTGTCTCATGGCATTTCATCGAGGCAAGTACTATTTTTATTTATTTTTTAAAAGATTTTATTTTTAAGTAATCTCTACACCCAACGTGGGGCTCAAACTCACAACCCCAAGATCAGCCTGACTGAGCTGAGCCAGCCAGGTGCCCTGGCAAATACTAATTTTAAATAGAGCTTTTACTATGACAGCAGTGATTCATCTCTTTTATCCTCTACATACCTAGGGTACCAACCATGGTCCTTTTGCTAATAGTGAGGCTCTAAAGATTCTCTAAAATTATTTTCAAATTGGGGGAGACAGAGTATGAGGAAAGCACACTGGGGGAACATATTAGAATCTGGGGCTGCAAGAGGGTTTATAGTAGAATCTCACCATATAAATTCCACTAATATATTTTTCTGTGCCAATGTAATAGGGCTTCATCTGCTAAAGCAACTTATCTTTCATTATTTTTCCCCCAAATTTTCTCACCTATTCTTAGATATCAATTCTTCTATATATATTTAAATCTTATCTAGAAACATGGCAGATTTTTTCATATATAAGAGGACCATAGCAAAACCTTTCAATGATTCTATTTTTGAAGTATTTGGGTTTTCTATGTAAATAATCATGTCATATGCAAATAAAACTAATTTCCAATTTTTTTATATTTACACCAAGTGTTTCAGGTTTTTTTTGGCGTTCTTTTTAAAAAAAAAATTTATTTATTTATTTGGCAGAAAGAGAGAGAGAGAGAACGAGAGGGGGAATACAAGTAGGGGGAGTGGAAGAGAGAGAAGCAGGCTTTCCACTGATTCCACTGAGCAGGGAGCCTGATGCAGGGCTTGATCCCAGGACCCTAGGATCATGACCTGAGCCGAAGGCAGACACTTAAGGACTGAGCCCCTCAGGGGCCCCTCGTTTTCTTGTCATATCGCATTAGCCAGGAACTGCCAAAGATTTTCATATGTAGTTTGCTGTATTTTTTTTTAAGTTTTTTTTTTTAAAGATTTGTATTTATTTATTTGACAGAGAGAGTGCGAGCACAAGCAGGGGGAGCAGGAGAGGGAGAAGCAGGCTCTGCCTGAGCAGGGAGCCCAACGCGGGGCTTGATCCCAGGACCCTGGGATCATGACCTGAGCCAAAGGCAGAGGCTTTAACCCACTGAGCCACCCAGACGCCCCGCTTTTTACATTTTGCCCATCTATTTCCCACCTTCTTAAAATCACTATTAGATGTCACAAACTAGTAGCCACCTACTGTAACAGCAATCAGCACTGTTATCCAAATAATTCCAGTTTTCCTTCTGGGTACTTGGTAGGATTGCAATTCCCTGCTCCCTGAAGTTAGGGGTAGTTCCATCAATTGCTTTGGCCAATAAGATGTAAGCTACTTCTGAGTGAAAGCTTTAAGAGTTAGTGTGATTTACCACATTCCCTTTTCCCTGCTGTGACAATGACAGAAGTGAAGAGATAGGGCCTTCCCCAGTGTAGTCCATGAATGAGGAGAAGGTGGGTTAGGTAATCTGATGATGGTAGCTACAGGTCACTGATGGTTACTGAGCCGGTCTAAGGTAGTTAGTACAAAGGAAGGCACGCTATAAGTATAAAATATCTAGACATCAGATTTTGAAGAATTAGTAAGATAAAAAGAATATAAATTTTATCTCACTGATACTTTTTTTCTATTGATTACAGGTTGAAATATAATTTTGGATAGCTCTGGTTAAATAAAATATATGATTAAACTTGAGTTCACCTTTTTAAAAAAATAGTTTTAAAATGAGGCTACTAGAAAAATGTGAATAACGTATGTGGCTCACATTCTCAGTATCTCCTGGACAAGTGCCACCGAGGAGAGGGCCCACCTACTCGATGCTAAACATGCGCATGAGTGAAAAATACACTTTTATTGTTTTAAGCCTCTGAGGTCTGGGGGTTGTTACTACAGCAAAACTGAACCCACACTGACTAGTATATCTACTCAGCAGTCAATCCTCCCTTCTCCTCTATGGAAGAGCTCTGACTCTGTTGAGGGCAGAATAAGCCAGTCTAAATCCTTCCTGTTTTGGGCCTCCCCTGTGGCTGCAGGGTAGCCATGTGACAAAGTTCTAGCCAATCAGCCTAAGTGGAAGTTCCCTGGGGTTTTCTGTGAAAGCATTTACTTTCTACAAGAGGGAGAGGCATGGGTAGTGCTACTCTTCCCTCTCTTCTTCCCTTCAACATGGATATGCTATCTGAAGCTTGCGACTTTGAGATAAAAACAAGAGTGAGGATGAAAGCAACCCCCCCAGCGATGGTGGAATGGAAAAATGGAGAGACAGAAGAACAGAACAGAACCTGGGTCCCTTTGATGGCATCATCAGGCCCCTAAACTAACCCGAGCAACTGCTAGACTCAGGCCTTTTATGTGAAAAAATAATCCCCTATTTGTTTAAGCTGTTATTTGTCAGTTTTCTTTTACTTGCTGCCAAAATTGTTCCTATCTGATACAGGTCTATTCTTGGAAACAGCATACAGATGAATTTGTCAAGCCAATCTGATACAGTCTTGGTCCTTTGTCAGGAGAATTTGGTTCATTGAACTAGGTTTCATGCCTACTTTTATGTTAAGTTTACTGTTTATGTTGTTTGTTCTTTTTTTCCTCTTCTTAATTTTGATGGCTTGTTTACATTTCTGCCCGTTTCTCCTCTCACTCCTTGTACATTCTGAGGATCTGTTTTCTTTCTTTCTCTCTTTTTAAAAAAAGATGTGTGTGTGTGTGTGTGTGTGTGTGAGAGAGAGAGAGAGAGAGAGCAAGTGAGCAAGTAGGGAGAGGGAGAGGGAGAGAGAGAATCCCAAGCAGGCTCCACGCTCACCACAGAGCCTGACATGGGGCTCTAATGAGGATCTATTTTCTAACTGTGCTGCTTGTTACAGTTCTATTCCTGATAGTTATATTTATTCCTACATTTTCTATAATTATATCATAACAGAAGATCAATCTCACCCAGATTTTTTTTTGTCCTCTCTCTGAATCATCACATGTCTGAAAATGTACTTCCTTTGCTTTGATAGATAAATGGTATCTTGGCTACATATAGAATTTTTGGTCTGGAATTCTCTCCCAGGAATCTGTACATTTTTCTCTCATAGTCTTCTGGCTTTCAATATTATTGATGAGAAGTCTGGTACTAGTATAATTCTTTTTCTTTTGAAAATATCTTGTTCTGGTAGCTTGCAAGATTTTCTCTTTACACTTAAATTTCAGAACTTCAACAGCATATATGTGCTCCTCCACTTGCTTCCCCCCATTCCGCTGCAGACTTGGCTAGCCCTTATAATGTACACATTCAAGGCTTTTTTTTCCAGCTGAAGAAAAATTTCTTCTATTACTGTTTCTCTTTCTGGAACTCCTATTACTTGCTGTTAGGTCTCCTAGATGCCTCTTCCTGGCTCACAATAATCATCTCTGTGTCTCTGGTCTGAACTGTAAGATATTTTTTCCACTTGTTCTTCTAGAACATTAATTCAGTTCTCAGCAGTGACCATCCTCAGTCTCCTTTTTCTCAGTTTGTTTACTGAACTTTTATATTTAGAAATCATGGGATTTCTTTTTTAAATTCTAAAAGTTACTCTTGTACTCAAAATTCATTTCTTGAAATATCATTTCCTGAGTTGTCTACTTAAGTTCTCTTAGGAAGCCTGGGAGGCTCAGTTGGTTGGGCATGTGACTTTAGCTCAGGTCATGATCTCTGGGTCCTGGGATCAAACCGTGCTGGGCTCCACATTTAGCGGGGAGTCTGTTTCCCCTTCTCCCTCTGCCCCTCCTGTCTCTCTCTGTCTCTCTCTCAAATAAATAAATCTTTAAAAAGTTCTCTTCTAGGGGCGCCTGGGTGGCTCAGTGGGTTAAGCCGCTGCCTTCGGCTCAGGTCATGATCTCAGGGTCCTGGGATCGAATCCCGCATCGGGCTCTCTGCTCAGCAGGGAGCCTGCTTCCCTCTCACTCTCTCTGCCTGCCTCTCTGCCTACTTGTGATCTCTCTCTGTCAAATAAATAAATAAAATCTTTAAAAAAAAAAAGTTCTCTTCTATCTGTTCCACTAGTTCTACCTCAGTGGGAGCCTCATATGCTAGTTTTTCAACTTGGACCTTCTCAGCAGTGGCAAATGAGGGAGCAATGCCAGGCCCCACAAGAAGCAATGTTTTCACAGTCCAGCAGAGCCCAAATTGACAAACCACAAGAGAGGAAGAAAGTCCCTGTAGTAATGGGCTCCTGTAGGACCCAAGAAGTAAAAGCAACTCAACTCATCCATATAGCCCCTCCAAGGACCACACACATTAAGTGGGCAGTAAAGACCCTTTCCAAAGAGATCCACAGCTCTTGCTGGCTGGGGGGCCTCAAAGGACTATTTGCTTCAAGTCTGTCCCAGGACTCCAAGGAAAGCAAGCATTTTCCTCTGTTGGTAGGTCCCTGTTTCTCACTGAGGACCAGAGAGGATGAATCCTGTGCCTGCTCTTTCCCCAGGTGATGTTGGGAAAACTAGAGGCCTTAACGCACTTTCCAGGTTCCACCAGCAGGCTCACCTGGATTTATCAAGAGAGAGAATTTAGAGGCGCCTGGATGGCTCAGTGGGTTAAAGCCTCTGCATTTGGCTCAGGTCATGATCCCAGGGTCCTGGGATCGAGCCCCACATCCAGCTCTCTGCTCAACAGGGAGCCTACTTTCCCCCCCACCCTCTCTACCTGCCTCTCTGCCTACTTGTGATCTCTGTCTGTCAAATAAATAAATAAAATCTTTAAAAAAAAAAAAAGAGAGAGAGAATTTAAATCGTCAGAGCCACGTGCTCAGGTTGTCCTTCCCAGAATCCTTTTCCTTACATTCATATATGCTTTTGAAATAATGTATTTTCTAATCCCAAAAGTAATTTAAGCCTATTTTGTGAAAATTAGGAATAGCCAAAAGAAAAAAGAGAAAGAAGTAGAGCACAGAAGAAGGGAGAACATCCTATATATAATCCCATCAGCCTGAGATAATCTCTTCATGTTTTGGCATATATCATTCTAGTCTTATAAATGCCTGTGTGTGTGTATATGACTACATGTGTACTTATAAATATACTCAACTACTACGTTTTATCCCCTAATATACTTATAAATACACTCACCTACAAGTTTTTTATCTCCTAAGTGACATAGGTGAACATTTCCCTATGTCAGTAATAGTTACGAGACATCATTTGGAACAGCTGCCAACTACTTGACTGTGGTTATTCTGTGGGGTTTTACTGTCTATCGTTGATCATCAGGTTGCTCACAATTTTGCAATCTTATAACCTATGCTGGACAGTATCCTATAGTTCAATCTTTGCACATCTATAATTATGTCAATAAATAACTGCTAAGGTTTTATGATTACATTGTCAAATTTCCCTCCAGAAAGGTGTAACCGATTAAATGGCTACTAACAACCCATTTACATCTTCTACCCTCTCTATGGCTACCCCTCATCCAAACCAAATAGTATCTTTATAAGTATCTTTAATAATTTGACAGATGGAAAAGGCTAGCTCACTGTTTTAGTTTGCACTTCTTTGATTACTAACCATACTGAACACTTTTCCTGTTTACTGACCAACTGTATTTCTTATTTTGTGAAATGCTTGCTCAGGTCTTTCACTCACACTATTTGGGACATAAAGTTTTATGGTTTTTGTGTCCTCAATCTCAACTGTCTTCACAGTGAATAATCGTCTTTGTCTTTCAGTGATTGTTACCTGAAATTCTATTTGACTGAATGGCTGTTGCAATCCCTGCTTTCTTCTTGCTTGTATATTTGTGTGACATCTTCTTGCTCATCCTTTTACTTTTAGCTGCTCTGAGTCACTTTGCTTAGGGTATGTCTGTTAGGCGGCATGTGGGTAGAGTTTAGTTGGGTTTTTTTTCTTAACATATTATGAAAATCTGACTTAAAATTTTATATGTGAGGGGTTTAAAGAATATATAACAAATATATTAGACAAAGTAGTTAAATCCCTTTATACTTATTATCAGTTTTTGGGATGCCTCTGTTTCTCTGTTTGTCTTCTGTGTCTTTCTCTGCTACTGGTTCTTTAGCTTTCCATTTCATGCAGCCAACCACCCAGGACAGAATGTTATAAAAATGTGAAGTGATTCTTATAACTGTCATCAAGCATGTGCTTCAGTTGCTAAATGGGAATGACTGAGATATCCTGACAAAGAAGCTGACCTTTTTGGTCAGTTCAGATCTTTCAGTTAATGGCTGTACATGTAACCATCACAGACCCTTATTCAGGATATCCATGAAGGGTGGGACAGATACGCAGCCACAGAGGCTCTGCTGAGTGCGCAGTTTGCGCCCGCACTGACCTTCTGAAGCCCACCATTCTCCTCCACCAGGGGTGGAAGCACACTGGGGCTGCTGTTGGGCGGTGCCTCCACATTGTAGTCACGGAAGCAGCAGAAGAAGGAGCTGAGGATGCCACGGCTCCTCTGCTTCTTTAAGCTGACGTTGCACTGGGATGCTGGAAAGAGAAACAACACACTGTGGTCAACGGCAGCACATACTCCTAGTTGTCATGCAATGGGAAAACCCGAATGTGCAGCTGTCCCGCCCCAGGGAGCCCCGATACCAGGAGACCTACTCAGCACAAGAAGATGAGGGGCCCTAGAAGTTATTATGAAGGACTGTTATTCAGCATGTGATTCCTAGAGGGCCAGCTGGTTGATGGAGTCCAATCCTGCTGGCTGGACAGAATTCCTCTGACCTCAGCCCAGTGGGGGCTGCTTGCTCATTAACTGACCCATCGTCAGGGCCAGGCACCATCTGCATTGCTGAACCCAGCAGACAGTCTTCCGACCCCGGACTGAGCACCACTTCAAAACAAAGATCCTTTCAGGCAAAATCAGACTTGACACTCTCTGAGAAGCATTTCTCTGAGAAGGGTACCAAGAAAGAATCACTCTGAAACTAGTCTAACTTCATCAAGAGTAACTTCATCATGAGATAAGGTGTGTAAGGGCATACAGAAGGCCCCCTCTTAAATTCTGCTGTTTGTCAAGAAATGGATGGGAGGGCTGGAGTCCTCCATGACACTTCAACATAAACAGCAGATGTGGGACAGAGAGCACATGGTCCAGCAGGAGCAGGGCTGGCCAGGGCAAAGCCCATCTTCCTGAAAGCTGGGGCAATCCTGTGCCATGGACTCATTTTCTGGCCTGTCCTGGACTCAGCCTCCCAAGGGATTGATGCTATCCCTTCTGTTATTCAGGCCTCAAGACGAGCTGCCACAAGTCAGATTTAAAAGGCCAAAAATTAGTATAAAATGAAAAACACATCTCAGGGGAGGAGACTGACAACCTGGAGGGCCAGGAGCAGTGCCTGGGAATGCAGCCAGGGCTGTCCCACCACATACCATGTCTGGGTGGGTCAACAGTACTGAGCAGAGGCCACAAAGGGCCTGTGCTTGGGGTTAACAGGGGAAATTACCAATGTAGGAAATCACTGAGTCCACATGATAACTGTTGGAGTTTATCTCTCCCAAAAAGCAGTTTTGGCATGGTTCCTCTGTGTACTTGAGTCATTTGTACAGCACCTTCTCTCTCAAGAGATCACAAAACTTCTGCTAATAGTCTTGGGGTACTTTTCTGCCAGCAGCAAAACCAACATGAAAAAAGACTGCAAAACTTCTTGCCAGCAACTCCACAGGCATGGATGGCCTCCAGCCTGGGCTTGGGCAAGTGGCTCAGTAAGTATGAGTTTAAGATCCCCATTCACTAACTACGTGCTTCAGAACCATAACCCCCTGGAAACACTAGCCGTTTTATCTTTCTTGAGAATGCCTGGGCGCATGCCACAGGCACCAGTCTTTTCACTTGGGGCACCCGATGGCAGGCCAAGCCAGGCTACAGGGACCTCCAGGGACAGAGGCCTCCCAAGCAGCAGAGCGGTGGTGGGGGGGGGGGCACATGATAATGACTGCTGTTTACTGAGGACCGGCCCTCTTTACTCTACTACTTTACAACCCTCACTTCATGGAACCCGCACAGCTATCCAAGGAGATCAGCATTACTGCCTCCGTCTTACCGCTGAGGGGATACAACCAGGAATTCGTATGCTGGGATCTGAACCCAAGAGGGCTTGTTTCCAAAGTGTGTGCTCTCTCTGTTGCCATGCTAAACACAGTCTAGACAGATCAGGTCAGATCAAGGAAGGAACATGCCAAATGGAGAGAAAACACTACAATAAATTCTTATTTAATATAAAGAATTGGGTGGGGGGGCGCCTGGGTGGCTCAGTCCGTTGAGTGTCCCTTTGACTCTTGATTTAGACTCAGGTCATGATCTCAGGGCTGTGAGATGGAGCCTGGTGCTGGGCTCTCTGCCGGGCCTGGGGCCTGCTTGGGATTTTCTCTCTCCCCTTCCCCCCCACCCCGTCCCCCCCTGGAGTTGCTCAGTTGCCTCACCTCTAGAAAATAAACAAATAGTTAATTTGAAAAAAATGTCTGATTGATTAAACTGTTCTGTTGTTACTTTGAGTGCTTTAGTTTTCATGCCACACTCAAATAATTTAGTCAGAGGAAGAAAAAATACTGCCTGCCTCTTCCTTGGCCGATAGCACATTTCTCTGCAAGTAAACAAGAGATTTGTTCATGTCTCAGAGACACTGAGCAGCCGATGCCCGAGCTGGGCAGTAAATAGCTCTGTAAAAAGCACCCCCTCAGATCTCATTTTCATCCTCAGATCACATACATTTTCCCCACAACCAACTAACAAACAAATTAAAAAATGAACTTCTACGCTAAAAAAAGTCCTGAACCTGGAGCCAGTGAGCTACTTATAATTTCTACCATATGACAGCTTACCACGTAGAAGCCACAAATAGAGCGCTGGGAGTGAGTCCCTGGGAAGGCCGTCACCCCCTGAGGGGAAAGCAGCAGTTCACTTACTTACGCTCTCCCTTCCGTGCACCACGAGGTGAAGCAACCCAAAGTGGTCTCACTTCCAAGACTGAGGGAGGGGCCAGGCCTCTTCCCATTAAATAAGCTTTGTTCTAGGGCCTGAAGGAAGCTTTGGAAGGTCAGGGGTTGCCTACTTTGCTAATCGCTCCTGGACTGGTCTGGTACTCTCAAAATCAGGCTAGCAGGGGATATGAATGGAGTTGCTCAGGACTAGCATCACCCTCAACCCCATCCTCGGTACTCATTTGGTCCTCAAAGGGCTCAAGATGCTGGCTGGTTGGGTCTAATAACCCTACTGCCTTCCCCCTGCAAATTGCTTTCTATCCATTACCGAGGCCTGGCCAATCTAAGCCATATGACTGGCTTAGGATTGGGCATTTGACCCAACCTGGGCCAAGGAGAGTGTGCCCCACGATTCATGCTACAGCCCTTTGAAAGGATGTTCTCTTTCTGCTGGTTTGCCAAGTGGGTAGGATGTAAACCTGGAGCCCCCGGTGGCTCCTTTGTCACTAAGTGAGAGGCACCTACCCGAGCATAAGCCAGAACTGAGGAAAAAGGAGCCTGAGATACGGAAAGGGATGGTTCTCTGACAATACCATCTGGGGACTTGGTTTCATTAAAACCAGATCCTCCTGGAATTTTCAGTTATATAAGAGAATAAATTACCTGTTTCTCTGGGTTTATGTTATTTGTGATGGAAAAGATTATTCTTGAAAACGTCAGCTCCCAGGCAAGGCAGTGTAGAAACACTGGTGAACCACACAGGTACCATCCCTACCTCATGTGCCCCACATCTGGCACGAGAGACACTGAACAGTGCAAGGCACTGATGGGGCCCAAAGTCCAGATTTGGGGTACGGTAGGAGTTATCTCTTAGAAGAAATGCTTTCTGAGCTGGGCTGACAGTGCATACCATTGCTGGAGGGGGCAGGGAAGTGGGGAAACAGCAACGTGTAAAGGGCCTGATGTGAGAGACAGCATGATGTATCTCAGAAATCAGAGGAGTTGCCATGGTTGATGACAGCCTTGCAAACCAAGATGATGAGTTCGCATTTGCCTCTAAGGAAATGGAGAGTAGATGAGCAGATCATACTACAAATGTCACAGTTTGACCTCTGGAACTGGAACCTCTGAATTTAAATTTTAAATTGACTGATATAGGCTATTGATCTGCATCAAAGATTTCCAGAATGCCGTATTTGCAAATCAGAGATATGGACCATTTTGGGTAAAGAGCCTAGAATGGAAATTTCTTACTTTAAAGTCGACTTTAAATCTATACTTTCAATGCCATCCCAATCAAAATTCCACTAGCATTTTTCAAAGAGCTGGAACAAACAATCCTAAAATTTGTATGGAACCAGAAGAGACCCCAAATTGCTAAGGAAATGTTGAAAAAGAAAAACAAAACTGGGGCATCATGTTGCCTGATTTCAAGCTTTACTACAAAGCTGTGATCACCAAGACAGCATGGTACTGGCACAAAAACAGACACATAGACCAGTGGAACAGAATAGAGAGCCCAGATATGGACCCTCAACTCTATGGTCAACTAATCTTTGACAAAGCAGAAAAAAAACATACAGTGGAAAAAAGACAGTCTCTTCAATAAATGGTGCTGGGAAAATTGGACAGCTATGTATAGAAGAATGAAACTCGACCATTCTCTTACACCATACACAAAGATAAACTCGAAACGGATAAAAGACCTCAACATGAGGCAGGAATCTATCAAAATCCTAGAGAAGAACATAGGCAGTAACCTCTTTGACATCAGCCACAGCAACTTCTTTCAAGATAAGTCTCCAAAGGCAAAGGAAACAAAAGTGAAAATGAACTTTTGGGACTTCATCACAATTAGAAGCTTCTGCACAGCAAAGGAAACAGTCAACAAAACAAAGAGGCAACCCACAGAATGGGAGAAGATATTCTTAAATGACACTACAGACAAAGGGCTGATATCCAAGACCTATAAAGAACTCCTCAAACTCAACACCCAAAAACCAGATAATCACATCAAAAGATGGCAGAAGACATGAACAGACACTTCTCCAAAGAAGACATACAAATGGCTAACAGACACATGAAAAAATGTTCATCATCATTAGCCATCAGGGAGTTTCAAATCAAAACCACATTGAGAAAGCACCTTACATGAGTTAGAATAGCCAAAATTAACAAGACAGTAAACAACATGTGCTGGAGAGGATGTGGAGAAAGGGGAACCCTCTTACACTGTTGGTGGGAATAAAGCTGGTGCAGCCACTTTGGAAAACAGTGTGGAGATTCCTTAAGAAATTAAAATTAGAGCTACCCTATGACCCTGCAATTGCACTACTGGCTATTTATGCCAAAGATACATACATAGTGAAAAGAAGGGCCATCTGTACGCCAATGTTCATAGCAGCAATGGCCGCAGTTGCCAAACTGTGGAAAGAACCAAGATGCCCTTCAACAGATGAATGGATAAAGAAGATATGATCCATATATACTATAGAGTATTATGCCTCCATCAAAAAGGATGAATACACAACTTTTGTAGCAACATGGGCGGGACTGGAGGAGTTTATGCTGAGTGAAATAAGTCAAGCAGTGAGAGTCAATGATCATATGGTTTCACTTACTTGTGGACCATAAGGAATAACACGGAGGACACTGGGAGATGGAGAGGAGAAGTGAGTTGGGGGAAATCGGAGGGGGAGACAAACCATGAGAGACTGTGGACTCTGAGAAACAAACTGTGGGTTCTGGAGGGAGCGGGGTGGGAGGGATGGGTGAGCCTGGTGGTGGGTATTAAGGAGGGCATGTATTGCATGGAGCACTGGGTGTGGTGCATAAACAATGAATCTTGGAACACTGAAAAAAAAATAAAATTATAAAAAAATAAAAAATAAATACAAGTTACATGGAGATAAAAAAAACTAAAACTAAAACTAGAAATAAATAAGCAAGTTATATGGAAAGAAAATGGGCTTTGGAGTTATATTCTGGGTTCAAGTCTCACCCTGCATGGGTCAGCAAGTGTGACTTCATCTACCTAAGCCACACCACTAATACGGGAATCTTCATACCTATCCTTGCAGCGAGGTCTGCTGTGTGGATGCAGCAAAAATACACATATTTGTTCAAGAGAGAAGATCTTAAGATCTTAAGATCTTAAGACCAGCACCTTAAAATACAGCAGCAATAGACTGACTTTAGGTACCGAATTTCACTGTGAACATTCAGAAGTTAGTGTGTATCCAAACAACAGTCCTTACAGAAACAGGCTGGCTTTATGAGAAAACATGGAGGCAGTCCCGTTTTGGTTTTGGTTATGTGAATTCTAAACTTAGAACTTGAAGTGGCTCCTTAAAACTTTATTTTCTATCCAGTGAAGGTTTCTTTGCATGATGACGATGATGATGACGATGATGGAAATGAAACAAATAAAAGGCAGATCCATGTGTGAAGCTTAATAATAAACCCTAGGACTCAGGACTTTTCTAGGAACTCTTACATGAAATAAGGTTAGAAAGAAAAGTACTGTAGTTAATTAGAAACATGAAACGTCCAGGGGAAAGTCCACCAAGGTGGACAGCGAGGTCTGGTCCTTCAGTGGGATCAAGAGGACTGGTCTAAAGAGGTATCAAACTGTATTTATGCCAACAGATGGAAGGTGCGACTGGATCCACCACGAGTGGGTCTGCACTGGCCTGGAGGGGGTACCGCTATCCGCTTAGACTTCCTGACCTACCTGGTTCCCTTCTGCGTCCAGATATTGAAATGCTGACTCGACACAGTGTTTCTTATCAGTGTGATAACCGCCAGCGCCACCTATCACTGCCCTTAAACAATTCTCCTGTTCCAACCTGGTTTAGACTGCAGGTGTGGGGAGGCTCTGGTTCCATCCTGAACCCTAGCTTCAGGCAAACCTCTGGGGTCTACATCGACTCAGAGCTTCACATACTCGCTGCCTTTGTGATCACCCCCACCCATCCATCCTTATCTCAGGTCTGACCTGGAACTTCCACCACCCCACACACATCCCTACAATCAAACGAGTGGTTCAGGATGAAGCACGGAGAAGCTGGAACGTAGGTGGAAATGTTTGCTACTCACTGGGAATCCATCCCCAATCATTCAAGTTTCTCCCCAAGTGAGGAAACTGCATCTTGGCAGCTACAGAAAACAAAGAAGGTTTGCCTTTAATTTCCACGGTGCCAAGCCAGCCTACATGCTGGCACAGGGGCCAGACGGCCAAAGACCCAGCATAACAGAATTTCTAGGAGAAAATGGACTCAACACAAGAAGTCTATGCCAAAACCTGCCCTCAAACCTGGCTTCTTCCTCATCACAAGAGCAGAATCAAGAAAGGTACTCCATAGCTGATTTGTATCATCATGTGTTCACATAGAACATTAAAAACATGTTCAAGGGGGGGCCTGGGTGGCTCCGTTGGTGGGCATCTGCCTTTTGCTCTGGTCCTGATCCCGGGGTCCTGGGATCAAGCCCCACATCGAGTTCCCTGGTCGGCAGGAGGCCTGCTTCTCCCTCTCCCACATCCTCTTCCACATCTCCCTCTCCCCTGCTTGTGTTCCCTCTCTCGCTGTCTTTCTCTCTGTCAAAATAAATAAAATAAAATCTTAAAAACAAAACAGGGGGCGCCTGGGTGGCTCAGTGGGTTAAGCCGCTGCCTTCGGCTCAGGTCATGATCCCAGGTCCTGGGTTCGAGCCCCATATCGGGCTTTCTGCTCAGCAGGGAGCCTGCTTCCTCCTCTCTCTCTGCCTGCCTCTCTGCCTACTTGTGATTTCTCTCTGTCAAATAAATAAATAAAATCTTAAAAAAAAAAACAAACAAAACAAACATGTCCAAGTATCAACGTGGACACCAATGCTGTTAAGGCTACAAAACCACACATCGGAGTTTCCCAAGGAAAAGGTGCTTCTTCACACATGGGGACGGCAGAGCACATTACAGCCCTGCGAAGACCATGCAGTTGAATTCACAACTATGCTACTACAGAAGAAAGCTAAACACCCTTTTTTTTTTTTTAAGGGGGGAGGGGGAGTTCCTCCCAGTGGCCTGCGTTTAAATGAATGCACCCTTTCTTCTCTTGTAGGACTGGGCTGCAATCTCTGGAATGCATCCCAGGGCCTTGGTTTGGAGTGGGTGTCTAACAGGAAATTCTGGGCAGTCTATGCATACATTACATTCCTTTCCCACCCCCAAAAGAGTGGTCAACAAACACAACTTTCCTCTGTTTGAATAAAAGGGGGGCTGTTGACGGGCTGCTGGGGTGGGGAGAGGCCAGGGCACAGACCGCACAGAGTTCAAAAGCAGATGTGGCTGCTGAGAATCCAAACATCCTTTTCTCCTAGAAAAAGGACTTAGTCACTGAGTTACCTTTTGAGATATCCAGGCAGTCCCTATATCTAGTTGCAAGCGATAAAATTCCCCTGGCAATTTCACCCGGCACTCTGCAAGAAGGGTCCCTCCAGATGACATCCCGCTTCCCAGTAAGGAAACGGGGACTCAGAGTACTCACAACTGTGTGGTGAGGGTGCTGGGGTTCAATGCCAGAACAGCCTGACTGCAGGGCTCCCAGCTTTTCCACCAGCCCTCCCCGTCTCTTCCCCGTCCTCTTCGGGGTGTGGGGTTTACTTCCAGGAAGAAAATGAATATGAGGCCTTGAATTGCGTGCCATTACTCCAAAGGCTACAGTTCTGAAAATTCTGAAGTGAGCCAAGGATACTCATGCTAGGCCTCTTAGATAAGGTCAGACACAGTGGTGGTTTCACTCAGCCCTAAATGTCCCCCAGGCCACCAAACTCTGTGACTCAGCTCCCAAGGAGTGCCCCTGTGCTGGGAACGCCCTCCACGCCTCAGCACGTCCCAGACCCCTGGCCCAAGGCCACACAGCTCCTAAGTAACAGGGCTGGACAGAAACCAGGTCTGTGGGAGTCTAGAAGGGAGCTCTTAGCCATCACTGTACAGAGTCCGTTTTTCATAGCAAGAGCCCAACTAAGTACCAGAACAAAGGATTTAAATAGAAAATGCACTTAAGAGGAAGTAAAGGTTAAAATTTAACAGTAATCAAATAAATGAACACTTAAACAGTGAAACCCAGTTTTGTACCTGTTAAATGAATAGAAACAATAGAAATAAAAACAGAGAGCCAACACAGTGGGGAGGTTTTGATGGTCCAGGCCCCTTCGTTCACATGTGGCTGGTAACTTGGTAAACTGGAACAATCCATTGAAAAGCTGAGGAGTGATGTGTTGAAGACCATGAACTATTCATGAAAACACGTGCATGTCCAACAGAGTAGGAATAGTTAAGTAAAACGAATGCAGAGCAGCTGGACAGAATACTGTGCAGCCACAAGAAATGCCACTGGGAAGACCCAGGGAGACGTGCCTGTGGTCACCATCTGGGGAAGCATCTCAGAAACACTGCACATGCCTCATGTCTGTAACTCTGTCCTGTGTTTCTGGACAAGATCTGGAACGTAGGCTCCAGAGCTATGGCTTGGAACTCATCTTGTTCATGCCTGAGTCCCTGAGACATAGAAGCATGCTGGTACAAATAGGCCCCTCGTGACAGATGTTTACCGAATGAATGAATGTATAAAAGGAAACTCAGAACAATGAAAATGACTGAGATACTATTAGAAAGAAACAGCTCCTCCGACTGTTCAGAGAGAGGTCAGCCCAAGCAGCTCTGCTTCCTGGGAAGCCCTCTTGACCACAGCGAGCCTCTTCCTCCAAGCTGGTTTAATCTCTGCCATCCGCTTATGGCCAAGCCCCCACCCGAGGAATCCAACTCTTAGCTCCCAGATGTTTTTAGTGAAGGTGCGCAACCCCTATAGAAGAATTAGTGCAAATTTTCAGAGAGTGAGCGATCAGATAAAATTCACCAGTATGTTCAGTAGGACTAGGTTAATTGTTATTTTTCTCCATACTTTTTAAAAATCATTTCTCAAGTTCTACAATCTATAATGGAAAAAACAGAATGTTAAAAATGTTTGTCTCTACTTAAAAAAAAATATGGGAACATCTTCACATATCTGATACCCTTCTACAACCTCGCTTTGGTTCACTGTATTATATTCCACTGTGTGGATGTACACCATGCCATAACTAAACTGACTTTGGACACTTACGTTGTTTCCTTTAAAGCGTTGTGACAAATACTGCAGTTTGTTTGCAACAGCAATGCTACGAACAATCTAGTTGTCCACTGATATGGGACAAAACAGAACAGATCCTGGATGTGGAATATTCTACAGCTGTTAAAAAGGCGGCTGCAGCTCCACAGGTACTAATATTAGCTAACACTTATGTAAGATGTGCCTGTTGCTATTTTATGCACTTTCTAAACAGTGATTCATTGAATCGTCTCAGTAATCTTATGAGGTAAGGACTATTACTGTACTCTTTTTATAGATGAGGAAACTAAGGCCCAGAGAAGTTAAAAAATTTGTCTAAGATGACATAGCTAGGAAGTAGTAGAGTCTGTTCAAACCCCACTCACCTGTGCTTCTCTGCAATTATGTTGCCTACTGATAATGGAGCACATTCTGAGACTTATTAAGTGAGAAAAGCGAGGTACGTATGGTACATAGAGCATGCTGCCATCAACCTTCAAATCCAGAATTAAATAGATTAGCAAAATCAAAAGCACAAGCATGTGTCTATTCTCACATGTGCAAAGAGCATCTCTGGGAGGATTTGTAAGTAACTGGTTGCTCCATGGCAGAGAAGTGGAGGACACAGCTGGAAGGAAAGGAGAATTATTTTTTACTCTATTTAGTTTTAGTCTCCTTTGAATTTTGTATTACTTATTAAATTAATAATCCTATGTAATGTCTCATGTACTATAATGAGCAAGAAATATCCAAAATAATACTACAATGAAATTAGTCTACATAATTTTAAGTGCATGTCTGATTATCCCATTAGAAGAAATTCCTAGACATGTAATTGCTAGGACCAAAGTCTTTGGAAAAAAAAAAAAAGTGTCAAGTCTCTTGATACCTGTGGACAATCTGCCACCCTAGAGGGGCAGTGTCAATGTGCGCACCCACCCTCGGGTTATGCCACGGAGGCTGGGCCAACACAGAGACTGTAAATAGCCTCTGCCAGTCTGGAAGGTGGAAATGGCAACCCTTGTGCTTTCATGTGCATGTCTTTGATTGCCATCCAAGTTCTATAATCTCTCCTATAACTTTTGGCCATTTCTATTTCTTCTGAGAACTGTGCTTATATACTTTTTGCCTATTTTTCCATTTTTTTCTTTGATTTTTAAGAGTTCCTTTATCCTATATTGGAGATGTAATCCTCGGACTGTTCTGTACTGGACGGTTTTGTGTGTTGAAACAGTCTCAGTTTGTTTTAGGCCTTTTGCTTTTGTTTATAATGGCTGTAGATATGCGAAGTTTTACGTTTTTAGGGAGTCAAATCTAATGATTTTTTAATTGATTCCTTCCCACACTAATATGATACACTCTTTTTTTTCTCTTTTAAAGATTTTGTGTATTTATTTGAGAGAGAGTGAGAGACAGAGAGCGAGAGAGCACAAGCAGGGGGAGCTGCAGGCAGAGGGAGAAGCAGACTGCCCGCTGCTTCCATGGAGCCCGGTGTGGAACTTGATCCCAGGACCGGGAGATCATGACCCGAGTTGAAGGCAGCCACTTAACCGACTGAGCCACCCAGGTGCCCCCTAATATGATAAATTCTTCACTTAAGTTTTCTTCTCGTTCTTTTTTGGTTTAAAGGAAATTTCTATTAAATATTCTATCTGGGGGCGCCTGGGTGGCTCAGCGGGTTAAGCCGCTGCCTTCGGCTCGGGTCATGATCTCAGGGTCCTGGGATCGAGTCCCACATCGGGCTCTCTGCTCAGCAAGAAGCCTGCTTCCCTCTCTCTCTCTCTCTCTCTGCCTTCCTCTCCGTCTACTTGTGATCTCTCTCTGTCAAATAAATAAATAAAATCTTTTAAAAAAAATAAATAAATAAATAAATAAATAAATAAATATTCTATCTGTTTAGAGTTTATGCTGTATACAGTAGGATCTATGAATCTACCTATTCCCCCCCCAAGATTAAATATCCTAATACTACTGATTTAACAATTCACCTTCGTACACTGATTTGGGCATTCTATTCTATTCTATTCTATTTTTTCCCATCCCACTCTACTTCACTCCATTCCTCCGCTTGTGCCACTAACACAAAGCTTTGCTACTGCAGGTTTTTGTTTTATATTTAACAGTATCAGACCCCCTTAATTATTTTCTTTTCAAAAATTTCTTGGATAGTCTAACCCCTTATGCTTCCAGATGGATGTCAGAATCATTTTATCAAGTTCTAAAAAAACATACCATTGGGATTTGGTTGCATTAGGCTCATAAAATATATATCCACTAATTCCATTAAAGTAATTAAAGAAAGGTTAAAACGAAAAAGTTAAAAAAAAATCCATTTGTTGTACCTTATTCCTAAACATTGTTCCAAAATTAAAAATGGCCTTGGGTATCAGCTTAAAATAGACTGTTACAACTATAAGATATTTTCTGTAACTCCCACGATAACAATAAAGAAAATACCTACAGAAGAGACACAAAAGAAAACGAGAAAGGAATAAAAAGCATGTCACCACAAAAAAAATCAATGACACACAAGACAGCTAAAAAGAAAAAAGAGAGAGACAAAAGTTGCAACAGAAAATAAAATGTACTATCAGTAATTAGCACAAATGTTAATAAACTCCCCAATCAAAAGACACAGAGTGCTTGAATGGATAAAAAAATAAGATCCAGCTATATGCTGCCTATAAGAGACCCATTTAGATTTAAGAATATAGATAGGCTGAAAGTGACAAGACAGAAAAAGACATTCCACGCAAATGGTAAACGAAAAAGAGAGATTTTAAGTAAAAACTGTCACAAGAGACAAAGAAGAACATTATCTAATGGTAAAAGGGCCAATTCATTGGAAAGACAACAATTATAAATGTATATGTACCCAACACTAGAGCACACAAGTATGTGTAGCAAGCCTGGACAGAACTGAAGGAAGAAACAGACAGTGACCCAATAATAGCAGATTTCAGTAATGGACACAACATCTAGAGAGAAGACAAAGAAACAGAGGACTTGAACAACATGAGAGACCAAGTGGACCTATTAGGCATATACAAAACATTGCATCCAACAGTAGCAAACACATATTCTTCTCTAGTGCATACAGAACATTCTCCAAGACAGATCACATGTTAGGTCACAAAACAAGATTTAACAGATTTAAGAAGACTAAAATCATACCAAGTAACTTTTCTGATCAAAATGGAATTAAACAAGCAATCAATACTAGAAGGAAAATTGGAAAATTCACATATATGTGGAAGTTAAGCAACACACACTTGAATAACCAATGGGTCAAAGAAGAAATCACAAATACCTGAGACAAATAAAAATGAAAACACAATATACCAAAACTTAGAGGATGTAGAAAAAGCAGTACAAAGAGGGAAGCTGAGAATGGCAAATATCTTCATTCAACAAGAAGAATGATATCAAATAAACAACCTAACTTTATACCTCAAGGAAAGAAGAGCAAACCAAGCCCAAAGTTAACAGAAGGAAGGAGGTAATAAAAATTTTAACAGAAATAAACAAAACAAAGACTAGAAAAAGAATTGGAAAAAAATTAATGAAACTAAGAGATGGCTTTTGGCATAGAGAACAAAACTGACAAGACTTTAGTTAGGCTAATTAATAAAAAAAGAAGAATGCACTAAAATAAAAAATGGAAGATGAGGCATTACAACAGATGTCACAGAAATAAAAAAAGGTTATGAGACAATTATGAAATGTTATATGCCAACAAACTGGATAACCTAGAAGAAACAGGTAAATTTCTAGAAACATACAATCTACCAAGACTGAATCATGAAGAAAGAAAAAACCTGAACAATTCAATAATGAATAAGGAAACTGAATCAGTAATCAAAAATTTCCCAACAAAAAAAAAGCCCAGGGTCAGATGGCTTCATTGAAGAATTCTATCAAACATTTAAAGAAGAATTAATGCCAATCCCTCTCATACCATCCAAAAAATTAAAGAGGAAGGAACACGTCACTCATTTTGAGGGTGGATTCATCTTGATATCAAAGCCAGACCTACAAGAAAAGAAAAGCACAGACCAATATCCCTGATGAATACAGATGTAAAAATCCTTAACAAAATACCACCAAGCCAAATTTAACAACACATTAGAAGGATCATATACCATGAGGTGGGATTTTTCTGTGGATTGCAAGGATGGTTCAACATACACAAATCAATCGGTGTGATACACCACATGGACAGAGTGAAACATTAAGACCACACGATCTTCAACAGATACAGAAAAGGCATTTGATAAAATTCAACACCATCTCATAATAAAACATTAAAAAATGAGGATAAAAAGAATATAATAAGTATTTTTACATATGTGGACCATAGTTTTGTTGTTGTTATTGTCATTATGTTACAGTTAAACATATCTCTCCTATGAAATGGCTCCCTTTCCCCCTTTGAAAAGCCCACAGTTAACATCATATTCAAAGTGAAAAACTGAAAGCTTTTCCTCTAGGATCAGGAAGAAAGCAAGGATGCCCATTTGCCATTTTTATTCAACATAGTAGTGAAATTCCTAGCTAGAGCAATTAGACAAGGAAAAGAGATAAAAGGCATTTAAATTGTTAAAAAAAGAAGCAAAATTATTTCAGTTCACAGATGACATGATCTTATATGTACAAAACCCTAAGGATACCATAAAATACTATTAAAAGTAACAAATGAATTCAGCAACTTGTTGGATACAAAATTAATGACAAAAATCAGTAGCATTTCCATCTGCTTATAGAAAATAATCCAATAATGAAAAGGAAATTAAGAAAACAACTGTATTTTCAATAGGATCCAGAAAAATGAAATCACTTAGGAATAAACTTAGCCAAGGGGATGAAAGACTTGTACACTCAAAATTACAAAATACTACTGAAAGAAATTATAAAAGACACAAATAAATGCTAAGACAGCATGTGTTTGTGGATTGGAAGCCTTAATATTGTTATGATGTCCACACAACCCAAAGGAATGTACAGATTCAGTATAATCTCTATTAAAATCAAAATGGCTTTTTTTTTTTCAGAAATAGAAAAAAACAATCCTAGAATTCATACGGAACCCCAATAGCTAAAACAATCTTGAGAAAGAAGAACAAAGCTGGGAGCCTCAGATTTCCAGACTTGAAAACCTACTAGAAAGCTACAGAACAGTATGGTGCTGGCATAAAGTCTAATGGAAAAAAGAGCCCAGAAATAAACTCACACATACATCGTCAAATGATCTTCAATAATGGAGTCAAGACTACACAATGAGGAAAGTACAGTCCCTTCAACAAAATGGTGTTTCTGAAAACTCTATATCCACATGCAAAATAATATAATTGGACCCTTATATTACTCCATACACAAAATTAACTCAACATGGAGTAGAGACTTAGACTTAAGACCTAAAATTATAAAACTCCTAAGAAACACAGGGAAAGCCATTGGTCTTGGCAATGATTTCTTGGATATGGCACCAAAAGTGCAGGTGACAAAAGCAAAAACAGGTAAGTGGGACTGTATCAAAAGAAAAAGCTTCTGCACAGCAAAGGAAACCACCAGCAGAGTGAGAAGACAACCTACAAAATGGGAGAAAATACTTGCAAACCCTATATCTGGTAAGGGGTTAATATCCAAAATACATATGGAATTCCTATCACTCATTAGCAAAACAAAACAAATAATCTGATTTTAAAAATGGACAAAAGATTTGCATAGACATTTCTCTTAATGAAGACCTACAATGGCCAATATGTATATGAAAGGATGCTCAATCATCAAGGAAATGCAAATCAAAACCACAATGAGATATTATCTTACACCTGTAAGGATGACCATTATTAGAAAAAAAACAAAAACAAAAACAAAACCCACAAGAGAAAATAAGAAGTGTTGGCAAGGATGTGGAGAAACTGGAACACTTGAGCACTGTGCTGGAAATGTAAAATGGTGCAGTCCCTGTGGAAAACAGTCTCATCATAAAGCAGTACTGTCAGCCCCCAGAAGGCAGTGAATTCACTAGCACATGTTTATTTAGTGTTTATTCTGTATCAGATAGTGTTCTAGATGGACAAAACTTACAAACATCCCGGCCTTCACTGAACTTACTTATATTCCAGTGGGAGGAGACATACAATAAATAAACATGTAAAGTATAGAGTATGTTAAATGGTGAAAAGTATTGTGGATCAAAGTAAAGCAGGAAGGAGGTGAAAGAGACATGTTTTGGGTGTGTGTGTGTGTGTGTGTGTGTGATTTCAAATAGGGTATCTGGGGGAAGACCACACTGATAAAGTGACACCTGAACAAGGCCTGAAGGAGGTAGGGGCAAGCCTTCTAGAGGAAGAGCACTCTGGACTCAGAGTGCAGCAGGTGCAAATGTCCTGGGGTGGGTGGGTGGGGCATTCTGGCATGTTCAAGAACAGCAAGGGGACCAATGTGGTTGCGAGAGACTAACTGAGTAGACAGTGGTAGGAACAGAGTTTGGTGGTAAAGCACTAGGTCAGGTAGGGTCCACAGGCCACTGGAAGGACTTGGTTCTTCCTCTGATCAGGATGGGAAAGTTGAAACAGCCTGATAAAAATGGCAGGCTTGGGGCACCTAGGTGGCTCAGTGGGTTAAAACCTATGCCTTCGACTCAGGTCATGATCCCAAGGTCCTGGGATCGAACCCCACATTGGGCTCTCTGCTCAGCTGGGAGCCTGCTTCCCTTCTTTCTTTGTCTGCCTCTCTGCCTACTTGTGATCTCTGTCTGTCAAATAAGTAAATAATATTTTTAAAAAATGGCAAACTTACAACAGAACTTAAATAAACCTACTTAGGGCCAAAGTCAGGTCCTGTGGAGTCACCACCCCTGAGGAACAGTCCTGGCTTTGGAGAACTATCACCCCTTTAAGGAAGGAACTTCACAACTGATGTATCTCCTCCACTTCTCCCACTCTGTTACCCACCTTCCATCAGCCTCCACACATACCCCACCCAGCATTCCTTCTGTAACGATTCCCTACCCTTACCTGTCTTTCAGCAGCTGCCCTACTCCTAGAGTCAGATATATACTTTGTAGGGCCCAGTCCAAAACGGAAATTCAGGGCTTCTTGTGAAAAAGTAAGAATTTTAAGATAGTAATAGCAGAGCATGAAACCAAGTGTGGGGCCCTCTGCGGGGTACAGGACGCACACCCATGAAGCTCACCCTGCTTATTCCTATTTTACCCAAGAAGGCAGATGAAGGCAAAGCCTGGGGAATGAGGCCTTCCTCCCACCCCAAACACAGCCCCAGTTAGAGGTGCAGGGTAACAGCACCCCTTACCACCTTCTACAAAGAGCTGAACAGGTCTGGGAGGAGGAGAAAGACCAGCACAGGAACCAGCAGAGGGACGGCAGCCTTTTATATGGCAAGGACAGCTTCCTGAGGGGGAGAACCAGACACTCAAAGACAACCCCGGACAGAAATGTTTCCTGAGTACCTCCTTTGCACTGGGCTTGAGGGAACAAGATGATACAGGCAAGTATGCACAGTGGTTGGCTGAGGCTTCCCTTGGACAGAACGGTTTCCCAGGAGAGATGGGGCTGCAGCTGGGCCTGGAAAGATGGACAGAGGGACTATGGAGGGATATTTATATGGGGGCAATGGAAAGTTACAAGGGCAAGCAAGCAGCCCATGTGTCTGAGGGGCCATGGAAAGGCCAATCTGGATGGTGGCAGAAGATGTCCCACCAAGTAGGACCATGGTGGGGAGGGCCTTTAGCCTGAAGGCAGTGTGTGTGTATGGGGGGGGGGGTGAGTGTCAGTGAATGCTCTGAGGAGGGACAGGGACAGGATGGGAGCTGTGCTCTTGGAAGGATTGTCTGGCAGTAAATGAAGGACAGACGGCAAGCAGGGGTGAGAGCAGGGGGGCGGGAACCCACCCAAATTAGCTGGGAAGAGCCTTCCTACCATCGGGAGTGGGTCTGTCCAGATGGACAGACACGAGAGAAGGTTTAGATCCACATTTCCAAGCAAGCAACAACAAATAAGAGAACTGTACATCCCTGAGACAAAGTTCTCTGGCAGGATGCCCCAAACCACGTGCATCCCGCAGAATTCCTAATTTTAGAAACCAGACTGGAACTTGTCTGACCAAAATAAACCTGGCCCCAAATATTTACTTTTGTCATGATTTTGTAATTGTGGAGGCAGGAAGATCAACATAAGCCCAGAAGGTTTTCCATGTTACCCACCAGGATAATTCCTCACGGTGCCCTCTAACCCTTGTTGGAAAAGCTGGTAACTACAATACTGGGGAGTCTCCGAGTAAAAGTAAAAGCTGTTGGCACCGGGTCATTTGTCCCTGTTTTTCAGTCTCTCAAGTATCAACTTTGGACTTCATAACTCTTTCAAATTCCTTTTTCGCATGGATAAACAAGCCTCACAATCGTGGGATAGCAACCACAAGGGACAAAAGAGCAAATGGCTGGCCTAGAGAAATTTATTTTCATCACAAAAACAGGACACACAGCACTCCTTCCCTCTCTCTAGGCCAAATAATGGAAACAGTTTAGTATGAATCATGATGAACTCTGAATTCTTACCTCAAGAATTTTAAGACAAAGGAAATTTCACCTTGGACTAGTTTGAAGCATATGCAAGAGACCTGTTGTCCTTGTTCCCAGTTTTCAAACATAGAAACTCTTCCCTATTTCGTTTTAACAAGAGAAAGGTAAAACAGAGGTTATGCTTGTGACATTTTGAGGAAAACAGGCATCAGCTCTCATGCATATGGACAGAGGTTTTCAGATTAATTTTGAAATTTCATCAAATCACATGTTTATGTCATTCCTTTGCTACAATTACAGTTTTCCTGACAGCCTAATAAGTGTTTTAATACTGTCTGAACCTTATATTGCTTCATAAGTGCGTTGTTTCATGTAAAAGAAATAGAAAAAAGCAAGGAATACCTAGAAGGCTTATTTGTATCAACCAGCTAAGCGTTTAATAATTCAGATGGAAATATGCACATTTAAATGTCACCATCGACAGCCTATAGTTTTAACTGTACATTTTTAATTCCCGTAAGAGCATGACTTTGTAAGAAATCTATTTAGTTATTTGTTCCTTAACCAGGAATCTTCTAGGATATAACCTTTCTAAATGGAAAAAATATTAACAAACGACCCCAAGAAACCTCTCAAGATAAAAATCCTTAAACCACATATTTCAAAATAAACCCCATACTTTGGGGGACTGAACATGGAATAAGAAGTAGCATGTGACTCTTCCTACACAGAGTTCCATTCTGCCAAGATCAGATATTTTAAGAACACATTTGAACTATCAGTTGGGATGCAGTCCTCTGGAATTCTTCACGGCATTTTTAGGGTTCCCCAGAAGAAGAGCTCAGGGCTCCTTCCTCCAGCTGACTACTTCCATATCTCTTCAGGCACACCAGCAACATGGACGGTGACCTCAGCTCTCCCTTCCACATTCCGCACAATCGAGCTGCTACCAGGCGCAGGCTCTTCTCCCATCTGTTCAGCTGTCATCCTGGCCCACGCCACCACCCCTCCCTCCCTGGGACCTGTGCAATAGTCTGACTAATGACAGGTCTCTCTGCACCCACTCTTTCAGAGCAGTCTTTTCTGAAATGCAGATGTGCTTAGGCCCTTTGCTGCTTACCGCCTCTCGGTGGCCCCCCATGGCTCAGACCGGGCTGCTGTCATGTTACAAGAGACAAGGCAGCACGGAACAGAGTAAAGGATGCTAGATGAACTCACCCCTTACTGTCCACGATGGAAATGCGGCCCTGGCTCATCAAACGCCCACAGGCTGGAAGAGTCCTGCAGGCCTACAGGCTCTGAGGCTGGGCTGGTCTGCAGCCTTGAAGGTAGTTCTTCTGCAGAGACAGGCCAGGAGGTGGCAAGCCCCCGGCTGGCAAGCAGGCTGTGCTCACAAGCCTTACTTTGCCAATCTCTTGTTTAGGACCTGGAATATTCTTTCCCATAAATACCATGTGACAAAGAGTGATAAGGTACCCATAAAAGCTGATTTAACCCATAACTCAACAGAGTTACCTTTGCGAGGAGTAGAGATTTATCTGGCGCTGGATAGAAGGATGCCTGCTAGCTCCTTTCATAAAGTAACACCCTGATCCTCTCTACCCGGCGCAGAGGAGAATCTCTCCATGGGATGGAGCAATTGGGACTTCGTAGCTCAGTTTTTGTCCTGAGATCTGCTTTCACTTTGGGAATCCAACTGACCACTGCTGCCCCTGCTTCAGGTACATCAGGGCACTGCTCCTCAGGCCACTCAGGCTTAGTCTGGGCACAGACCCGGGGCTTCATGCTCCACAGCGCCACAGGTCTGAGGACAGCACTCAAGAATCAGACTGGGAATCACCTGCAGCCACCACTAATTCGGCTGCCCAGGCACTCCTCCCCACAGGAAGTCTCTGGGGGTGTCCCCGGTTACCTCTCTACCCCCGAAGCCCAAGTCTTCATTCCCCACGACTTGTGAAGAAGTCCTCAAGCACATGTGAACTCCACAGAGACAAGGCCTGAGATGACAGGGTACAAAGAGAAGAAATGGGCTGCCCCAGGATGACCAGGAGTTGTAACGGTCACTGTCTTAAAGGAGGGACGTCTGTCTACCACACAGGGAAGGCCTCATGGACCTCAGAGAGTCCAAACAGTTACACATCAGCTTAAAAGTTGTATAGTGTGTTTGTGTGTGTGTGTATGTGTGTGCACACATGTGTGGTGGTAAGGGTTGGGACTGCTTCCTCACACTAGCTATGTACCAGTGGCTGACTAGGCACTGAGAACTTAAAATCAGTTAAAAAAATGTTTCTGTCCTCAAGAAAGGCCCATACTAACGAGTAGGAGGGGAGAGACACACACATACCCAGCTGCCTATAACACAGCCTCTAAACGTGGACGTAGGACTGAGGCATGGGTCAAATGTGTCCAGCAGAATGGGCACTGGTCCCGTACACTGTCTGGTCTCTCTCCTGCCTGTGGAGGAGATGGTGCCATGGGGCACGTGCCACCCTGTCAGCCAAGCACGGACGGTGGTGTTGCTCCTCACGTGTGAGCAGTGCAAAGAATCCCAAATAGCAGCCATCCCCAACAGCCCCTCCTCGGGCAAGTCACTGAGCTGCTCCAAAGGGAAACTCTGTCAGCTGGGAAATAAAGGCCCTGTGCTGGCCACCTCCAGAGGGTTCGAGAAAGAGATAAAGTCATGGGTGAGAAAGTACGAGGACGGCTCTCTCAGCTCCCTCTCTTTCTGGTTCCTTCATGAGGGGTCTGGTGGTCTGAAGATCACAAAGGCCAAGGGTCACAGATGCAAACCCACAGCTGATGGAGCCGGGCCCACAGGGCTAAGAAATGCAGAGGGTAGCAGGGCACATGGGGGTTGGGGCAGGGAAGAGACCAGAACTGGGCTGAACTATTATGTCTGCTTAAACCTAAGTGAGCTTAGGTTTAAAAGACTTGCCCGTGGGTGCCTGGGTGGCTCAGTGGGTTAGGCTGCTGCCTTCGGCTCAGGTCATGACCTCAGGGTCCTGGGATCAAGTCCCGCATCGGGCTCTCTGCTCAGCAGGGAGCCTGCTTCCCTCTTTCTCTCTGCCTGCCTCTCTGTCTACTTGTGATCTCTGTCTGTCAAATAAATAAATAAAAAAATCTTAAAAAAAAAAAAAAAAAGACTTGCCCGTGTCCATACAGCAAGGGGAAGGCATCCACATGAAATCCCTAGTGACTGACAGCACTGCAATGCAGGGGTGAAAGGGACTGTCGGTCTTGAACCAGTCGCTGGTCTTCCCTCCCACAAGGTCACTTGTTGAAAATACCACTCTTTATGAGGACGTTTCCATCGTCTGTGCCTGGCCCTCGACCATCCACAGACCCAAGTGAGGAAGAGCCCGGGCCTCCCCCACACCCCCTGCCAGGGCGCCCAACAGGGCCTGTCTCCCCTCCACTCCGCCGTGAAAGCGCCAGGGCAGATGTTCACAGGCGGCGGAAACACAGCTGATCTGAGGGGGAGCAGTGCTACGGAACAGTTCAAGCTGCCAATTAAAAGGAGAAGACTGCTTCCTTCCTGAGCAGTTCCAGCAACTCCCACCCCGGCTTGCAGCAGCAGGCAAGTCAGCTCTGGAGAGAGCTGCCCCCACAGTGCTCAGTCTCACTGAGACCCGGCAAAGGCCAGGCAGCCTTCTGCCTGCTGGAGGGAAGGTCTGAGGAGCTCAATTCTGGTCACCAGGTTGGTTCAGCCCCCCAAGGCAGGGTGCCGCAGCACATGCTCAAAGACCTCAAGCCGAGATGTGAATTCCTGTCTTTCATCCAGAAACTGTTTCTCAGGACTTAGCAAAATCCTTTCTGTCCTACAGGAGGTTGAATAAGACTCCCCACCAAAGGCAGCCACACCGGAACCCCTGGGACCTGTGAAATGTTACCTCTATGGCAAAGGAAACTAGTATACTTGATTCCATTAGGGATCTAGAGATGGGGAGATGACCCTGGATTATTGGAACAGACCCTGTTTGGAATCCTAAGGATGCCAAGAAGGTCAATGTAGGAAGTAGGAGACAGGAGAAAAGAACAGGAGGCTGGAGTAAAGTGAGGAAGGGGTCATGAGCTGAAGAATGCCGGTGCCCCTGAAACCAGAAAAGGTCAGGAAACAGATTGTCTCCTAGAGCCTCCAGAAGGACCCAGCTCTGCCAACACCTGACTCTAAGCCAGCAAAGCTGATTTGACTTCTGACCTCTGGAACTAGGAGGGAATGTGAGTGTTACTTAAGCTTCTAGCAGAGCCTGAGAGAAGCAATCACCCTACAGGCTTCCTAACTCTCCAGCCTCTTCATTGAGCTGTCTGGACCCTGCCTGATTTTGCTAGCTCCCTTCTCCAGCCACCCTGTGGGTTTCCTCACTGGGCCTACTCACTGAGGGGAATGCCCTACAAACCAAACTTCCTTCTCTGTCTCTTCTGAGGGCCGGCTACACATAACTGCTGGAACCCAGGAGGGTCTTTGAAGGCAGAGGCTGATGGAGGACCCATTACCCTGAAGAAGGGGAGCCCTGGCCCTCCTTCCATTTGGTCCCTGATGATTCTCCCTCTGCTTCAGGGTCCCATCTGCTAAATAATTCTCCGGCTCCTGAAACTGCAGCCTCCCACCGATTCCTCACCTTCTCCAGGACCTGGTTTTAGATTAGCAAATACCTATTGCCATCAAATCCCTCTGAAAACGGTCCTCCACACCTGCCCCGCCTCTTCCTATTCCAGGCTCTACCTCACACTTCACTTTTAAAATAAAGATGGAGGTGAAAACATATTCAGAGATTCTGTCCTGTCATGTCGTGTTAATTATTAACTTGAGCCAAAATTCCACAACTGTTTTTCCAGGGAAGGGAAAAGCTTTCAATTCCGCATTGAGGACACTGTTTGGAATGTCCTCAGGTGAGGGGGACAGTCTTGAAGCAGACTCCTGGAAACAGCAAGGATCCTCTGACCATGAGACCCTAAGCGCAATTTCCCAAGGGTACAGAGTTGAGTGTCTTTTATAGAAAAGTATAGTTTCCAAACTTTAAAATATCAATGGGTGGACATTTTTAAAAGGTACATACAAGGACCCTACTATAAAATACTGCAAGCTGAAATGAGCTGCTGTGGGGCGGGAGGAGGGCAGGAAGAAAGGCATGATCCTCTCAGCCCAAGGGGGATTTCCGAGCCACCCGAAAACCACTGATATCACACCGAATCTATTTGTGTATTACACATAGTCTTTTCAAAAACATATATTCCCACTAACACAAATCCTATTACAATAAAAGGTGCTTCTGCCACTCCCACAGTGCCCCTTAGGGTTCTCCTCCCATGATTCTCCAGGCCCTGTTTCCCCTTCCGGAGAGGGAACAGGAGGGAGAGAGCAGTGTTTTCCTCATGGTTCTGACTGGCCAACAGCAGCTGATCACATATAGTTCTTAATGTTTGTTGGGTGAATGATTCAAATTGTTTCCAAGCTCCAGGCACTGCCATTTATTTAAGATCCCACCTGATGCAAAAAGACAAATGAGAAACAATTCTACTATAATTGAAGAATACAATTTCTTAGTGTCACCGTAAAGCAATATACGTTCTGGTCTGTTTGTTTGTGAGCATATTCAAGCAAGAGAACATGGGATGGAGAACTAGTAAGAGACTGTGCTGATATAAAAACAGAATGTGATTGGCAGGACAGAATGAAGTTAGAATCCTCCAGAAATGGGAGTCCAGATGATATTCCCCGGGAGAGGCAGACCACATTTATAGGCTGGGGGACTCCAAGAGCTACATTAAATACAGGAAGGCTTGGGAACTATTCCATACCTTCCTTAAAGGTAGTGAGGTGGTCTGGGAACAGGGGCATGACACCAAGAAGAGACTAGGCACACGGCTCAGGGGGTCACAGGGATGCCTGCCAGCCCAAGCAGACACAGGGATTTCCAGAGCTGGCAAAGCCTTGGCTCGACGAAGCAAGCAATGGGGGCAGGTTGCGCAGGGGTGGAAGGGGCTCTGACAAGCTATACTTTGAGGAATTTTCTGATACCAGGTGGATTTTTTAGTTCCTTACTAAAGGTACAGAGAAATGAAGTGACCTCAGCAAAGTCAGAGTTGGTTAGAGGCAGAGACTATGACTTAGAGCACCAGGCCCAAGGTCTGTTCTCTTACTCAAGAAAGCAAGTATGCATGTGAAACTGAGTATACAGAGCACATGTTCCTTCTGGAGCACCCTTCTGTATGCTTCTGGTTCTTCCTTGCCCCTGCCTTTGCTTCTGCTCACCACCTCTCCTCACTTCATACACCTGCCAGGCCTTCTGCTGGCCCCTAACTCTTTCTCACCTTTTAAGGCCCAGTTCCATGAACCAAAACCTCCAATTTCTCTGCCTCAATTCCTACTATGCTTTTGGGCACTTGGCTCATCTAGCTCTTCTCTCAGATTTTTACTGTCAAACACAATAGCACTGAATTTTACACTTTGCTTCTTTGTGCCTTATTTGCCACCATATTCCCACTGCCTGGATACTCAAATTAAGGTTGAGTGAATCAAAGAACGAAGGCTTCGTCACTTACAGTTTGTCTCTGGCTGAGGATAGGAACTGTCCAACACTTCCTTTAACACCCATTTGAAAGTTATAAATAAAAATTTGATGACTGAGTAACACTGTGTACTAAATAGAAACATTTAATAGTAAAACTATATCTAGTACACTGTGGTCTGGCATTTGCTGTAAGGCTACATCTTCAAGTAGATGACATCAATCTAATAAAGTCTAAATTTATTCATCTATATTGTGATATAATTTAGGACAATTTACCCACAGATAATTTTCTAAATAATTACAATGAGAGTGTCTAACACTTTAGGACAAAAGATGTGCCATAAATATTAAACAGGATATACAAACACTTTCTTACATTTCATTTGTATATAAACCAGAGTGGAAAACTCATTTTGCCTGAGTAAAATTATTCATACTCTGCTAAGTTCTATTTTAAAAGCTACAATAGGGGCACCTGGGTGGCTCAGTGGGTTAAGGCCTCTGCCTTTGGCTCGGGTCATGATCCCGAGGTCCTGGGATCGAGCCCCGCGTTGGGCTCTCTGCTCAGCAGGGAGCCTGCTTCCCCCTCTCTCTCTGCCTGCCTCTCTGCTTACTCTGATCTCGGTCTGTCAGGTGAATAAATAAAATCTTAAAAAAAAAAAAAAGCTACAATAATTTAGTTGTAAAGATGTACCTTCTTTGCCTTTGAGCTGTGAGCTCCTGAGGAGAGAAACTGAGTTCTTATTCTAGCCTTCCTGCATTTGTCCTTCCCTGTACTATGCCCTGACCTCACTGAGGCATAGGACCTCGGTGCTCGGTAAGTGTCTGCTGAACAAATGAATGAACACAAAAATGAATGTGTGCACTGCCCAGTAAATGTTCGAGTAAATGTTCCATTCCTTTTAACTCCAAAGCAATGAACATTAGCACTAGAGTCACTGGGCACCTCTCTTGATCTAGAACACTAGAGAGATGGGATGAAGTTGGATGAAAATTATGGCATCTCAGTGGGTAGGAAGAAGCAGGACACCTAGCTACAATTCAAATTCTGCCTGTGACTTGTGCACCTAAATGTGGCACCTAGATGCCGCCTCTCTGGGCCTCAGTTTCCCTAACCGATCTCATTTAGCACCACCCGTCCCCTTCCTGTCAGGATAGTTGTGCAGAACAAACACTGTGGTTTCTGGGAAAGCACTTTGTACACTATAAAGCAATGTATTTGTGTCTTCAGGTTCCCATATCAAAAGCCATTTATGCCAAGTATCTTAAAACAACAGAAATGTACGGCTTTACAGTTCTGAAAGCTAGTCTGAAATCCAGGTATCTGCAGGGCCATATGCCCTCTTTAACTTGCAGGGAGAATCCCTTGATTCTTCTAGCATCTGATATTTGCTGGCAACCCTCGCCTCTCCTTGGCTTGTGGATGTACCACTCCAATATCTGCCTCTGTCTTCGCGTGGTCATCTTCTCCCTGTGTGCCTCTGTCTCTGTGTATCTTCTCCGCTTCTTATAAGGACACAAGCCCATTGGGTTAAGGGCCTACTCTGCTACAGTATGACCTCATCCTAACTAATTATATCTGCAATGACCCTATTTCCAAATAAGGTCACATTCTGAGGTACTGGGGTTAGGACATCTCCCCATGTCTTTTTGTAGGACACAATTTAATCCACAGCATGCACCATGTGAATAAAGGCAGCACATTTAAAAACCACTGAAATAATGTTAGACTAGGTAATTCAGACTAACCCTCCTGCTGAGAATGAAGAAAGCTAGAAAAATATTTTAAAAATTCTGCTGGAAGCTATGAAGGATTATCAAGCAATGAAGAATAACAAAGCCAAGATTCAGAAGAAGAGAGTAATCTTGAGAGGCAAGCCTGGAATTTCAGGACACTTCCTCCAAGAATGCCTGCTCCTGGAAGAGCTGGCTGAGAGTCTGAAAGGCTCGGCTGTGCTCTGGACAGCCTGTGGAACTAGGGGATCTAAAATTAGAGTCCTATTCCCAAAGTGCCGCACTCTGAGAGGAAAGGTGAGCCACAAGCAGACTGGTCCTCACAGATACAAAGGTCCTCTCAATCCCTGAAACTGGATGGCGGTGACAATAGGTCACCGGAGCTCTGGGTCCTGCCAGAAGCAGATATAAATGCTCTTGAAAGTTAGATAACATCACTGAAGGTCTCGGGTTATTTCTGTCAACTTTTCATCTCTGATGTTTGGCACTCCATCAAAAGTAATCAGGTATAGGAGGATATAAGACAATATGAATGGATACTGAATAAAACAACAGGCAATAGAAACAGACTCACAGGGACTAAAAATAAAAGTGCTATCAGACATAGATCTTTTTTTAAACTATGCTGAATATGTTCAAAGATAAAATTGAGAAGTTTTTTAGGGAACTAGAAACAAAATAAAAGACAAAAATCTAGAGAAACCCTGGAATTTAAAAACAAAATCACTCACATTAACAATTCAATAGATGTGGGGTCCCTGGGTCATGCAGTTGGTTGAGCCTCCGATTCTCGGTTTTTCGCTCAGCTCATAATCTCAGAGCCCTGGGACTGAGCCCTGCACTGGGCTCCATGCTCAGCATGGAGTCTGCTTCAGGATTCTCCCTCTTCCTCTGAACCTCCCCCCACTCACTTGTACTCTCTCTCTAAAACAAATAAATAAATCTTTAAAAAAATGCAAGAAGTTTACAGGACATTAAAAAAAAAAGAATTCAATAGATGGGTTTAAGAGCAACTCAAACATAGCTTGAAAAGAAAATTAGTGAACTAAGTGATAGATTCAAAGAAAATTCCTAGTTTGAAATTCAGAGAGACAAAATGATAGAAAATAAAGATGAGGGAGTAAGAGATATAGGGAATGAAGAAGGGATCATAGATATGCAGTTACAGCCACAGATAGGAAGAAAAGAACCGTGCAGAAGAGCCAAAAATTTTTAAAACTGAAAAAAAGACATCAAGCACAGATAAAATATCTTAAATGGATAAACCCCACACAGGATGAATGAAAAGAAGCTATACCTAAGCACTTCACAGTAAACTGCTGTGCACCAAGGACAAATGAAAATCCTAAAAGCAGCCAGTGGGAAAAAAGACAGTGAATCATCAAGGGACTTAAATATGATGGACAGTTGATTTCATAATGAAAATACTGAAAGCCAAAAGGCACTGGAATATTGTCAAAGTACTAAAAGAAAATATCCAAATGTTTAAAGAACAATTAACACCCATTTTGAATAAACTCTTAAGGAAGAAATAACACATATCTTACACAAATTCTTCCAGAGAAGAAAAATGATGGCACTTACCAGTTCATTTTATGAGACAAACTAAACTACAGCAGAGATATTACCAAAGGGTAAAATGATATGCAATCCTTGTCAGGAGCAAAGATGTTAAAAATCCTGAACAAAATATTCAAAAATGGACCCAGCAACATATAAAAATGATAATACATCACAGGCAAATGGGTTTAATGCAGGAATGCAATTCATCACATTAACAGGATAAAGGAGAAAAATATCATAGAGTCAGAAAAATAATTTGATGAAATTCAATATCCATTTAGGATAAAAATCCTTGCAAACCAGGACTAGATAAAGACTTCCTGAATCTGATAAATTGTATTTATAAATAACTGTAGCACTCATCATACTTGGTGAAATGTTGAAAGCTTCCTACAGAGATCAAGGACAAGACCAGAATGGCTGAATCACAGCCTCTATCTAACATCATACTGGAGAAAAGGAGGCGTAAGAAAGGGAAAAAACCTCATTCACAGATTCTTTTGATTGTGTGCATAGAAAATCCAAAGGAATCTTTGGATAAACTTCTAGAATCAATTTTTTGGTAGATACAAAGTCAGTCTGAAAATATCTCATGTTTCTAAATAAATATTTAGATTTACATTTTCTAGATATTTAGAAAAGGAAAAAGAATCTAAAGTTATAATTTACACTAGCATCCAAATAGAAAATAGCTAGGAATAAACTATTATATATAAGATATGCAAGACCTGTACAGGGAAAATTTTTAAATGTTATTTGGAGAAATTTTGAAGTCCATAAAAAATGGAGGGACATACCATGTTCATGGTTTTGAAGATTCCATATTGGAAAGATGTCAATTTTTCCTTAGATTCCATGCAATCTTAGAGAAAACCATAACAGTTTTTATTTGTTTTATGGAAACCAGAAACAGATAAACTGATTCTAAGATATAAGTGGAAAAGCAAAGAGCCAGTAACAGACTTGCTCCACTGGATAATGAAACTTATAGAGCAACAGTAACTAAGAAAATGTAATTTTGGCAAAAGAACAGATAAGTGGACTATAGAAGAGAAGCCCTGAAACAGCTGCAGGTAGATGTATGTTCCCACACAGAGAGGACAAAGTTGCTAGATTCTTGGAGCAAGGTTCTTACTCTCTATAATCCTGGGTAAAGCTCATCCCCTGTGTGGACTTCAGTTTCTTCATCTCTAACACCTATAATCTTGACTGTGTCACAAAAATTCTGATTTGAAATAAAAATAGATTAATAGGCATATCCAGTTTGCAGTGTCTCACTTCCACCTGAAAGCAAGACAATCTTCAGGAAACCATTCCCCCTCTGCTTTCCGGGAAAAAGGAAAAGCAGGGATTATGTCTCCCGTTCTGCCACCTACGTATTTTAGTCTTAAATATTCCAGGCAGTCTGAGTATAAAGGATATAGGTTGCTGAGGCTTATACTGGTTGCTCATTTAGGAGGCATACTAGGCAGTGGATAAATCAAGTAGAACTTGGTTTTAAAATACTACTTTTCATTTACATGTCTATCAAGTTTCTACTCAAACTATTTATCCATGGAAGGACAGTTACCGTGAAGGTTAAATTGAATAATGCTTGTAAGGCATTTAGGAGAGTGTCAGCACAGAGTAAGCATTTATTTTTTTATTTTTTAGATTATTTTATTTATTTATTTATTTATTTATTTATTTATTTATTTATTTGACAGACGGAGATCACAAGTAGGCAGAGAAGCAGGCAGAGAGAGAGGAAGAAGCAGGCTCCCGGCTGAGCAGAGAGCCCGATGCAGGGCTTGATCCTAGGATCCTGGGATCATGACCTGAGCCGAAGGCAGAGGGTTTAACCCACTGAGCCACCCAGGCACCCCCAGAGTAAGCATTTAAAAAGTAGAAGCGAAAGTGAAATAAGCCAGATAAAGACAAAGACCTTGTGATTTCACTCTTATGTGGAATCTAAAAACTAAAAGAAATGAACAGATACACAACAACAAAAGAAACAGACTCATAAATACAGAGAACAGACTGAAAGTTGCCAGAGGGGAGAGGGTGGGAGGATGGGTAGAATAGGTGAAGGAAGTTAAGAGTTACAAACTTCCAGTTATAAAATAAGTAAGTACAGTGTGGTGACAGGTGTTGATTACACTTTTCATGGTCAGCACGGAGTGATGTACAGAGCTGTCATATCACTATGTTGTATTCCTGAAGCAAATATGTCAATTATATTTCAATTAACAATAAAATAAATAAAACAAAACGTGGAAGCTATGGTTGAAAATAGACCAGGGCTGGTGTTAGGGCTATGGTGATGATGAAGACAGAATAACAGAAATAACAAAGTAGACTTGTGAGGGCTTATCACATAGTGCCTAATGTGTAGTTAATGTTTATGAAATATTTGTGGAATGGGAAGGTTACTCATTTACAGGCTCTCACAAATCCTACAAGTAGTTAAGTTTCCTTGTTTATAAGTGTCAGACTCCCTTTGAAATGATAACCAGATTCCTAATACATTTCCTCCCATTATTACCGAAGCCTGGGCTGGTTCCCATGCTACCCCCTCCCCCACCCGCCCCAATACCTGGCTTCCCTCCTTCCCACCCTAAACACATGGGAACCCTTCTGCCTCTTGTGATCAACTGATGCCTCAGTAGCTTGCAGCCTGGCTAACACCCCAGAGATTCCTAATACAAAACCACCCATAAAAGAAGTATTTCCAAACCAACAAGAAGCTAGGTACTACAATGCCCTATTCCAGAACTTACTCTTGAGGCCTGAAAACATCTGCCTGGATGGAAGGAAGGAGTGGTTGGGGTTGACTGCAGAAGGAACTGGCCTCCCCTCCTCCAGGGGGAGCCACAGTACTATCCACCTTTCCCTGCTGGGACAGTCATTCTAGACCCCCCCAAGACACCATAAATCAAGGTGCTTCAAAGTTACAAATGAATATGCTAAACTGTAATTAACTAAAGAGGTTTTCCTAATGACAGCTTTTGACTTGTAAGCATTATCAGGGTCCTGCTCCTCCCTCCCTCTGAGGAGAGGGTCACACCTACCACCCAGGTGTTTGGAGCTTCCTGCCTCTTGCTGCTCCCTCACGTCTAGCCCTTCCTAGTAAGAGAATCTGAAACCCGTTTTGGAAGGTCACTAAAATGTTAAAGAAAATCTATTTGCCTGCAAAGAAATCCTTATTATTTGCCAAAGGGTTTTCTTGTTGGGTGTTCAGTGGAAAAGTAAGCAGGTAATCTGCACCCCAGATCAAGAAGACTCTGTTATTCCTTCATGCCTCAGCCCGCCCCGTTCCAGATGCACAGCTCTACCTGCCTCTTACATCTTCCTGCCCCTCTGTGAATTCTCTCCCAGTTCTCGCTGAGTAACAGAAAGGAAGTCATCACTGCAGCCTTGACTCAGTTCTGAAGTTCCGAACGCACTGAAAATTGTTACCAAAAGGGATCTCCCCAAGTCTGTGAAATCCAAAAGGTACTATACTCTGACTTAGTATTCAGTCATGTCAGCAAAGCACACTGAGGAAAAGTGAATGCGGCACCGGCCATAAGCACATCGAGGGCTCACCCTTTGCTTCGATTTCCTAAGTACAGCAATAAACTGAGTCAGCCCATGATAAACTTGTTTTGAAAGAAGCAAGGGAATTAAGTGATTTAAATTACCTACATGCTCGCTGTAGGCTCTGCGTCTGTCCTAGCACCCATGAAAGACACAGGACAAAATCACCACCTAACAAAGCCCTACTGACAGTCATAAAGCAGGGCAGAGGCTGGGACTTTGCCCACAGGGCAGGAGCCTTGACCTTGGAACCAGTGGAGCTTGAGAAGAGCTATACCCCACCATCTCATCTCCCCCAGACATCACAGTCCACATTCACATGTGCTCAGCTCACACCTCTCACAGGGCCCCTGGCCCCCACCCTGCACAACGTAATTCAGCCTCTATGTATTTGTCAGGGACAAAAGGACATTGGTTTCAGCAGCAAGCAACTTTTTCCATGGGAATACAGCCCTAAATTTTATTTTTTAATTTTTTTTAAAGATTTTATTTATTTATTTGACACAGAGAAAGAGAGATCACAAATAGGCAGAGAGACAGGCAGAGGGGGAGGGGTAAGTAGGCTCCCTGCTGAGCAGAGAGCCCGATGTGGGGCTGGATCCCAGGACCCCGAGATCATGACCTGAGCAGAAGGAAGAGGCTTAACCCACTGAGCCAATAAAAATAAAATATTCGTTCTATTCTACGACTAACTTTTTAGGAATATATCTGCTATACTCTTGATGCACATTCTTTGCAAATATTATCTGCTTCAAATAACTGAGAAATTTCATCAAATTACTTCTACACTGAACTTCCAGATCTCTGAAGAGAAGAATGCAGTCCAGCCTCTGAGAATCAGAGATTCAAAGGGAATTCAACAAGTAAAATCTTAGGGCCTTATGCAAACTGTTGTAGGGTCACTCTGTCTGGCCTAGAATTGTGCTAATACTTTATTCACACTACTTCATTTAACCTTCATAGCAACCCTACAAAGTAGTTACTATTATTCTCCCATTTTACAGATAGGGGCACTGAAGGACGCAGAGGGTAAGTCACTCACTCAAAGTCACATAGCTAATAAGGGGGGCTGGGATTTGAACCCTGTTCATGACTTAACCACCCTTCCCAGAATATGAAGAGAATGGGAATGTGTGGTGCATTCACTTTGTGGGAAATTAAAGTTTAATGTTTAATCAGCATACAACTGAAATCCATTGGCATTAGTTCCTGGGCACCACAGTTCTAAATTCCAAGCAATGGTGACTTGCCGTTCCTTCCTTCATTCCCTCCCCACATATGGGACTTGGTATCAAGCCTGCTCAAGGTCACACGGCCTCCTGATTGGGATCACAGAACCCCTGGTGGGAAGGGCCAGGCTTTCCCACTGCAGGAGGAATTAGAGAACCTAGGTTACCCATCCAGGACTATTCCTTTCCCTCCTACTGCTGACTGAGAGAACACAGCTATACCAGGACAAACAGGAAGCTGGTAATCTGACAGGCCAGAACAACAACCCTCTTGTTCAGAGCCATTGGAGAGGGGCACAGCAACTAACCGAGTCCCTGGACCTCCTGCCTGGAAGGAAACAGGGGACCCCAGGGCAGGGTTGGGCACGCCACAGGCCATCCTGGGTAAGCACCGAAGCTTGTTTCTCCTGACCAGCCGCTCAGCCACCCTTAGCAGCCTGCTCAGCCCAAGGATCTGGAGGGCAAGAAGCAGGAAGAGGATCCCTGTTTACTGGGAAAACCCACCATGCCAGCGTTTGTTCATAAGCCCAGCCAGTCCCACAGGTTGAAGGTGGGTCATAATTTCCATGGCATAAGTGAAGACAGAGAGGCTCAGAAAGCTTGAGTGATCTGCCCAGCCAGGACATCACAGTCATGGACTGAACCCTCATTTTATCTGCCTATAAAGCCCTCGATTCAGTGCACTTTTCATTATGCCTTGCTGTAAAATTTCTTTCTCAAATTTAACCAACAGTATCTTGATTTTCATCTGGCTAACAAAATAAAACAAAAAAACACCAATGAATCAGTATCAGATTCTTTAAAGAAAAACACTTTATATAAAAATTTTTAAACATTTTAAAGGGAAAATGAAAAACAGTTGCAGAATCATGACAACAACTAAACACTGGGTAAGGGTTGGGTACAAATTGAAAAGAAAAGTCCAAAACCACCCAAAATAGTAATATAAACAAAAGTACTAATCTCAAACTTAGAAAAATTTCAATCTCTTTATTAATCAAAGAAACACAAAAATAAAATCAATGCATGTGAACTATTAAATTGGCAATAAAGAACTTTTAAACGCCATGTTGCTAAAAGAATGTATTACTGTTGTAAGTGCAAATTGCTACTATCCTTTTTGAAAGCAATTTAGTAATTTGTACCAAGGGTACAGATGCTTTTTGTATACTCTTTCACCTAGTAATTCCATTTCCTGAATCTATCCTAAGGGACTTCTTTAAAATATGAAGATGTTACATGCAGCGTTTTCTGCATTACTTATATGTTGGGGATAAGTGGAAAGCAGCTTAAATGTCATTCTAATAAGTGTTGGTATATTCAGTCAATAAAATACTACATGGCCATTAAAAATGATGGTGACAGTCCATGTAGCAAAATGGAAAAATACTGTTAAATGCAACATTAAGGGAAGATAACTAGGATAAAGATATAAAATGTAATTTATGTAAAAAGGGAATATGTAGACATGGGATATCACTTTTGCAGAAAAAAAAATTACCCAGAAGAGATTAAAAGTAAACACATCAAAAGGAGAAAGCAGGGTGTATTGCTCAAAATATTTTATGAAGGCTCTTCTGATAAGTTTACACGCATTTGCTGTATCTTCTACTTTCCCTAAGGGATTTTTTTTTTTTTTTTTAAACAAAAGAGAACCATATTTGAAATAGTCTTGCCTGCTGTGATGGACATTGGCCCACTTGGGGGGCACTACCAGGTGCTGAGTTTCCAGAAGTGAGCCTGAGGGGCGGCTCACAGCATCCTTCCCTTCGTGTGGTTTCTACACAGCTTTCGTGCTGTGTCTGTGCTCTGACCCTACACAGATTACTTTTGTTCCACTAACGTTACACTGTGGTTCAGGGGCTACACTGAGGGCTATGGGGGAAGACCATTCAAACCTAACAGTAAAACCCTTTTTAGGTTTCTTTTAAAACCTAAAAGAAAAAGAAAAACTGAGGACTTTCTTTTGGTTTGTTTTATACCTCAGGAGCAGAGGGCTGCATTTACCATATGCAACAGTTCCTGATTAACACTGTATTATGTATACAAGCAGTTTTTTTCCTTTTATGTCTACGGTCCATTTCGGTCCCCCTTGCCCCACAAAGAAATTTCCTAATGTGCCTGAGGTGTATCCTTATGTCCACAACAGTGCTTATGAAATGTGCAATGGGTATTTCTATGCACCTATTTTTAACTTACGGAAATACTAGTTTGTGCATCTCATTCTTCTTTTTTCCCATTAAGTATTATGCTCTTACCATTCACGCACATTGCTCTGTGCAGAGTACTGAGCTGCTGGGTAATAAATAGAGTGAATTGTGTATCCACTAGGGCACTGAATGCCATGGACTCACAGCCTGTCATTTCTTTACCTCCTCCTGCCTCCCCCAGCTCTGCCACTTGTCTACACATGTGGGCTGTATGCATATGGCCTAACATAATAGCAACAGTACCAAGCAAATATGATAATTCTTTAAGCCCCTTTATAATTTTTTAAAGAAAAAAATTGGACTTGAAATATGTAGTCTATGAGCAGGTATTTTTCTTGTATGCCAAGAAGTCTCTGTGATAACTTTGATATTTAAAAATGTATAAATAAAATATATTCAAATCCTTTATCCTCTCTTAGAACTATTTTGAAGCAGCTGCTTTTGGAAGGGCCATAAGTGGTCACCTAAGACTGCCAAGGCCGGGATCTGAATTCCAGGAATGTCAGAAAGCTGCTCTTGCTGTCTAATGACATGATTCTGTAATCTGGTATCTCTGAGGTCACACTTTGATCCTGAAATTGACACTCTGGGAGCCACGTATGTCTCAGCAAGTGCACATAGCAGGACACAGTGAATGAAGGCGGGTTTCTGGCTAGGACGGAAGCAGGGGTAATGTCCCACTGGGCTCTGTACCCTGCCTGTGACCCCTACCACAATAAAAGCTGTTTATGACTACAATCCTCTTTAGGTCCTGAACTTGATGTTCATCAAAGCGGTTTCCCACAGACTTCCTCCTTTGTACCTCTTAACAATCATGTGCAGGCCAGGGAAGGCGTTACCAACTCCAGGTTAGGAGGAAAGGTGCTGAGACTCAGAGGGGGAAGTCACTTGCTCAAAGTCACAGAGGCAGCAAGGGGTAGGAGGGACAGTCCTACCTCAGATGGTGTGAGCCACCCTTGGGGAAAGGTGGGGAAAGTCCACCGACCACAATGGAAGAGCACGCCCGTGTATTCTTTGAAAATCAGGGTTCTAACAGCCTATGCCTACCAAGGCACGGGTGATTCTTATTCTAGTGACTCTGTGCTCTAGAGATCATGTTTCTAACAGTCCCTCCCTCCCCTGATCCCGGTGAACCATGAAGGGAGGCGTGAGTGAAAAATGGGAGCCCCAAAGGGCCAGCTCCTCCCCTGTTTGCAGGCATCTTTTTTCAGAGCTGGAAAAGATCTTAGGAACTGTATCCATCAGGGTTCTGGCAGGAAACAGATGGCACTCTCAAACTGGGTAATTTGAGGAGAGTTTAATAAAAGGGCCATTTATAAAGGGTGGGCAGGGACTAGGGGAACCACAGTGCAGTGTTCTGGGACCCGTAACAGTGCCACAGTTACATCCTAAGGACCAAAGGGGTGAGGGAGAAGAGGCTACTGGAACCTTCGGACAGAGTGCCCTGGGGAAAGGGCTGCCTGCCAGGAGACAGATACAAGGAGGAGCCAGGAGAATCAATACTTCGGCCCTACTCCTCTGCCACTCCCTGTCCCCTAATGTCCTGTATGATAATTTCCTTATAGGGTAAGAATGCAATAGGGGCCAGGAAGCAAGGAAGCCCATTCATATAGTCCCTACTGATCAGCTTCCAGAGCACAGGACAGGGTGGAGAAGCGGGGAGAGAGGATTTGCAGCACAAGAACAGACTGACCCAACCCTTTAAATTGAAAGGTACTATACAACTCCGAGGGAAATCAACGGATGAATTGCAGAGCTGGGCTGGGAACTCGATCCCTGGGTGCCAGTCCATGCTCCTCCACCCTCATTTGACCAGAAGGTGCCTATAAGCATGGCTCAAACCTTGAAAAATAATAGGTCTTCAAATCAGCTGGAAACTATATCTTATTTGGAGTTGTGTATTCCAAAGCTACTCCTAACTCCTACATGGTTCAGTCTACACTATATTGGCACTACTCTCCAAATGACTACTTTGTTCACACCTGTGTGCTATACCTTTGACACAGGAGTCAGACTCCCCACAATTTAAAGGGATCAGCTCAGAAGAAAATACCTTGCAGCAGGTACAGGCATGCAAACACAATCAGGGTAGCACATGCCTGCAGTTCTGTAGTGAAGCCCAGCTGTGGCACAAGAGGGGAAAAAAGGTCCTTCCATCCAACCTCCCAGTTCGGACAACCAGGCCCCCAACCTTCAGTGAACTGGCAGAGCACACTCCCACTCTACTTACACAGAAAAATAGCTGTGCATTGACCCATGAGCTGCCCAGGCGTGGAAAAGTCCTCCAGGATATTTTAAAAATCACATGGTCTTCCAAACCTTTTAAAATTTGACTAGAGAAGTGACTGGCTAAAAAAAAGAGCAAATGATTGAGATCCTTTTTGGAAGCATTGTCTGAGCTACAAATTCAAAAATTAAAGATCAAAATGTTATTTGACTTTCAATTTCCTTATATATTCTATAAACCTCGCCGTCTTTTTAAAATAAGAAGGGTTCCCAATTCTTTGGATAAGAGACATAGCTCAAGAAAACCATGAGAAGATTATCAATGATTAATCTCACACATATATTAGCATGATACCTCTATAGAAAATTTAAGAACACCACAGAACTCTTATTTGGCTTCCTAATTTTTATATTCATTCACTACATCTCTCAGTATTTCCTGAGCGTCTGTGTTTGGAGCCGGACAAAATGTAGTAAGATTCAGAGTGGCAAGTGGGAACCAAATCTCAAAGGAAGGTTCTCCCATTTTCTTCTGTCTCTTGCAGGCAGTGAGGAGGCAATGAGAGCTTCCAAACAGAGGAATAATTAGACTGCACCATGCTCTGGCAAGTTATGCTAGAAATATATACAGGATGCTGCTGATGACGATGATGATGAGACCCAGAGGCAGGAAGCCTCGTGAGGAGACTGTTGTGCTATTGTAGTCAAGATGCAAGGATGGGCAGAAAAAACACTTTCCCAGATCAGAGAACGTGGAGAAGGAAGTGGCAGAAATTTGGACCATGACACAGCAGGGAGATGTGTCCTGGAATGTGGGAACGAAAGGGACTCATGGCCATACGTGTTTTCCCCATGGAAAGGGTGCTGAGCAGATTGCTGAAGGCTGAGTGCCCAGACAAGGGTGAGCTGTGCCCTTCCTTGTGCCTTGTCTCAGGGTCTGGAGCTCTGCTCTGGCCAGGGACTGGAAGGGGACCTCTCACCCCTGATGGTCACCCCCTAATCCCATCTCTTCCAGTGGGTCAGCACTAGGGTGAGCCAATTCTCCCTCAGCATAGCCCTTCACAAACGAAGCTTTTTCTCAGTGTGGGTGAGACGAGTACCCTGGATTTTCCACCTGCTGGAGTGGCCTCTAAAGCTTGAGAGCGTGTGCCTCTCTTTCTTCTCCTGGGTGTCTAAAAAAGGGCCCAGTGAGGACTCTCCCCCAAAGGGAGTTAGTGCTAAACAGCTGAAACAAGAGCCATGACCAGCTTGGCTCTGCTCAGCAATCCAGCTTTCCTCTCTGATTCAAACAAAAATGTCACATAATCAAGTTTAGAGTTTTTAGCAGAGGGCCATTTGGCTGGCCGTCTGACAGGCAGCCAGCCCACGGAGCCAACTTTATTCCACAGAACTGTTCATGCTCAGGAGATTTGCTATAAAGCTCTCTTGCCCTGGACAGGCTGAAGGAGAAGTCCCGGGGCCAGCGAACGTGTGGTAGGGATCTGGCGAGGGAGGGAGGGTCACCCAATTACTTTCCGCTGACACTGTTACAGCTTATGCGTGTGCTGCTTCTACTAACCAGTCGCCCAGTGGCAGTGGCTGTGGGAAGCTGGCTGGCAGACCTGGCACCAGCCGGAAACGACTGTATGGACTTGGCAGGAACTCTGCCCAGCAGTGGCAGTGCCCTGGCCCGCCGCAGCTTCAAGAGGGATGCAGGGTGAACGAGAGAAAAGGGACAACGGGATTTCTGTCCCAAGAGACTCCGAGCTTGTGCCCAGTTTGCTATGAAGCTGTTGCATGGCCCACAGGGACAGGATCTGGTGGAGGTGTGCCACACCCTCTGCTGACTGTTCGCCTGGACAGCCTTGCACCAACAAGGGCATCCTTGCCTGGCCCTGGCATTCGACCCTCAGGCCCAGATCTGCTCTCTATCTACCAGAAATCACACAAATACCCTACAGCCACTACAGAGGAGACAGAGCCTTATTCATCCATCCTGCGGGCCCCTTCCCAGATCACTGACCATCACTGACCGCAGGCTCTCATGTCTCAGGCTGCCCTGCAAGTCCCCCCACCCTCCACTCCCTGCCCCTACCTCTAGGCAGCCTCACACCTCAGGGTTCAAAGCTGTTTTGCGGCAGCAGCAGCAGCTGTAATAACACCAATGAGGAGGCCTCTGGAGTGAGTCACCATTTCAAAGTATGTGCACACACATTCCCTCATTTGTCCTGATAACTGCCTCTCATAACTGCCTCTCACCTCTGGGTGGCTTGGGACGGAGGGTGCAGCTAACAGCAGCCTGCTTTTCAAACAAGGTCCTCCTCAGGAATGCCAGCAATCTGACCAGTAATAGCCTTTTCCCAAGACCTTTCCTCCCTCTCTTCAGAGAACCCACATTCTCCTCTCTGCCCTGCCGTAGTAAGCCTGTGGCCCAGGTTGGTGCATGGCACTCCAACGGCCAGGTACACAGGAATCACGCCTGCAACCCCCAACCTACCCTGTCTTACAGTCTTTTTTTTTAAGTATATATATATATATATATATATATATATATATATATATATATATTTTTTTTTTTTTTTTTTTTTTTTTTTACTTATTCGACAGACAGAGATCACAAGTGGGCAGAGAGGTAGGCACAGAGTGGGGTGGGGGAAGCAGGCTCCCTGCTGAGCAGAGAGCCCCATGTGGGGCTCGATCCCAGGACCCTGAGATCATGACCCGAGCCGAAGGCAGAGGCTTATCCCACTGAGCCACCCAGGTGCCCCTGTCTCACGGTCTTAAGCAAGCCAGCCATCTTTGCCTGGCTCTGGCATTTGACTCTCAGGGCCCAGAGAGGCCCAGCTGGGCCTGAGCCTCCCTGTTACTCAACTTCAGGGGAACAGAGTTTCCTGGAACAGAACCGTGCATTTCAAGGTGCATGGTGCCCAGGTCCCTACCGTTGTTCAGAGCTATGTGCCTGAGACTCTGATATAATATATCTGTGGGGGGACTGGGATCCATTAGCACCTGCCACAGCCACAGGTCTCTATCGAGGAAAGAAGCCACAGTGTGTCCTGTGGCTAAAGGGTGACTGGGGACCACTGGAGTGGCCTGGTGTAAGACTCTGCCTGTGATGCTCCTCATGAGTGATGACTGTTTGACCCAAGACATCATCTCTTTGGGGGAGATTTGACTGTGAGGCACAGCAGTGGCAGCAAGGACAGAAGCTGGGGTGAGATGGTAGAGATGGCAGTAGAAGCAAGAGAAAAATGTAGCAAAGAGCCCAGCTTTGCATGCCTGGAAGAATCCCCAGGGTAAGGAGCCCTGGAAGCCCAGTTCTAAAGTGATGGCCTGACAGTGGGTACTTAGAGTTCCTGATACATCCTGAGTGATGAGGTGTTAAGGGGCCTGCTGGGAAGTACAGAGGCCCTGAGTGAATGGGGTGTATGTGGCTGGGACCCAGGCCTGAGGGTCCCCCTTGTCCCAAGGAGCTCCCATATGCTGACAAACTGGACACACCTCCTAGAGGTTGAAAAGGCCCGACTAGAATAGGAAGGAATTATTACCACAGGAACAACTGAGCTTCCAAGATATTAAATGACTTGCTGATACAGCCACTGATGCCAGCTCACCCATCAAACATCCCCCTGCCTCCCTTTCCAACAGAACACTGACCTCTTTAGGGACGGCAGTGCGTGCAGCTGAAACTTCTCCCAAAGAGCCCCTTACACCTAAGTGGCCACATAACAGACTTCTAGCCAATCAGACATAAGCGAGCATTTAGGAAAAAGCTTCTGCCTTCCTGATGGAGTGATTGGCCCTGCTTTCTGCCCTACTTCTTCTTCCTGCTTCAGATGCAGCAGCCATGAGGAGGAAAGCCACGTGCCAGGGACAGCACAGGTAGGAAGGTAAGAGACTGAGTCCCTGACGACACTGTGTGAGCCCTGGACTGGCTCCTTTCAGAATTCTCACTGTGTCTGAGAAATAACTACTTACCTTTTTCTTTTTTTTCTGAAGATTTTATTTATTTATTTGACAGAGAGAGAAATCATAAGTAGGTAGAGGTAGGCAGAGAGAGAGGAGAAAGCAGGCTCCCCGCCCAGCAGAGAGCCCGATGCAGGGCTCGATCCCGCTGAGATCATGACCTGAGCCGAAGGCAGAGGCTTAACCACTGAGCCACCCAGGCGCCCCACTACTTACTTACTTAAGCCACTCTTGGTTGGGTTTTCTGAGTTTTGCAGCTAAATGCATTCCAGACTGATACATCTGCCAGGTCATAGAGCTGCTGGTAAATGGCGGGACTGGCTCCAAACACTCTGTATATTCTCAGAGCCTATCCTGCTTGTTTTCCAGGGGGCAGCACTACTTCTTGCTCTCAGAACAAAGGGTCTGCAAATTCAATAAGATGCTGTATGTAAAGCACTTGACACATCATAGCAGATACCCAATAAATATTAGCTACTGTTGTTGTTGTTGTTATTATTATTATTAGGCCAAGTAGGCTCCAAGCCATTTCAAGCTCCTCTGTTTTAATATCTATGACCACAGCCAATTGGGAACCCATTAAAAGGTATTCTTTCTGAGGAAAAGAGAGTGAGGAAGGGTTAGGTCCTTGGGCCTACCGGGGCTACTGGGAACAGGGGTTGTCCCCTGAGATGGACTCCCATTCTCAGAGCCTGCCTGTCCCCTGGGAAGGGCAGCTCACATACAGAGTGGCTCCTGCCATCATCAGTGAATTGGAAGACTCCCATTCTGTTCCTTCAGTCAGGACCCAGCATCCACAGAAAGCCAGACAAAGGCCCTAACAAGGCTCAGTTAGGGGTATCAGGCACCGTGGCAAACTTAAGCATTTCTCTTCCTTCCCCAGACACAGAAGCGTATCTCCTGCAACCAAGGATATTATTGCTTTTACAACAGAACATCGGAAACAATCTAAAAGTCTAAGAGCAAGGTACTTTTTTTTATTAACATATAATGTATCATTAGCCCCAGGAGTGCAGGTCTGTGAATCGCCAGGTTTACACACTTCACAGCACTCACCATAGCACATATCTTCCCCCATGTCCATAACCCCACCACCCTCTCTCTAGCCCCCTCCCCCCAGCAACCCTCAGTTTGTTTTGTGAGATTAAGAGTCTCTTATGGTTTGTCTCCCTCCTGATCCCATCTTGTTTCATTTATTCTTTTCCCACTCCCCAAACCCCCCATGTTGTATCTGCGAGGTACTATTTTAAAAAGTGATGCTATGTCCACAGAAGAGATTGAATATTCTATAGTCATTAAATATGATATTCTCTAAGGGTTATTATAATTTGAGAAAAACTCTCATGTGAAAAATAGCTGACATATTAAGCTATCCATGTGCTATACTTCCCATGATCCCCTTATGACATTATACATGCACATATGTAAGAGAAATTCAAAAGGCAAGGAGAGTAATAAAAAAGCTAGCAACAATTAATGCCTTTAAGTTGTGGTATTATGCATGACTTTTTGTCTCTACATTTTGTATGTTTTCTATGATTTCTGTAGTTTCTTTTATAACCACAAGAAAAATTGTTATAAATAAACTGAAGAAAGGGGAAAGTGAATTAGTGACTGAAGTTGTAATATTGTTGTTACTATTTGGACAGGATATCTGGCTTCAAAACATGCTATTTGCTAACAGCCAGAAAGCAGATATTTCAGTGAAATACTTTTAAAATGGAAGAGAGTCTCTGATGTGGCACTCCTCATTTCCCAGCAAAAGAAAAACATCACCCCCCTTAATTGGGGCCTGGGTCTAGAGGCACATCCCTTACTCCTTTGAAGCAGCTCTGATCTGAGACCCCTCTTGCTGGGGATCCCTGAGAGAAGACCCTCCCTGTAAAAGACCATCTCTGCCAAGTTCACAGAGCATAGATATCTGAGACACCTGGAGAGAGGTGGTCTGGTGTTCTGATGAGGTCAGGATTTGGTTTCTCTCCCTATTAAGATGAAAAGTGAATGGATGCTAAGAGATACATTGTCTCTGCAGCTCCATTCTCTGTAAGCATCAAGCCTGAGTCTTTGGAACTGGGAATAAGCCAGCCAGCAAACCACCACAGCCATGGCAAATTTATTATGGAAGTGCTCTGGCCTACCTTTCTTTCTCTTTTTCTTCCCGAGGAGTTTGTGTTCCCACACCACACAACTTTCTCAGCCTATCCTTTTTTTCCCCACATGAAACGCTTGGACCCAGTGGTCTGGAGGAAAGAGTATCTCCATTATCTTTCCTTCACACTTGACACACTTGACACTTGACACAGACTGGACCTGGATACTTAGAGATGGAAAGTTAATTTTTCATCATGCATCCAATGGTTCAATATATATTTGGGGGACTCTGATCTTTGGGACCAAAGAGCAGAAGACATCAGATATAATAATAAAACCATCAATAAAAACTCATGTGGTAAAAGATACTCTTTTCATCCAAAGAAATTGTGTTGTTCCACACAGTTTTAAGATTCCATTTCCTTGCACTCAGGAATTACCAAAATGCTGTAAGCATTCTGTGAGGAGTCTCATTTCAAGTTCAGATTATTCAGACTCATCCGTGACAGATGCAGAACTCCCAGATTCCCATGAAGTGTTTTAAGTTTTCCCCTATAACCCTCATCTGGCTTAACATCACGACATCAGTGATTTTTTCAGAATGTGCAAGTTCAACAGCTTGAAATGTTAAAACTCTGTAAAAAGCAGCATTATCACCCAGCAACAGCTCAGAGCTCTGACACTTGAATACAGGATTTGTAATATATCTAACAGTACAATCCAGACTTGATGAAGAAAGAATTGGCTAACAGAGTACAATAATATTGCAAGAGGAAATATTTACTCTGTTTGAGCAACAACTTTTTCAAGCGGCCACAAGATCACAGACTGTTCGAACTGGAAGGGCCATGGAGATCCTCTAATCTCATTTCTTCAAATTGAAGCTGGGGCCTGGGCACCCCTCCGAGGGAGCACATGACTAAAACAAAGCCTTACGGTGAGGAGGGGGTCAGGGATCCCATCTGGGCTTCCAGTGTTCCTAGGTACTCCTAAGTAACATTTATGTTAAAGCATCTGTCTCCTGGCCTTGGGCAAAGACACAATGTCTCCCACCTATCTATTGAATAAAATCCAAACCTCGTTTTCAGGGCCCTTGTCTCACCTTTCTACCTTTATTCCACACTCTCCCAACACCTGCACAGGCTCCCTTCTGCACCTGGGATACCATCTCCCCTGCTGAGGCCTTCTGTCCATTGGTATTCAATACATTCCCTCCTTCATGCAGCCACCATGGTTCCTCCAACCTAAAAATGCTCATTCCCCTGAACAACCACACCAGCTTGTCCCTATTGCTAATCGAGAATGTATCATATTCTGTACTCTATTATTGGTATATTTGTTTTATACCCTTCATCAGATTGCAACTTTCCAGAAGACAGGGAAAATGCTTGATTCATATTAATTAATTAGTTAATTATTCCATGGTCCTTTGCTTATTAGCAGTGCTTAAGAAACTCAGAACAAATGTGTTCATAGTACATTTTTCTTGTCTATAAAGGCAGATCCAATAAAGGCTCAATTCACTGCACTGCAGTCATTATTTTTCTCTTGAGGTAAAATTTATACCCAATGAAGTGCCCAAATCTTAAATGTATATACACTGAGTTTACATAAATATATACACCTGAGTTAAAAAATCCCTACTTTGCTGTAAGGAACCACTGTTTTGATTTTTCCCTCCACCAAAGATTAGTTTTGCCTATTCTAGAATTTGATAGAAATGGAATCAAATACTAAATACTCCTTTTTGTGGAAGGCTTCTTTCACTCAGTTCCTTAGTTTCATACATGTTGCATGTATTAGTAATTTTTTCCTTGATATTGCTAAGTAGCATTCCATTGTATCCTACTGTTTCTGTATTCATTTTCCTACTAATGGGGACACATAGGCTTTATAAGTGTTGTCAACATATATTTCAATTTCTCTTGTGTAAATAACTGTGAGAGAATTGCTGAGTCAAATAAGGATATATTTAATTTTATAAGAAATGCTAGAGGGGTGTCTGGGTGGCAGTTAAGTGTCTAACTCTTGATTTCAGCTCAGGTCTTGATCTCAGGGTCAGAGTTCAAGCCCTGTGTTGGGCTCTACACTGGGCATGGATGGAGCCTACTTAAAAAAAAAGAAAGAAAGAAAGAAAGAAAAGAAAAGAAATGCTAGAGCTTTCCAAACTGGTTATATCATTTTACATTCCCACCAACACTGAGAGCTCCAAATTGCTTGTGGGAAGGTATTTGACATTGAACTAGAATTTTTTTATAGACATAGGGCTATTCAGATTTTCTGTTTCATCAGGTGTCAATTTGTTTGTTTTTTAAATGGGCTTATTCATTTGCAAAAAGGAAAGAGAGACTGTGCAAGCATGGGGAGGGGCAGAGGGAGAGGGAGAAACAGACTCCCTGCTAACCAGAGAGCCTGATGCAGGGCTTAACCCCAGGACCCTGGGATCATGACCTGAGCCAAAAGCAGACGCTTAATCAACTGAGCCACCCAGGTGCTCCCAGGTGTCAGTTTTGATGAGTTGTATTTTTCAAAGAATTTATAGAATTCATCTAAGTTGTTGAATTTTTTTGGCATAAAGTTGTTCCTAAGATTCCCTTATTAATTTTTTAATGTCTGCAGGACTGGTAATACCTCTTTCATTCTGGTTCTTGGTAATGCGTGCTATCTATATATCTAATCAATTTTATTGATCTTTTAAAAGACAAAACATTTGGATTTATGGTTTTTCTCTACTTTTTTTCTATTTTCCAGTTTACTGACATGCTCTTATCTTTTATCTTTCATAACTGAGTTTTTATTGGATCAGTAGAAATATTACAATTTGTATACAATTCTTTTTTTTTTAAAGATTTTATTTATTATTTATTTGACAGAGAGAGATCACAAGTAGACAGAGAGGCAGGCAGAGAGAGAGAGAGAGAGAGGGAAGCAGGCTCCCCGTCGAGCAGAGAGCCTGATGCGGGACTCGATCCCAGGACCCTGAGATCATGACCTGAGCCGAAGGCAGCGGCTTAACCCACTGAGCCACCCAGGCGCCCCTGTATACAATTCTTAACATACATACTGAAAATCTTAAAAATCATGTAGTTATGATTCTTTTCTAAAAGTTATTCCCGTGACCTTCCAGCTTAAAATTTGAAGGCAAATTTTCCTTAACAGTATGTCAAGTATCAGTATCTTTAAATGTTAATACACTATCATCTGTTAAGTCATGTGAATTTATAATTTAATATCACATACACTACATTCTCAAATTTTCAATCTTGCACAGCACATTAACAAGTTACTAGAAAAATTGGACTACCAGACCAAGATGTTACAGAGTACACAGAATTCTGACAGGGAGAGCCAAGATCAAGGAGTGGTTTTCTTTAGGAAACAATTCTACCAAAAACAACATGCAAATAGAAGTAATTTAAAATGTTCAAGACATATTAAATTCACGACTGACTCCAAAATGCCATTTAGTATGCTTGGTATTATAGGATATAAGAACTACCCCATCTATGGAAAGTTGAGCTGACACACAAGACAATCAAAGCCTCCCATATTCAATATCTCACTATTCTTTGGTTGTACCAAAAAATGAACAACCAACAAATGATTTCACCTCTGATAAAAAAGCATTTACCTTTAAAAAATAGGATGAGGGGCACCTGGGTGACTCAGTGGGTTAAAACCTCTGCCTTCGGCTCAACGCATGATCCCAGGGTCTGGGCACTGAGCCCCGCATTGGGCTCTCTGCTCAGTGGGGAGCCTGCTTCCTCCTCTCTCTCTCTGCCTGCCTCTCCGCCTACTTGTGATTTCTCTCTTGTGTCAAAGAAATAAATAAAATCTTAAAAAAAAATAGGATGAAGTGGGATTCTCTTTCTTAAAAATGTTTCTAGAACTACTAAAAAAATTGGATTTATGAAACAGTTGATAAAAATATTTCTCTCGATTGTACAAGAAGGGAGACAGGGGGCACCAGTGAGACATGGTATATGATATTAATCAGATGGCTTCTTTTATCAGGGGCTGGACTCTCCTCATTTTTAGTTTCTGTTTTCTGCAGGTAAGTCTTTCGTTTCTTGGTTAGGTACTTCAGCCTCTTTTCCCTTTGCTCCCCTTTCCCCCTCTGCAGGCACCTTTTTGTCTAAAGATTTATCCTCTCCTGCTGCCTTTTTTTGCTTCGTTTTCACTTTTGCAGGTGCAGGTTTAGCTGATAACCTTAATGATCTCTTGGGCTCCTCTTTTGCTGCCCCCTTGCAGGAGTGGACCTTCCTCTTGGGCATCATGGTGGGAAGTGGGCGAGTGCCTGGTGCCTGTGCCTGTGGGGCCAGGTGTGTGCAGAGCCTCTGTGAAGCTGGGTGGCCTGGCTGCTGCTGCTCCTCCCCACTGTTCTTATCTTTTTCATGTCCTTCTTACTACTTATTTTAGATATTAGATTTAGATATTCTTAAAAAGAAACCTTCAGTCATTGAGTTTTAGACCTGTCTTTTTTGATATGGTAGCCAATGACCACACGTGGGTATCTAAATTTAAATTAATTTAAATTAATTAAAAATTAAAGCCACATATGATTAGTGGCTATCAGACTTGACAACACAGATATAGAACATTTCCACTGCCACAGAAATTTCTGTTGTACAGTGCATTTACGATTTTTCTTTTTGAGGTGCCTGGTTAAACCACCAACTCTAGATTTCAGGTCATGATCTCAGGGTCATGGGATCGAGCCTCTAGCCAGCTCAGCGCTCAGCAGAGACTGCTTTGGATTTTCTTTTCTTTTCTTTTCTTTTTTTTAAAGATTTTATTTATTTATTTGACAGAGAGAGATCACAAGTAGGCAGAGAGGCAGGCAGAGAGAGAGAGGGAGGAGGAGGAGCCAGGCTCCCTGCTGAGCGGAGAGCCGGATGCGAGGCTCGATCCCAGGACCCTGAGATCATGGCCTGAGCCGAAGGCAGCGGCCCAATCCACTGAGCCACCCAGGCGCCCCTGCTTTGGATTTTCTTTCTCCTTCTCCCTCTGCCCCTCCTCTCTCTCTGGTAAGTAAATAAATAAATAAAAATAAATAAAATCTTTTAAAAAATTGTTATAAAATTTATAAAAATTGTTTTATAAAACAAACATTTAAAGCTCTAAAATTTCCTCTAAGTACCACTTTAGCTGCATCCTATAAATTTTGATGTTATATTTTCATTATCATTTAGTTAGAACTATTTTTGAATACCCTTATGATTTCTTCTTTGAAACACAGATTATTTACAAGTGTGTTCCTGAATTTCTAAACATTTGGGGTTTCTCAAGATATATTTCTGCTATTGATTTCTAATTTAATTCCAATGTAGTCAGAGGATATACTACATTCTTTACATATTCCAAATTTTTAAACTTTACTGAAACTCATTTTATGGTCCAGCATTTTGACTGATGTGGTAAACATGCTATGTACAACTAAAAAGAACGTGCATCCTATTGCTGAATGTAGTATTCTACAAACACCAATCTGGCTTATGTCTTCATCTATGCCTTTTACTGATGTGTGTGTGTGTGTGTGTGTGTGTGTGTGTGTGTGTAACTGATCTATCAGTTGCTGACAGCGGGAAAATCTCCAACTCTGATTCGGTAATTTTTTGTTTCCCTTTAATTCTGTGAATTGGTATGTAAGTTGCTGCCTGGCAACTTTCAGTTGGCTAGTATGAAAAAGAAACTTTGACTAAAAGATTTAACAAAGAAGCTTCTGGTATCTCATTAATATGCTGAAGTATACAATGAACTATGTTGCTTATTTGTTATGTTAACAGTAGTTAACATATTATGTTAACAGTAGTTTACTAAGACCCTAAAAATGACAGTTTCCTCTAGAAGTTTTCAAGTCCCATGTCTTCATCTACTTATAGATATATTTTTCAAATTTGCTAATCTGAACTAATTATAGGAAGAGGCAGTTTGCACTTCAAACGTTCTTTAAAAAGTGTGCTTTTGGTTCCACCTCTGGTATGGGCAAGTTAGCTCCTACTGGACCAATTCTCCTGGAAAAAGCTGTACACTCAGACAAAATATAAAAACAATTGCCTGAAGCACTGGAGAAAGACAAAAAATAGGGAGAGTCTGCACGAGGGCTGAGATGTGGGAGAAAGGAAAAGTCATAGATGGGGTTCTCAATTTTATAGCTTTTAGCCTGGTCGGAGGCTGTGGTCAGTGCCATGCTGAGTGGCTAAAACTCCAACAGAAAGCGTGCAGTCTTTCAGAGACAGATTTTGGGACCACCACAGCCACTGGAAAGTGAAGAGGGAATCCCAGAAAGAATAGAGCCAGAAAGAGAAAGTCTCAAATTCTGTGTAAAAACTCTGTCCAAATCTCCTAGACATGCATGCATGGGGCAGATTCTCAGCAACCTAGCTAAGGATAAAATAACTGAGCCAAGAACTGAGATGCTTAGCCCAGTGGCCAAGGTTTGTGATTTTAGTTCAACCAAGGTAATCACTAGCTAAGGCAAAAACCAAAATAAAAAATAACCTCCCTCAACCCTGTGAAACCTCTTCAGAAGAATATAATAGAATCCAGAGTCTCCATAATGTAGTAGTACAATGTTTAGAATACAATCTGAAATTATTAAACATACACAGAAATAGGAAAATGCAGCCCACTCTCAAGAAAAAAGACAATCAACAGCAATCCCAAGATAACCCAGATGTTGCAATTAGCAGATAAGGATTTTAAAGCAGCTATTATAATTATGCTCAGTGGCATAAAAGAATATATGAAATATACAGAAAATCTTGGCAGAGAAATAGACTATAAAAGAGAACCAAATGGAAGTTCTATAATTAAAAAAAACTATATACAAAATTTTCAAAAAAAAAAAAAAATCACTGGTGAACTTAATCAAATGGAAATGATACTGGAAAGTGTCAGTGATCTTGAAGACAGACCAATGGAAATTACCCAATCTGAAGAACAGAGAGAAATAAAAGAATGAATTAAAAAACAAAAACAAAAACACAGAACATCAGACCTGTATGACAATACCAAAAGGTCTATCATAGTGGCCAAAAGAAACATGAAAAGATGTTCAACATCACTCATCATTAGGAAAATGCAAATCAAAACTACAATGAGATGTTCTTCACACCTGTCAGAATGGCTAAAATCAAAAACACAGAAAACAACTATTGGCAAAGATGTGAAGAAAAAGGAAACTCTTGCATTGCTGATGGGAATGTAAAGTGGTGCAGCCACCACAGAAAATAGTATGGAAGTACCTCAGGAGGTTAAAAATAGAATTACCCTATAATCCAGTAATCATACTACTGGGTGTCTACCTGAGAAATTAAAAAAACACCAATTCAAAGGAATACATGTGTCCCTATGTTTATAGCAGCATTATTTACAATAGCCAAATTTTAGAAGCAGCTCGAGTGTCCATCAATAGATGAATGAATATAGAAGAGGTGGTACACATATACAATGGAGTATTATTCAGCCATAAAAAAGAACGAAATCTTGCCCTTTGCAATGGTATGGATGGAACAAGAGCATATAATGTTAAGTGAAATAATTCAGTCAGAGAAAGACAAATACCATATGATTTCACTCATATGTGGAATTTAAGAAACAAACAAATGAGCTAAAGAAAGAGAAAGAGAGAGATAAACCAAGAAAAAGACTCTTAACTACAAACTGAGAGTTACCGGAGGGGAGTTGGGGGGGGAGATGGGTGAAGTAGGTGATGGGGATGAAGGAGTGCACTTGTGATGAGCACCAAGTGTTGTATAGAATTGCTGAACTGCTATATTGTATACCTGAAACTAATAAAACATCGTATGTTAACTACACTGGAACTAAGAGAATAAGTCAGTCTATCATAGGTATAACCATAGCCTCAGAAGGAAAAGAGAGAAAGAATGGGGCAGAAAAATATTTGAAGAAATAATGGTTGAAAATTCTCCAAATTTGGTATAAAACCTAAATTTACAGATTTTAAGAAGCTCAATGAACTCTAAGCAAGATAAATAAAACCAAAGATAAAGACAGGAAAATCTTGAAAGCAGCCAGAGAAAAAGGATAAATTCCATAAAGTCAAAAATGATAGGGACCACTATCATATCCAGTGACCACTGACTTCTCATCAGAAACCAAGGAAGCCAGGAGATGGTAAAACAGCATCTGGGGTAAAACAAACAAACAAAAAACAAAACTCAACCCAGAATTCTGTATCCAGTGAAAATATTCTTCAGGAATAAAGTGAAGTAAATACATAGTATATTGGTCATATCTTTCAGTTAAAGCTTTCCATTCTACCCTGCAAGTTTTTAAGCTATGCAGCGGTTTGCACACCAATTCACAGAAACTTTAAAACACGTGTTTTAAAATAAACAGTAATTTTTTAAAAAATCATGTGAAGTGGGCAGGGGAAGATCAACAAAACAACCTGTCCTGAGTTTTTCCTGAAATGGTAAATAGTGGGTAAGAAGCTATTTCTACGTAATCTGATCTAAGTCTGGAAATCATTTACACTCCACCAAGATTTCCTGGTCTCAACAGTCTCTTCTCCTCCCTCCTTTCCCACAAGTATGCCACTGGGAAAGGGAGGAATAGTTCAATTTATGTCTCTTCACATTATTCAGACCTACAGACAGAATGCAGAACTATTAAAAACTCACTAAGAGTTCAAAATGAAGGGTGGGCAAGGTATGAGGCACAAGAAAAGAAAACAGGCCAAGGTAGCCTGAAAGGACACATTCAAGTTGGAGAATTAACTGCAAAAGGTTGAGATTGAGTCAATATTTGCATTAGAAATCTCAACTTGAATTAACATGTTTGTTGGACTTGTTACTCCAGAAATAGTTCCCAAGAGAGCTCCGGAAGTGTGACCTTCTCCTGCACATCTGCTCTGACTTTTATGAGTTCTCTTAATACTTTTTTAAGCTGCTGCTAAGTGTTAATTTTTGTTCAAGGCAGGATTACCAAACAACCTGTTAGCAACATGAAGATTCCCTTCATACTCGTCTTCCTTAAACCGAGAAGCAGACTGTTTTCCAAACTGCTAACATCCCAAGCTGACTGCCAAACACAGTCATTAACCAGCCTCTGACATCTAAACAACAGCTGTGTGCTGTCCTGCTAAAGGACAGCCTCACCCAGACAGTGAGTCTCCAAAGGTCAGCTGTGTCCTGCAGCAGGAAGTCCACACCATGGTTGGTGGCACATGCCGGCACAACGGAACAGTCTATGTTTGTCCCAATTCCCTTTCCTCCCCTTTGGCTAATCTTCACTGATCATAAATGTTCAGCTAGCCTTGCACAGGAAGCGGGGGCCTTCAACTTCATCCTGCTCGCTCATGCAGTTCTCGCTCTTACACAAACGCTTTTCACTGAAGATCACCTTAGAGTTGCCACTGAAAATGGTGCTGATGACAGAGGACCAGAAGACAAAGTGAAAACACGTGTCTCCAAAACAAGCACATTTAAAAAATATTCATTGTCAGGTACTCTTCCAGGGCTTTTTACAATATCCTCACCCTCTACTCCCATAAGGATCATCCCTCCCGGTTACTAGGTAGGGAAGCTGCAGCCGTTCAGAGCATTTACATGAACTGCCTGTGGTCACGAGGCTTTGGAGGGATACTGTGAGATCATCCAGTTCTCTTTAACTCAACTCCAAGGGTCTTCCTACTCTGGCAACCTTCAAGAATATAAACACCCTTCAAAATTCCAGCTAGATTAAAAAAAAAAAAGAAAACCTGTCATACTGATGGGAGGTAGGTGGAAAGTTGATTTAAAAAATTTACCTGGAGGAGTAGATGCATAGGAATAGCTAATGTCATTTCAATAATAATAATGTAGGACTTTCTTTTGCAGATATAAAAAAACGTGTTATAAGGCTAATGCATGAAATTGTGGTACTTGTTGACCCACCCAGTGACAGGCTGATAGGAAGCTCTCAATAAACACTAGCTATCATTAGTATAATATGCTAAAGAGATTACATACTATCTTACTTAACTTTTTTCATAGGGACACTCTGAGGACAATTTTATTCCCCTATTACATATCAGGAAACTGAGGCACAGAGTTTAAATAACTTGCTACAGGTCACAAAGTATGGACTATCTGGAACCTGAACTAAGCCTGTTTGATTTCAGAATTAAGGATGTTACTGCATCAAGAATATTAATATCAAAAGTCTAGAAGAATCCAAATGTCCATCAACAGGGGCTTAGATAAATGAAGGCGCATCCTTATAAAGAATATTTCTGAGAATGAGGTAAATCTATATAATATGAAAAGATGTCTATAATATATGTCAACAGAAAAAAGGTGCTTTGCATAGGTTAGATCTCATTTTTGTTGAACAATAACCATATATGTTGAGTCGTGGTTGTTTGCAAAGATAGGTGCACGTATATGTATGCTGTATACATGTATGTCTATATATGTCTATGTTATATAAAGTTGTATATACATACATATATACCTTTTTCCTATGAATGGGATTAGGATGGGGAAATCCTTTTCTAACATACTTTTGTATTGTTTCAATCTGTTAGAAGCACGTATTACTTCCGTAATAAACCAACAAGATTTAAAAAAATGGCTCACTACAGGGGCGCCTGGGTGGCTCAGTGGGTGAAAGCCTCTGCCTTCGGCTTGGGTCATGATCCCAGGGTCCTGGGATCGAGCCCCGCATCAGGCTCTCTGCTCAGCAGGGAGCCTGCTTCCTCCTCTCTCTCTGCCTGCCTCTCTGCCTACTTGTGATCTCTGTCTATCAAATAAATAAATAAAAAATCTTAAAAAAAAATGGCTCACTACCTAAAAAATAAAAGGTGTTCTTTTCGAAAAAGAACAGTTCCATAAACAGGTTAAACCTTGGCTAACTGAAAGTGCAAGGGGTCCTCCCCAGCTAGGAGTGTGGTACAGCCATTTCCTCTGTAAAATTGTACTCCAAGCCTGCGAGAGAGGAGAGTCTGGGCTTTACTGCAGACCCATGTACACAAACAGCTGTGTCCTAGCTTGCGGCTGGCCTGGTGCCCTGCACACACCTGTGTGTAGGAGTAGAAAGGCTCTTTCCTGTGCAGTCACTTCTTTCAGCGAGTGTTGGTCATCAGGAGTAGAGTATAGAGAACTGACTGGCTGCTTAAATACGGCCACGGTCTGGGTGGTCCAATTCTAAGAGACTCGGGGAGTCCTGATGGATTAGTCTAGACCGGGATAGGCCCCAGATTTATGATAAGTCACCTCCAGTGAGTAGGGGTGATACTGGAGAGGTTACCCCTGGGAGGGAAATCTGGTCCAGTCTATGTTTTCTAGGTGGATCAGGTTGGCCATCTCCAGGTTGGGCAAGCCTGGAACCCTTAGTACCACTTCCCAACTCCAACCTGGGCAGTGGTGAAAACAGGACAGCCTGGTGTGCCCACCGATTAACTCTACTCCCTGGGGCTGGCCTTGAGACACCCCGAGTCACACCAACAGCCTTCATGGGGTAAAAAAGTAGAATCGTCATCTGATGCCAGATCCAGCTGGATGCATTTTGGATAGAAGTTCTCTGAAGCTGTCTCAATAACAAAGTGCCAAATTGTTTTCTAAATTCATCTATGAAGGGGATTTTCTCCTTCCTTCCTTCCTTCCTTCCTCCCCACTCCCTCCCTCCCTTCCTGTTAAGAGGCACACACCCCTGCTCTGTCTTATAACCTCACCTGAAACCTGGTGTGACTGGAGCAGGAGACAGCCTAGTCACCTGCCACGGGACAAGAAGGATATCCTGTGACAAGGAACCTGGAGACAGAGAGCCTAGATCCAATCAAGACTTTGTGTGCCGTCATCTACCACACAGGTGATGCCTGTGCCGGCAAAAGCTTATTGAATGATGCACGCTTGAATTTCCCACTGATGGACAAACTTTGGACCTTTTATTTTATTTTTTAAATAATTTTCATTTTTATCAGAGCAGACAAAATCCCATGGTTTATTTTTTTTTTAATTTTTTTTTAAAGATTTTATTTATTTATTTGACAGAGAGAGATCACAAGTAGATGGAGAGGCAGGCAGAGAGAGAGAGAGAGGGAAGCAGGCTCCCTGCTGAGCAGAGAGCCCGACGCGGGCCTCGATCCCAGGACCCTGAGATCATGACCTGAGCCGAAGGCAGTGGCTTAACCCACTGAGCCACCCAGGCGCCCAAATCCCATGGTTTAAATAAAAATTTTTTTTTAAGATTTTATTTATTTATTTGACAGAGAGACACACAGAGAGAGAGGAAACACATGCAGGGGAGTGGGAGAAGAAGAAGCAGGCTTCCCACCAAGCAGGGAGCCTGATGTGGGGCTCAGTCCCAGGACCCTGGGATCATGACCTGAGCTGAAGGCAGACGCTTAACGACTGAGCCACTCAGCTGCCCCTTAAATCAAATTTTTGAAAAATACTGAATTAAAAAACTACCAGGCAAACACTGAGGCAAACACTTTCAATGCTTTTAGTTTTTTTAAAAACCAAATAATATGTTAATATTGCCATTTCTTGGTTTATCTATTTATCCTTCATCTATTAATTTTGTTATAATAATTAAGATTTCAGCTCTTTTACACCATCTACCACATTTCCCCTTCCTTTACATTATAATGAGAAAGAACTCTTCACTGAAAAGCCAAGTTTACTCTGCTTTTTTTTCTGTGTACCATTTTTTCCTTGTAGTTAACATTTTCCTTTTTATTTAATTTGTTTAATCTTCTATGCACTTTTATTCAAATTCTTCTGAACACCCTGCCTGAATTATCAAAAAATATTATTTTCCAAATGGCCAGATATGTCTGATAATCTGTGAATTTCAAAACAGCTGAGTCAATTTTATACACACTGGGCTTCTCTGTACCATTTTCTTGTGTTGGTTCCCTACCTTCTGGATTCTGTTTCTTTTGCCTTTTTTATTTATTTCCTCATTTTGCTGAAGTATTTAGTCTGGTTGTTTCCTAGAAAAGGATCCACAGGAAGCAAAGTTTTGAGTCTTTGCAGATTGAAAATGTCTTTGTTCTATCTTCACAGGCAACTGAAAGTACAGCTGAGTATAAAATTCTAAATGGAAAATTTCCCTCAAAGTTTTTGTTGACTTTGTTCCATTGTCTTGTAGCTTCCAGTACTGTTGTTAAAAACTCTGCTAGCTTTCTGATTTTCATTCATTTGTTTATGACAAGTTTTCCCCCTCTAAAAGCTTTTATAATTCACTGTTTAGTCTAGAGTTTTAAATGTTGATCACAATACATGTGGGTGTGAGCCATTTTTTTCATTTGTTGTACTTTTCTTCTTAAGATTTTATTTTTTTAAGTCATCTCTACACCGAAAGTGGGGCTCAAACTCATAATCCTGAGATCAAAAGTTGCATGCTCCACTGACTGAGCCAGTCAGGGACCCCCCCCCCCCCCCCATTCATTGCATGTTTTAATCTAGAGTGTCTTGACTTGATCTTCAGTTCTGAAATTTCTCTTGTATTTTTCTTGGATAATTTCCTCCTTTCTATTTCTGTGTTCCTTCTCCTTGGAATTCTTATTAGTCAGACATTAAAACTCCTGGATGTGCTAATAAAAATTTTCAAATATTATTCTTCCCTGGTTTTCTCTGTTCATTTTTTCATTTTACCTTTTGGAAACACCCTGATTTTGCTTTCCAGTCCTTTGTCATACTTAACAAGTGATTAAGTTAGTTACATTAAAAAAAAAAAAGATATTATTTATTTATTTGACAGAGAGTGAAAGCAAGAGGGAGCAAGAGAGAACATACACAGAGGGAAAGGGAGAAGCAGACTCCCTGCTGAGTAGGGAGCCTTGATGCAGGGCTCGATCCCAGGATCATGGGATCATGAACTGAGCTGAAGGGAGCCGCTTAACCAACTGAGCCACTCAGGTACCCTAAGTTAGTTACATTTTTATCTTCGAATATCTCCTTCTTGTTCTCAAATATGCTAATTCACTTTTTAAAAACTTTATTATGAAAAACTTCAAACTGGTATTCAAAATAATGTCTTATACACATGTGCTCAGTCTGTGCAGTCATCGTTCTTCCTCTAGAGCACAGTGTGGTCCATGCCTTGCACAGGAGGTATCGCGTGAATAAATAAAGGTGACAGCTAGCTAAGGCCTCCTCACTGCTGCCTGCCACCCAGCCATCAGGCTAGCATTCTGATTTCCCCGCACTGCCTGGACAGGCCACAATAAAAAAAATACATACTCATCTCAAATTTTGCTCTCATTTATAAATATTAAAAAATTATTTATTTTAAAAGACCCTGAGGTAAGACAACAACAATTTCCTGGGCCTCGGCCATTCTAGGGACTCATTCCACGGCAGCTTCTTGCTAAGGCGATGGGAGCCTATCAAGTGCAGAGGCAGAGTCAAGGCATTCACCCTGGCTTGGCCCACAGCAGCCCCCTTTGGCATCCTCCCTATCCGTGGATCTAAAGGTCCCTGGTTTGAGCATCATCTCCAGAATGTATGGGCAATAAATGAACGAGTCTGGCTCCTCCTGTGAGATGAGAATGATGCTTGGCCTAAAGATGGTTCCCAAAACTGGTTTTCTAGTCTCTAGAAGCTTGAGCCTGAGGTTGTGACAAACACCAAACAGTCTATTTAAATCGGCCAGTCCTCTTTTAGAGAATATCGCACAACTCAAACAGGGCAGTCCAAGAAGTATTTTGGTAGCACATGAGATCACTGGGCAGGTGCTCACGGACTAACATCTCCTACCCCCCTGAAAGCAGTAAACCGGGGGAACTTGCGTTTCAGCACCCTCCTAGGGCGCTCCTGTGCTTGGCATCTGAGGACAGCACCGCTGCGTCTGAAGCACCGAGAAGTTTAACTTGGCACGACGACTACAGCAAGGTGATGCTTTGGCAACCTCTCAGCTGAGTTTTTTTTTTTTTTTTTTTTTTTTACAGAAAAGTTTGAAAAACATATCATTTCAGAGATTAATTCAGCTTTGTATTACGTTAGAGACTGAGGCAATCTTACTTTGAGCCTAAAAACATTACCGAGGGGTGAGAAAACACTGGCAATATGGCTCGTATGAGAAAAAATTTCATACCTCCCATTGGTGTTAGCCTGAGAGTAAATGTCGAGAGATGTTTTTCCTGTTGTCAAGCCAACATGTGCCATAACGGGCATGCACAGATCTCTTGGACCCAAACTTTACGGAGCCTTAACCACAGCCACGTCTGTCATCTATCACACCCTTCACTCCAGCACTCACACATCTTTTCAAAGCACCTTCTCCCCCACCTTTGGCTCTGCTCATCTGCGTGGTTACAGCCTGTTATGTAACTGCCACTTCTCAAGAACCAAAATGCTGAAGTGCTGTGTATTTCTTAAATTATGCAAGGCTTGACCTTATTGCTAGGAAATACCTGGCATATTTTCATTGTCTTCAGAGGTCGAGGCAGCATTTTGATGAGCTATTCCCACCTTATTAGTCATTTCTCTGATGCGCGCTCAGGCAACAAAGAGGGAATTGATAACTCAGACTGATAACTGTCTTGGGCCCTAAGTTGCGCCTTCAGGGTCTCAAGATTTCAACAGAGTTTCCATGAAACAGTGATAGTAACTGCAGGCCCTTACTGAACACTTATGTGCCAAACACAGCTTCTAGTGCTTTCCATGCACTGATGTGGTATCCTCATAACCATCCTCTGAGGTAAGAATTATTTTTATTTTTCTAACATGATTGCTTTTTATCATTTTTATTCTCACTTTCCAGAAGAGAAAACAGAGGCGAAAGGATGTCAAAGGTCATGCTGCTGGAAATGGTGGAACTGAGATACAAACCCCAGGAGGCAATATGCCTGGAGCCTTGCCCTAATTACTGCACAGACGGCCTTTCCGCCTTGGCATACTGGCCCAGGGCTGCACGGGCCAGGATTTGGAGAGCTCGAAGCACATGTCTGGGTTTGGTTTACTTAGGTGTCCTGTGGCACCGACAGTTGGCAGGCCACAGGGGCTGGACATCCGCAGTTCAGAAGGTGCTCAGAAACACCTCGGCAAGTGGGCTGTTTCCAACAAGAATTCCTCTACACTCAGTATTCCGCCAAGGTATGCCTAAAAGTACTTTGGAAAATAATTTGGCTCCTAGGGCCAAATGGCCAAGCATGTCAAGGGAGGGCAGCAGCAGGGGCCCAGGGTATTCTGAACCTGAGGAGGTATGCAGGCTACTGCACAGAGCTGTGGCTGGTATATTCTGGATGGAAAATCTGGTTGTGGGTTAACCCAAACCTCTCCTAACATGGGAAGCTTCAGAAAAGCTTAAAATTGTCTACAGGGGCAATAACAGGGAGCTCAAAACAGAAAAACACAAATTCTACTTCTCAAAGGGTAATCTGAGGATCACCTGTGCCAGGGTCAAGTGGAGAGCTGTCTTTGTTTGTTTGTTTTGTTTATTTAATGAGGAAACTCAGGTTCTACTCCACCCTGACTGAATCAGACAGAGTTTCCCCTAATTGGGCTTAGAAATCTAGAATTTTAGAAATCTCCCAGGTAATTTTTTTTTTAAGTTTTATTTACTTATTTAACAGAGAGAGGGAGCACAAGCAAGGGGAGCAGCAGAGGGAGAGGGAGAAGTAGGCTCAGCAGGGAGCCTGATGTGGGACTCGATCCCAGGACCCTGGGATCATGACCTGAGCCAAAGGCAGGTGCTTAACCCACTGAGCCACTCAGGCACCCCTCCTCAGGTAATACTAATGTGCTTTAAAAATTGATAATCATTGCTTTAAGTCTCTGGGGCTTCACATCCAGGTATCACAGAAAGTTTATTTTAAAAGCAAATTTCAATCCAACATGTAGCATTTAGGTCTGAGAATTAGGGTTCTAGTTTCAGCTTTATTAACAGCTTGCTGGTTGACCATGGGACATCCCTTGGCCTCTCTGAATCTTAGGCTCCTCATCAGTAAGATCAGGGGAGTAGGTTCCTCCCTGCTCTAAATCCTGTGCTTCCACTTAAGTGTACTCCAGTATACTCAACACACCTAAGTGTTTACTGAAATGCCACTGATGAGGTCCTAAAAGGGGCGGTCAGGTAAGTACCTAGGAGGCCAAATATCAGCCATTATGGGTTGGAGTGGGGCACCAGGCCTTCACGGGGTGGGGGGGAGGATATTTTGGAATGGGGTGGTTGTCCTAACAGGGGCATCACAATGAGGGGACAGAGACCCAGATCCCAGATGTGAGGATGTGGGAACGTGAGCTGGGAGGGAAATAAAGCATGTCTAAGAAAAGGGAACTATTTGGAAATGAGTGGAGGGAAATAAGATGGTTCCAAGTTAGAGAAGCCCTTGAAAGTCAAGGGAGGGGATGTAATATACAATGGAACCTACCAAGAGAAGCGACAATGGAAAGTGGCATTTGGGGAAAATGGCTGTTGATTTATGCAGGATGGGAAGGGTGGGAAAGAAGCTGGGGCAGGCCTAGGGGCTCAGCTAAAGACAGATTTATGACCCAGAGGACAGGCTTATTGTAGAGACGATGTGGCCTTGACCTGGTCTATGGCAGTAGGAACAGGAGGGGAGGGACATGTCAGCGGGAAAAGCTCCAAACCCCTGGGAGAGTGAGTAGTTCTTATGGTTTTCTGTTTACTTGTTTTTGCTTTTTGCTTATCTGTAGTTTCTGTTCTTTCTGTAGTGAGCTGATACTGCTCTGTGCTAAGAAAAAGAAACATACAGTTCAGCATTTCCTCTGGGAACCCAGCAGACAAAGCTTCACCCCTCTGCAGCTCAGCCCTTCCTCTCGCCAGCTTGTTTCTCTTTAGAACCCCCTTTCTCATATTGTTTGCCCACTCATCTGCACCCCTTTGTCCCTGCCCCCTTGTCCCTTTGCTTAGAGGCTTCAACGGAGCATTTCTTTTTTTCTGGACAATTCCTCCTACCAGTCTCCTGCATTGCAAACCTGGCTTTGCCCATCAGCCTCAAGGACAGACTTCCTGGATCCTAGCGTTCTGGGTTTTAGGAGGGCAAGTCAGTAAACTCCTTTCTCTCTTGCAGTGACTCCAGACCCGGGCTCCCCCAGCTGTCTTCATCAAGCCTTCCCTGAGGAGTCAGCCTTCTTTCTATCCTTGAGACCAATCTCTCAGTACCTGCCTGAAGACCTTGTTCTCCAGACTTCCCATCACCACCCTGGAAAGTGCTCCTGTCTATGAGGAAGACCATTGAAACTCCCAGCATCACAATCCTGACCTTCCCAACTTCTACAACCATTCCTGATATTCCATGGCCAGCTAGCCAACCCTGTGTCTCCTGTAACATTTCAAAGTCTGAAACCCCACTTTGACCACGAACACTCATCCTCTGGCTTCTTGGATGTCCATATTCCAACTCAATATCCAGTCCTTAGCATTCTCTCTAATTCACTTTCCTCCCGGGCATCCTGGATTTCAAGGCCAATTATTTAAGTTGTCCTCATCAGTATCCTGAATTTTGTCATCCTCTGAAGCTCTGCGAAGCCTGCTGCTCCACCCTAGAACCTGACACCAGCTGTGCATTCTGCTAGAGGAAACACTTCGCCCTTTCAAAAGTTTCAGTAAGCCTCTGGTCAGCTCAGCTGCCCACATATCCACATCCCTCTCAGAAAGCCAACTTTATGAGAGAACCACCTGCTTCAAGACCCCAGGTCCACTTTCATTTCCCACTCTTGGCAAATGGTCTTACCTCCGATTTCACTAAGAAATCGGCAGCCATGAGTTGTGAACATTCTCATCTTCCTTCTCTTTGGCTCTGACCTTCTTCTTATCTCCAGTCCTCTTTTCCTCCCTTTGGGGAAGGAATGTCGTCCTGCTCCTTTAAGGCTAACTTCTGTGTCGGAATCCAGGCCCTCCTGTCTTTCTAAGGGATTTTACTCAACTGACTGTCCCTTCTTTCTTAAAGCTTCAAGCTTTCCTTCCTTCCTGGCTGTTCTCCATCAGGCAAGAAAAATGCTTTGACACTCCCCTCCCCAACCACCCTCTCATCTTGTGACTGCCAAGCTCTTAAGAAAGTTTTGCTATTTTTATAGAAATGATGCATGTTCATGCAAACATTTTAAACAATACAGAAGAGCAAAAAGAAAAATAACTATTACCCAACACTCTACTACCCATAGATAACTGCTATTAGAAATGTGGTGGCCAGGGCACCTAGGTGGCTCAGTCCATTAAATGTCCGGCTCTTGATTTTGGCTCAGGTCATAATCTCAGGGTAATGGGATTGAGCCCCGAGTGGGGAATCTGCACTCAGTGGAGAGTCTACCTGAGATTCTCTCTCCCTCTTCCTCTCCTTCTGCCCCTCCACCCACTCATGTACTTGTGTGCTCTCTCTCAAATAAATAAATAAACCTTAAAAAAAAAAAAAAGGAAATTTGGTGACCATACTTCCAAATGATTTTCTTTGTATACATTCACATATAGAAGTATGTATTAACATAGAAGAGACTACACTGTACGTGCTCTTTTGAGCCTTGCTTTTAACAACTAATAGTATCCCCCTAATTCTTTTCTATGTCAATGTCCTGTCCTAAGTTTGGTAACCTTAAAAGTTATTCTAGTGAATGTAACCAACATAATTACTTCTCTGTCCCCTATTGATTTGTTTCCAGGTGTTTTTCATTTGCCTGTTTGTTTTTTGCTGCTAAAGATAACACTATGTTGATTATTTTTGCATTTGTGAGATTATTCATGGCAAATTCCTTTTCAAAAATGTTGCTGGACAGAAAATATGCACATTTTGTTTGATATACACTGCAAAACAGTCTTCCAGAAAGACTGTTAATTTCAACTCCCAACAATAGTTGTCATTTCCCTAAACCCTTCTGAACCCCGAGTTTTGTCTATGTTTAAAAATTTTACCTAATACCAAGAATGAAAAAGAGGACAGTATTACAGATTCTATAGACATTAAAAAAATGTAGATGAAATGGGCACTTTCTAGGAAGAATAAACTGGCCAAAACTTATAAGAGAAGAAATAGAATATCTGAATAGTCCTATATCTATTAAGTAAATTAAATCTACATTTAAAAACCTTTCTACAAAGCAACTCCGGACCTGAAAGGGACTCACCAATGTATACTACTCAATATTTAAAGAAGAAATAACACTAACCTTACACAAATTCTTCCAGAGAATAAAATTCTCCAATTTGTTTTTTGCAGTCAGCATAACCTTGATACCAAAACCTCACAAGGACGTTGAAAGAAAGGAAAACCACAGGCCAATCTCTTTTGGACATCATGACAAAGTTACAGGCACTGTTAATACTACAGTGGTTTATTTCCAGTTATCTTCGTAACTGAGAAAAATTTTAGTTAAGGGTCAATGAAAATTAAGAATATCTTTCACTAACCAAGTTGCCAGATTCCTGGAATTCTATTCATGGGCCACTTGGGGATCTGTGGACACCAGGTTAAAAATCCCTTCACTGAAAAACCAGTGCTGGAGGTGGCCCAGGTGACTAGGGAACCAGAGCTCCCATCCAAATGTTGATCCCATCAGTTCAAAGCCTTGTGGGGGCCTCTGTGCAAGGGATGCCACAGGTCTTCAATCACTTTTTCATTTGATTTCTTTTAAGAGAACTCCTTTTGATTTTTTGCATTTCACACATTTCTTTGTTCTCCTTCCAATATGATTTTACTTTGCTTAATATAAAGGACTTGACTAAACATTTCAATTCCTTTATTCCCGAAAGAAATTCCCAAGATAACGGGGTAGAACTGGCAAATCAAGCAAATCACCCCTTTGATGATAACCAAGCTATTTGACTACACGTTTGTAAACAGACTGTTTTAAACCAACATAGACTTTTGTGACCAGCACTCTACACAAAGCCAACCTGAATCCAGACTAAGCACTCACAACACCCTTTGAAAGGCACCTGAGAGAAACATAATAGGACTGGAGTGTGACCTGGCTCCAACCTGCGTATCTGGCACAGCCTGAGTTAGCACTGAGATCACTTGAACCCCCTCTGGAACACTCAATGACCAAGATTTTGGATATCTTCCTGAACACTCTTCCACTAGGAAAAGAACCAAATAAATTCAATAACTGCCTCTTTACCACTTATTCTGAATTTATCTCTATGTAAAGGAGGCAATAATTTTCAAAATTTATCTTAATACTAAAGTCCAGAATTAACATTTTTAATTGTGAAAAATTTAAACATAAGAGAAGTGCAAGGAATACATATAATAAATGACTATATATTAAGCTACCCAACTACTCAGCTCTAGGACCTCTTAAAATCTTGCTGTATTCGTCTCAAAAAAATAGTTCATAAAAAAGCATTCAGTATACAGCTAAAGGTACTTAAATAGTCTTCCCTGATTCCATCCCCTTTCCTCCCTCTTGGGAAATAAGCACTATTATGGATTTGTTCATCAATCCTAAGAATGTTCCTGCAGTTTTACAATATATGCATATATCCATACTCTATGAACTGTTTTTGCATGTTTTCAAATTTATGTATGGCTTCATACTCTGTTACTATGGAACTTGCTTTTTCATTCAATGTTACATTTGAAAATTTTAGTCATGTTAACAGGTGTGCCTCTGGTTTATTCCTTTTGATTGATTGCCTTATATGATTTCACTGTGGGCTTCCTGGGGCACCTGGCTGGCTCAGCTGGCAGAGCATGCGACTCTTGAGCTTAGAGTTGAGAGTTCAAGACCCATGTTGGGCACAGAGCTTGTTTAAAAAAAGAAGAAGAAGGAGGAGGAGGAGGAGAAGAATTGGCTTTCTTTTGGTTCTAGTAGTTTCTAGAAAATGAGCCCCTTGTAAGGGAGAACAAGTACTGCTTCGGTGATGCTGCTAAGTTGAATCATCAGCAAGCGGGGGCAGATGTGTATTCTACTAGGAGAGCTCTAGGGTGCACTTAAGCATTTTGCTCTGGCTGTAAAACAGCCAAATCTGGTTCTTTGGCCACATCAGATGGCCTATAAGTCACTAAAACCTTTTGATAAACTCCTTTCCGTCTAAAACAGTTCACATGGATTCTGTGGTTTGCCACTGAGAACTCTGACCAGTACAATGGGATTCAAGCATCTTTAAGAGCCTTCTTAGCGCTCTTTCCTTCCAAAAACATCTCAAAACTCCACTTCTATTTAATGACACACCTAGAAACAGTGTGTAAATAATAAGAGGCAAACCTATCACTTCTCCCAGAATCCTAGAGATAAAAACGATTGGCTTTTACTTTAACTTCTCTCATTTCTAACTGTTTACAATACACAAACAAATATGAAGCAGGTGAAGAGTTAACAGTAAGTAAGACTCAAGGAAACAGAATCTGTTATATAAATAACAGAGCATGAACTGTAAGAAAATGTGGCCTGTCAACTTGGGTGAGCCCTAGAATTTCTCCTGTTAAATATGCTACATCTGGCAGAAGCAAAAAGAAGCATCTCTTGGAAAAATATGGTTGCTGTCTTTCAATATGTAAATCTTTTGAGCGTACGGTATTCTCCAGATATTTCCTGAGTTTCCTTTCAACGGAGTCACACACACTAGGTTTAACTCCTGGCTCTCCTACTTGGTAGGTCTGCATCTGTATCATATAAGCAAGTTACTTAACCTCTCAGAGACTCTGTTTCCATGGACATAAAATATGGACTATAATACCTACATCTAAAGGTTGCTGGAGGATGAAATGAGATATGTATGTCAAATACTTGGCATACAGCAGGCATAAAATAAATAGTAGCTTCCATGGCACTTTGCAAGCCCTCTTCTCAGAGAACAATGCTTGAACACCTCAAGTACCTGGGCAGGTCTCATTTCTCTGTGCATCCCAGGCATCTGGGATGGGTGAACAATGTATAATGAGTGCTCAATAAATGTTTCGGAAAAATGAATTAGAAATAATATTAATAATAACAAGAAGAAATGTTTCTCAGACACTTATGTACTTTGATATGCCCTATATATACACACACACACATATATTATACTGTTTAATCCTTACAATAATCGTATGAAGTGTTAGCTACTATAAAACCAAGGCTCAGAGAAATTAAGAAATTTTTCAAAGTTCACACAACTCATAATGATGGAGCTGGAATTCAAACCCAAGGCTATGCCTTTGAACATTACACTCTATTTACCACATCCTGCTCAGGCAGCACGAGAAGCTGTCAAGACCAGGTGATGCTTGAGCTGGATCTTAGAGGAGGACTAAGACTCCATCAGGAACGTAATGGAAAAGGCAGCCCAGTAAGGTGAATCAGTACATGCACGACGGAGCAAAAAACCACAGCCTGCTTGGGCTCAGCAAGTAGTTCATTACAGTGTAGAAGAGGAGTCCCCGGACAGGAGACTGTGAAGGTGGGCCAGGGTCAGTCCATGAAGGGCTTACAGGCTACGAAACATGTTCTTATCTTGAGGCCAGTGGGGAATCACAGAGAAACAGATTTAAGCAGGCGGTAGCATGAGCAGAGCTGTGCTCTAGATATTGACCTCCAGCAGCCCCACAGAGGAAGAGCTGGAGTAAGAGCCCAGATAGGAGGTCGGAAGATAGAAAAGGATATTAGCCCTTTGCCTGAGCTTTCCCATCTCTGAGACTCTGGTTCATCTCTATGTCATTTTCTAAGGGACGTCTTAACGTTAGTGGCCAACACAACTGTGAGCTCTTTACAAACTGGGTCACACCTCCTGGATGAGGATTTCTTTCCTGGACAAGTTTCGCCTGTTTACTTACCTAGGGACAAAAGAAAGGAAGCTACCCAATGAATGAGTTGGCTCTGCCCTTTTGTTTCAGGTAGTGTAAGCACTTCTCCCTGCCTCTGCCACCCCAGGCATCTGTAGACAGCCTGAAAGGTATCCCTCACACCCTTCAGAGCCCAGGCCCTCTCCGCAGAACAGGGGCTTCGCCACACTTCTCTGTCCTAGTGCTATTCTACTCCTTTGTTCTCTTAGACTCCATCAAGATAGTCACTATTTTTATACTCAAGTATAATTATGGGAGGCTATATTTTAAATTCAAGTCCTTATTTATTTTATCTCACACTTTTGCATTAGCTTTCTCCAGAAGGGTACTCAAGATTAGAAGAAATTCTCAGCCCCAATTCTAAATTTGAAAAAAAGATATACTGTACAAAATCTGTTTGGGTTAAAAAAAAAGTCCTAAAAAAAGACTGGAGGAAGTCATAGGTCTTGTCTTTAAGAGCCCCCATCACTGCAAAATACAGAGTAAATCTTCCCTGCCAGATTGTAAAATGTCTTGGTCTTCTCTTCTGCTTAAATCATGACCAAAAATTTACTTCTGAGGGAGGGCTGGTACTATATTAAGCTTAACACCACTTCACATTAAGGAGGTGATTAAAATTTAAGGAGAGTTCAGAATCCAGAAATAGACCCACATATATGCAGCCAATTGATTTTTAATAAAAGTTCAAAGGCAGTACAACAGAGAAAGGATGGTCTTTTCAATAAATGAGGTGGAAACAATCGCAACATCCACATGCAAACAAATAAACTTCAATTTCTGCTCTTCAGAAGACATCAACATCTCACACCCATTATGGTAGCTGCTATCAAAAAGACTAAAAATAATAAGTATTGGCAAGGATGTGAAAAATTCTGAATCCTTATATACCTGAAGGAAATGTAAAATCATGTAGCTGCTAGTGAATACAGTAATGGCTAGCCCTAAAAAATTAAACACAGAATTACCATATGATGTGGCAATTCTACTTTTGGATATACAGCCATTCACAATGACTAAAACATGGAAGCAACCTAGTGTCCACCGACAAATGAATAATTAAGCAAAATGTGGTATATTTTAGATACCATATATGCATAAATTTATATAATGTGTACAATATACATATGTGTGTGTGTGTGTACTGTATATATAACATATATGCACACATATATAATACAGTTGTCCCTGAAGAACATAGTTTGAACTGTATGGGTCCACTTACATGTGAATTTTACAGTACGGTAATGTAAGTGTACTTTGTCTTCCTTATGATTTTCTCAATATTTTCTCTAGCCTACTTTACTGTAAAAATATATTATATAGTACATATAACATACAAAATATATGTTAATTGTTTGTCCAGGCTATCAGAAAGCCTTCCTGTCAATAACAGGCTATTAGCAATTTATGTTTTCATGGAGTCAAGAGTTATGTGTAGAGTTTCAACTGCATCAGGAGGTCAGTGCCCTTAACTTCTAAATCATTCGAGGGTCAACTGACTGTATATACAATGGAATACTACGCAGCCTTAAAAAGGAAGGGAATTGTAAGGCATGTTACAACACAGATCAGCCTTGACGACATTATAGTAAGTGAAATAAGCCAGTCATAGAAAGACAGATACTACCTGATTCCTTTTACACGGGGTACCCAGGAGAGTTAAAATCAGAGACAGGAAGTAGAATTGTGGTTGCCAGGAGCTAGGGAGAGGGGGGGAAGGGGAAGTTAGTGTTTAATGGGTACAAAGTTTCAGTGCTGCAGGATGAAAAGAGTTCTGGAGATGGATGGTGGTGATGGCTGCTCAACAGTGTGAATGTACTTAATGCCACTGAATTGTACACTTAAAAATGGTAAGATGGTAAATTTTATGTTGTACGTATTTCACTACAGTTAAAAACTGGAAAATAAAAGATACTGCTAAGAGAATGAAAAGACAAACCAAAAACTGAGAGAAAACACTTGTAAAACACATTCAATGAAGAATGTGTATCCAGAATATATAAAGAACCTTCTAACTCAATAAAAAGAAATCAAACAATTCATGGGGTGCCCAGGTTGAGAGTTCAACTCTTGATTTTGACTCTGGTCATGATCTCAGGGTCTTGGGATCGAGCCCTGCATGGAGCCCCGTGTCAAGCTCAGCACTCAGAGGGGAGTTTGCTTGAGGTTTCTCTCACTCCTTTTCCCTTTGCCCCTCACATGCACTCTCCGTCTCTCAAATAAATAAATCTTTAAAGAAAGAAAGAAAGAAAGAAAGAAAGAAAGAAAGAAAGAAACCAAACAATCCCATTTTCTAAAACTGGGCAACAATTCGAATAGACAACTTAACAAAGAATTTATTTACCTGGCACACAAGCACATAAAAAGAACTCAGCACTACCGGTTATTAGGGAAATACAAATTAAAACCATGACAAGCTACCACTAGAAACCTACTACAACAACTCAAATTAAAAACTGACAGTGCCAAGTACCAGCAGGGAAGCAGAGCTGAACTGGCACTGCCATACGCTGCTGATGGAAATGCAAAATGGTACCACCACTTTGGAAAATAATTTGGAAATTTTTTTATAAAGTGCAACATATACTTTTAAACTATGGCATACAAGCGAATACTACCCAGTAATAAAACGCAAAAAAAAAAAAGGAGATACATGCAACCATCTGATTGAGTTTCAAAAGCATCAGGTTAAATGAAAGAGGCCAAACTCAAAAGGCTACATATTGATTCCATTTAGTATATGTCATTCCAGAAAAGGCAAAGAAACAATAAGGCAGAGAACAGATCACTGTTGGGGGCTGAGTGTAGAGGGAGGATAGGTATAATGGGGTACCAGCAGTATTTTGAGACCGATGTAAGTATTCTCTGCCTTAACTGTGGAGGTAGTTATCCAGCTACCTGACTTTGTCAACACTCACAGAAATTTGTAACCTTGGTACACCAAAAAGAGTGATTTCTATCGTATGCAAATTTACCTGGATATAAAAGCAAACTTAAAAAAATTAAAAAAGAAGTCAGGCCTACGGCAGTGATACAGGATATACTGCAGTGTAGAAAAATTAATGCTCACTAATAACTTTAAACACCTAGCAGAGTTAATAAGCTACTCAAATTGCACACTTGTTTGATGACTGCTATGAAATGTATTTGTTCTAACCCAAACCAAAATGAATGTGTTGAGCTGTTTCCTCAAAATGAGGAAAGAAAATATGGCTCTGACTGAAGTCTATGGAATTAAGGTCAATGGTTTCTGACTTAAACATAAGTGAGCCAAATCCTTAGAACAAATGTAATGATATGCTAAGCATGAAAGCTGAATCTTGATCAGAATGCAAGAGATATTCTATACAATGTCAAGTACAGTGTACATTCTTATCGGAACACTCACTTCTCTCTGGTACTAAAAGGCTACATTTTATTCAAGCCTTGCTGACAAGGTGGTGCAGTTTGCTCTTCAGGACACCCTGAAACATTTAAAGCTTTGGTTAAATACTAATCATGAAAAATAAGAATAGTATCCATCATCAAATGTTAAGCCACTTCTCTTCAGTTTTTAAAGTGCTTTAAGTACCAGGATTTTAAAACATTTTGGCAAATAGCCTTAATACAAATCACAATTACAAAGAAACCTTTCAGCTTTTAACTTGAAGCAGCTACTCAGAATCAAAATGAGCTATTACTTAGGTGATTACATAATCCTTAGCATCCATAAAGACCACTGTTTATTATGTCCCGGTTTCAGAGAACTATGCCACTAGTGTTTTCAGTCCTGATCCCAAATACAAAAATGTCCACATCCCAACCCAGTGCTACAAAAAGTTCCTAAGCCTTTGCTCCATTATATGATGTCATTTCAGAGCCATAAAGGCAAATATTTGCTTAATTTTATTTTAAATATAGCACAAAATGTATCCTCACTTTTTTGAAAATAGGAAAATGTATGTTAAAAGATTAAAGGGAAGAAAACTATTTAAAGAAAGTAGATTTTATAAAAGAAAGGCAGGTCATTAAAAATACTAAACCTTAAACATCTGATAAATCAAGATTTAAGATCTGGAAAATAAAATCAAAGGTATATCTCATACCTTTAATATTACTCAAGAGACTCCTTACATTCCCTACCTTGGCACCATACATTACTGACAAAGCAAGTGAAAAAAATATATATTAAAAATATATATGTATATTTAAATCTAGAATCACTGGTGGCCAGAATGTTCCCTGACCTCTGTTAGTTCCAGTGAACCCACTGGCAATGTCATGTATCCCACTTCCTCAACCCTCAACATCACTAAAAGAGAAAGAGGCATTTACCTCTCACTTCTGGGTATATATCCAAAGGAAACAAAATCACTGTCTCAAAGAGACCTCTGCCCACGTTGATTACAGCATTATTCACAACAGCCAAGACATGGAAACAATCTAAGTGTCCATGGATAGAGGAATGGATAAAGATGTAGTGTATGCCTATACAATGCAATGGTATGCAGCTCTGAAGAAGGAGGAAATCCTGCCCTTTGTTACAACATGGATGGACTTTAGGGGCATTATGCTAAGTGAAATAAGTCAGACAAACATAAATACTATATGATCTCACTCATATGAGGAATCCAAAAAAAAAAAAAATTCATAGAAAAAAACGGTCAGATTTGTGGCTGCCAGAGGCAGGGAATTGGGGAGGAGGACTGGGTTAAGATGATTATAAGGTACAAACTTATAAACTCCCAGTTACAAGATAAATAGGCACTGGAGATATAATGTACAAAACGATGCCTACAGTTAACACTGTTGTATGGTATATTTCCGAGTTGCTAAGAGAGTAAATCCTAGAAGTTCTTACCATGAGAAAAAAAAAAGGAAGTTTTTCTGTTTTGCAATTACACAAGGAGAAGGCCATAACCTAAACTTACTGTAGTAATCATTTCACAATATGTATGTATGTAAGTCATCATGCCATATAACTTGAGCTTAAAGAACGCTGGATGTCAGTTATATCTCAATAAAACTGGAAGACAGATAGGTAGGTAAGTAAATACATACATACCTCAGAATTAAACTCGAGGTTCTGTGGTCCCTCCTGAAAACCCAGTCCTGCCATTCCAAATGGGGTTACTCTCCAATAGTCAAATGCAGTCTATGCCAGTTTCTAAAGCCCTAAAACCTCCTTCCAGAACAGCCCATACTGAAAGCAGACTTTTCCAGTTACTGGCCAGCAAGCCATGTTGGGGGTGGGGAGGGTGGTCATAAGTGCTAAATCCAGAGATAAGCTCCTTTGTGTTTAACCTATGAAAACATTTCTATTTACTTAAACTGATGCTTTCTTGCTTGAGCAATAAAATTGAAGATATGAGTTTAAACATGCTTGCCAATCAAATGGAATATTAGATCAAAAATATATTTAAATCAAGATGTTATGAACTCTGATTTAAAATTCTGGTGTTAAGACCAAAGCTTATGAATGCATCTTTTTAAGGTTATTTAAACAACAGTTGTCACTGAAGCCCTACTGATCTAGCCTTGATTTTACACTGAATTCATTATCATGTCTCTTTTTAGGGGACAGTCAAGATTCTCAAAGCACGAACTCACTTTGACTTTTACATTACACAATGTTGAAATAAACCTTTAAAATGACAGCTTTCCAACTCCAGTCTTCCTTAAAATACCAATTTGGATCAGTGTAAAAGCTAATCAGGGGGCTTCTGCTTCCAGGTACATGGCATAGACATATTTCTTCTTATTCTTTCCACTAAATATAACTAACAACCCCGGAAACTGTTTATAAAGTAAACATAAGAAGACTCTGAAAGGTGGAAAGAAGATAGACCAGCTAGGGACTTTGAGACTTGAAATGACATTGCAGTGATCTCTGGGGTTTCTTTTTCTCTATAACAGCCCAGACTTAGCTGCAGAAGCTACATGAAGTGAACCCCAAGAGCTGTAAGCAAGGGTTCCCTCAAAAGACTATTCTTTTGGGAGACAAACCATAAGTGACTCTTAATCTCACAAAACAAACTGAGGGTTGATGGGGGGAGGGGGGTTGGGAGGAGGGTGGGATTATGGACACTGGGGAGGGTATGTGCTATGGTGAGTGCTGTGAAGTGTGTAAACCTGGTGATTAACAGACCTGTACCCCTGGGGATAAAAATATATTATATGTTTATAAAAAATAAAATTAATAAAAATTTAAAAAAAAGACTATTCTTTATAACCAAAGGCCCAGAAAAGGGATAGTCTAGCAAAAAAGAAAACTTTCAGACAACAACCACTCTACTGTAGCCAAACACCCCCACCCCGAACACACATACCGTGTAGTTCCAATTTCACCCATGCCAACAAAATCTGATGGGTACCTAGAATTCCATTCTCATCAAGGTGTAAGGAGGCTGGGGTAGTGTCAGAGAAGGCCAAATAGGGAGCAGGGACTTTCATCCCTGACAACTGGTAAATGGCCTCCCTGTCTCCCAGAGGTGTCTGTGGAGACCATGTGGCCAGCCTGAACTTCCATCCCTACTTAGAATAATGAAGTACTCCTCTCCCATTGTAGTGGTTTTGGAGGAGGCAAAGGAAGAGTCAGGGCTTTCCCATCACCAGTGGTAATAAGACCACTCCCACTGTAGTTCAGTAGACTGTGTGGGAGCTGAAACTCCCTCCATGCCCAGCAGTATGTCAAAAGAGGCCAAGTAGAGACCCTGGGCTTCTACATCTATCTGGCATAATGAGGCAATGCTCTCCCTTTTCTGCTGCAGCAGTTCAGAGAAAACCAAATAAAACAGACGTTTAAATAAGATCCAGAGTCTCATAACACAGTATGAAAACGTCCAGGTTTCAACTGTAATTCACTTATTATACCAAGAACCAGAAATTCTCAAATTGAATGAAAAGGGACAATCAATAGATGCCAACACCAAGATGACAGAGATGTCATACTTATCTGACAAAGATTTTTAAAGCAGCTATGATAAAAGCAATTAGTGACACTTAAAGCAAATGAGGAAAATAGAAAGGCTCAGCAAAGAAATAGAAAGCCTCAGGAGAGAAATACAAGATATAAAGAAAAACTAAATGGAAGATTTAGAACTAAAAGATATAAAAATTGAAATAAAAAGCTCAGTGGATGGGAGCTACATAGCAGCATGGAGGGAACTAGGAACAAATTGATGAACTTGAAGATAGAACAGTAGAAATTACCCACTCTGAATTAATAGAAAAGAAAAAAGAATAGTTAGTACTGACCAACCCATGGACTACAGCAAACGATTTAATATTTGTGTCATCAGAGTCCCAGAGAAGAGAAACAACGATGCTGAGAAAGCATTTCAGAAAATAATGGCTGAAAACTTCTCAAATTTGGCAAGAGACACATACAACAAACTCAAGAAACTGAGCTAATTCCAAACAGGACAAACCCAAAGAAATCCACACCAAGGGGTGCCTGGGTGGCTCAGTGGATTAAGCCTCTGCCTCCAGCTCAGGTCATGGTCTCAGGGTGCTGGGATCAAGCCCGGATTTGGGTTCTCTACTCTGCTTCCCCCTCTCTCATTGCCTGCCCCTCTGCCTACTTGTGATCTCTCTCCCTCTGTCAAATAAATAAATAAAAATCTAAAAACAAAACAAAACAGAAATTCACACCAAGACATAACTGAACTTCTGAAAACTAAAGATGGTATAGCCACTTTGCAAGACAGTTTGGCAAGTTTCTTACAAAACTAAAAATATTCTTACTATGGTGCTCCTTGCTATTTATCCAAAGGAGCTGAAAACTTTTGTTTCCAGGAAAACCTGCACCCAGATGTTTACAGCAGCTTTATTCATAACTGCTAAACATGGAAGCAACTGAGATGTCCTTTAGTAGGTAAATGGAAAAACTACGGGCATCCATACAATGGTATATTATTTTATACTAGGAAGAAATGAACCATGAAAAGACATGGAGGAAGCTTAAATGCATATTACCAAGTTAAAGAAGCCAATCTGAAAAGGCTACATACTGTATGATTCCAACTATGTAACATTCTGGAAAAGGCAAAACTATGGAAACAGTAAAAAGATCAGTGGTTGCCAGGGGTTGCGGGGAGGGAGGAATGAATAAATAGAACACAGAGGATTTTTAGGGCAGTGAAACTATTCTGTATGATACTCTAATGGTGGATATATGCCATTGCACATTTATCAAAACCCAAAGAATGTAAAACACCAAGAGTGAGAAATAATGCAAAATGTGGACTTGGGTGATAACAATGTGTCAATGCAGGTTCACAGACTGTAGTAAATGCACCACTCTGGTGCAGGAAACTGATAGAGGGGGGAGGCTGTGCATGTGTGGGGTCAACACTAGATGGGAATTCTATCTAATTTCTACTCAATTTCACTATGAACCTGAAACTTCTCTAAAAAGTAGTCTATTTTTTAAAAAATACATTGAACTGGGTGAAAGTGAAAATGTAACATCAGAATTTGTGGAACATTGCAAAAGTAGTGTTAAGAGAAAAATTTGTAGCACTAAATGCATACATTCGAAAAGAAGAAAAGTCTCAAATCAATAATCTAAGCTCTCCTCCAAGAACCGAGAAAAAGAGCAAAATAAACTCAAATTGAGCAGAAGGAAGGAAATAATAAAGGAAATAATCGAAATCATCAAAGTTGAAGGCATAAAAGCAACAGAGAAAATTAATGAAAATTAAGTTCTTTAACTTGGTCATTGGAAAGATCAAGAAAATTGAGAAACCTCTAGCAAGAATGACAAAAATTACCAATATCAAGACTGAAACAAAGTATATCACCTCAAACTCTGCAGGCATCAAACAAACAGGTAATATGGGAATGACAGTATAAACTACTCTACACATGAATTTGACAAATTGTATGAAATGGATTAAATCTTGAAAAAAAAAACACCCATAACTTAGCCAATATGAAAGAGATAATTTGAATAGCTCTATAAATATTAAGGAAATTGAATTTGTAGTTAAAAACTCCCCCAAAAGAAATCTCCAGACCCAGATGATTTAACTGGAGAATTAACACCTATTCTGCATAATCTCTTCCAGGGGGAAAAAAAAAAAAAGGAGAGAGAGAACACTTCCCAATTTATTTTGTGAAGCTGATACCAAACCAGGTTAAAGACAATACAAAAGAAGAAACAGTATCACTCATGAATACAGATGTAAAAATTCTTCAATAGAATTCATCAATATATAAAAAGAATTATATACCTCATAAAGCCATGAGGTTTATTGTAGGGATGGAAGACTGGTTCAATATTCAAAACTCCATCAATATAATCTACCACATTAGCAGACCAAAGACAAAAACTCACACAATCATATCAGTTGATGCACAAAAAGTACAAGACAAAATAACACCCATTTGCGATAAAAGCTTTCAGAAAAATAAGAATACAGGGAAACTTCCTCAACCTGATAAAGATTTTCTACAAAAAAACCTACAGCTGACATTATACTTAATGGTAAAAGACTGAATGGCTTCCCACTGAGAACAAGGCAAGGTCGTCCAATCTCTCCACTACTGTTCAACATACTTTGGAAGTTCTAGTGAGTACAATAAAGCAAGAAAAAGAAATAAAAAGTTTACAAATCAGAAATGAAGGAATATAAATGTTTTTATTTGCTGATATGTCTATGTAAAAAAGGCAAGAAATCTACAAAGCTTCTTATAACTAATATGCGAACTCAGCAAGATCACAGTATATAAGACAAACATACAAAAATCAATTATATTTCTACATACTAGCATTGAATACTTGGACCAAAATTGAAAGTACAAACAATCACTTAAAAGAGAGAGAGAAGAGCCTGGGGTGGCTCAGTCAGCTAAGCTTCTGTCTTTGGCTCAGGTCATGATCCCCTTGGTCCTGGGATCCAGTCCTGCATGGGGCTCCCCGCTCAGTGGGGAGTCTGTTTCTCCCTCTCCGGCTACCCCACCCCCTGGCTCATGCTCTCCCATGCTTGCTCTCTCTCCTAAATGAATAAATAAAATCTTAGAGAGAAACATTTATTTATTTTTTTTAAAGATTTTTTATTTATTTATTTGACAGAGAGAGATCACAAGTAGACGGAGAGGCAGGCAGAGAGAGAGAGAGAGGGAAGCAGGCTTCTTGCTGAGCAGAGAGCCCGATGTGGGACTCGATCCCAGGACCCTGAGATCATGACCTGAGCCGAAGGCAGTGGCTTAACCCACTGAGCCACCCAGGCGCCCAGAGAGAAACATTTAAATGTAAATCTAACAAAACATCAACAGGACTTATATGCTTAAAACTACACAACCCTGATGAAAGAATCAAAGAATATCTAAATAGATAGAGAAACATAATGTGTTCGTGGACTGTAAGACTCAACATCGTAAAGATGTCAGTTCTCCCCAAATTTTTATATAGGTCTAATATAATTCCTATCAAAATCTCAATAAGACTTCTTATATATATAAGGACAAAATTGTAAAATGCATATAGAAAAACAACAGAACTAGAACAGCTAAAACCAATTTTTGAAAAAGCAAAAAATTGGAGGAATCAGTCTATCCTATTTCAAGACTTAATAACATAGCTCTGGTAATCAAGACTGCACAGCATAGACAGTGGTACAGACACAGCAATCAGAGGAACAAACTCAAGAACCCAGAAGGAGACCTACACAACTATGCTGAACTGATAGAGATGCAAAAAAAATTCAAAAGAGGAAGGATAGCCTTTCCCACAAATGTGATTGAAGTAATTTGACAGCCAGAGGCAAAACAAAACAAACAAAAATCCTGAACTTGAATTTCTCATCCTATAAAAAAAAAACTCAGAATGGATTTTTTTTTTGCCATGCAAGTAATGTACCCATCAGTGAAAATGCTTATACATGTTTCTTTGATCACCTATGAGGACAGTTCTCTAGAAGAAAAACCCAGAAGTAGAACAGAAGCTTTGAAGGTATGGCCAATATTGTTGACTGCCTGAACCAATACCTGTTCCCACCCATTTCTAATCATCTCCTGCTTCCCATAACAAAGGCTGAAAAAGCTAGAAATTCCCTTTGCTTGCAGCTAGGGCCGGCCCTGTGGCCGAGTTCTAGCTAAGTAAACATCCCCCAAAGTTTGCTGAGCCAGGTAAAAGGGATCGACATGACTGGCACTGTCCCTTTTTTCTTGCCTTGAAGGTGGCTGTGGTGTTTGGAGGGGTGGCAGCCATGTTACACTGAGGAAAGCCTCAACGTGATGTCAGTCCTGCTATCAGTGAGTAGCCTAACCAAAACCAGCAGGAGCTTACCTCCAGACTATTTGTTATGTAAAAATAAACTCCTCTTGGTTAAGCCATAGTATGAGCCTGGTTTTCTTTTACTTGCAGCCAAATGGATTCCTAAAGAATTCAGTACTAAAATACTCTCTAAAAAGTCTGTGCTTACTTTATTCTCTAACAAAAGTCTGTAAGACTATCCATTTCCAAAAGTTTTATTTACTTTGTTGTCATGTAAATGCTTTTACCGAGCTGTAAACAACTATTTCACATGAAAATGAGCATCATTTCATATATTTATTGAACAGATTGCCTCTTCTATGACTTCCTTGTTCATATCTCCCTTCTCTACTTTTCTACTGCATTGTGTAGCTTTTCCTTATTGATTTGTAAATTTCTGGATAGCAAAGCAGGCTGAGTTGAACTCACGGGGAGATCTGTCTCTGCATCTTTATACTATCAACGAAATCAAACACAACTAAGAAATAAATCTTCCCTGACAGGCCAGACAGTGACAATCCTGACAGTCGTCTCCAAGCAGTGCACCACCACGTGGCAATGTGTCAAGAAGTAATTCAACTTGTGCAAAACACCATAGCCCACATTTATTAGCTATTGTGGTTTTTTGTTTGTTTGTTTGTTTGTTTTACAAATCTACACCTAAAGAAAGGTTTATGGGATAGTGGCACATGAGGCAGAGTCCTTAATATACATCATCTCACTTAACCCTAATATCAAATCCAAGAGCAGCATTTTTTATTCCTGTTTCACAGAATAAATGATGAAAATAAACTTTTAAAACTAATAGTTTCTGGGACGCCTGGGTGGCTCAGTCAGTTAAGCCACTGCCTTCAGCTCGGGTCATGATCCCGGGGTCCTGGGATAGAGTCCCACATCGGGTCCTTCCTCAGTGGGGAGCCTGCTTCTCTCTCTGCCTCTGCCTGCCACTCTGCCTACTTGTGTTCTCTCTCTCTCTCTCTCTCTGACAAATAAATAAATAAATAAAATCTTAAAAAAAAAAAACAATAGTTTCTTTCCTATCCCCAAAACTTATAACATTCCAGGCCCTGTAAATAAAAATAAAATGATTAAGTGTTTACCTAAAATTAAAATTATGTAAAATATATTGTGCCTATCTAAATAGATCAACGTGCTTAAGCTAGAAACACTGCTGAACCTGTTTAGTGCATTAGGAATCTGAAGAAGCTGTTCCAAAGTCTATCTTTTAAATTTATTGCCACATTGTAATTGACCAATTTTTTCCCATTTTTTAAAGTGAAAAGCTGAATTGAGCACTGTTTTAATGCTTCAGCAAGAAGAACCTGCTCTAGCTAGCCACTCCATCCCATAGCAGCAAGTATTCACCTAACCAGTTAACAATCAGCCGACCTGACACTAGAAAACAAACAAAATAAACTATTAAAGATAATAAAAGATCGTCATGAAAAGCAAAGTAAACAGGTTGAAGAGAACAAGCACCATCCTTAAGTATTTGTACATGGTTGGATTTTGGCTCAATTGACTCTACTTTAAAAAGCCTCGCAGCTAGAGGAAAAGAGAAAGTTGGGGAGGATCCTGCTCTAAGACTCAGATCGGGGACAGCAGGAGGGCTGAGGCCCTGACAAATATTTCCCTGCTTTATGCCACACTTCTTCTCATAAGAGCTGTGGATTTTCTCTCTGGCAAAGCATCACACAAAGCACTCAATCCAGAGTGGGTGAGAAGCACAGATATCAAACCACCTTCATGCCTCCCACTAATCCTTCCCCAAGAGGACACACCCAGCCCAGAGCATGCACACCAGGGCCCCAAGAGCTGACAGCCCTCAATGGCAGGAACCTATGTGTTGCCCACCTGGGCACGAGGGAGACAAAAGAGATTCACCTGAAGCACCCTCTCTGCATAATTTTTTAGCCAATTTGTAAGGCACAGAAAAATGCCTGGGGGAGTTCGATTTCTAATTCTACATAAAAGAAAACAAGTCTGCAGACACAATGTTTATGGCCCACAAAAGTGCAAATGCACTGATAAATCCCCAGTCTGAGGGTACCTCTGGCGGTTTCTTGCATTTTCTGATGGCCTTGCCCAGTGGTCCTTGCTTGGAAAGAGACAGAGGCTTGTTTTCTCCCACCCCATCCCCACTTCCTCAGAAAGGCTGCACACCTCACCCCACGGGCACAGAGAGGATGCTAACACAAGGAAAGAAATCTGATTCTTTCCCAAAGTTGGCTGTGGTCAGACAAGACTGGGTGAGGGGAGGGTGTCCTGGCAGGCTGCTCCTGATATCAATCCAGATGTTTTTGGGGTGCATAGCAGGAAGAGAGGGAGGCAGGGCTTTAGTCACCAGAACGACCAAGCCAGATTCCTCAGTCCTTCAAAACCTCAGGACAACTCAGTAGAGGGACAGTAAGCAGGGCATATGACAAAGGGGCCCAGGTCTCAGAGAGGGACAGAGACACAAAGAAGAACAACCAGAAGGAAAGAGAAGACAGCGGTGGAGTCAAACCAAACCAGGCATTGCAGCACAGAGGAAAGAGACATACCCGGTACCGTGAGGCCCCTATGAGTGTCCGTTAGAGGCAGACCCTAAAAGGACCCAGGGAGAACCAGACCTTGCTGGCAGTCCCAACAGGCTGGTGTCACTGAGACAGCACAGTCGAAAAAGAGGGGGATGGTTTAGGCACTGACCATCCCCTCTTCGCTCCAGCACTTGCACCACCAATTAAAACACCCAGACACACAGCCTCAATGCTGCACACCTACGACACACGCAGGCACACAGCCTTCATGTGTATGAGTGCCCAAACACATACCTTCCTGTCCATGGACACAATTTACTCAACCTGCCAGCTGGGTGGTGTGGGCACACAATGCACACATACAAACTCCGTCAGGAGGGAACACACATAGAACTGCAGGCTCACGCTCATGCGGACACACACATATTTACTCCACAACCTCTTAGCTACATACAAAACCTCTACATAAGGTACATACAAAAACTCATGGCCCGGCAGGAAAACCTGCACTCACAACCTCTCTGGGAGGTGCACACACACCTTTACAATCTCAGTTGGTGCGTGCACACACACGTAAGTTCACACTCAGAATCCACCAGGCACATATACACACTCATAACCTGTCAGGTGCACAGCGTACTCAGCACCTCTCTGGTAGGTGCACACCACACCCCCTTACCACCTCTCAGTCCCTTGCACACGCAAAACCTACCAGGGCACACTCACAGCCTGCCAGCAACACACACACACACACACACACACACACACACACACACACACTCACAACTTCTCCGTCGGCGGAGCGCAAACCCAAACTCGCAGTCCGTCAGGGTCACCGTCACCCGCTCACAGCCCAGCCAGCGGGCGCACCCCCACACCCACGCACCCTCCGCCGCCGGCGCAACCCTCCCCCAGGCCCGTGCGGGCGCGCGGCGCCCAACTCCGGCGGCGGCGCGGGGAGTGCGCCCGCCCCCAGCCCGGGGCCGCCCGCCCGCGCCCCCGCTCACCTTTCTCGCTGGCGCCCCGCGCGCGGCCCTCGTCCTCCTTGGGGTTGGTCACCTGGGTGATGATGGCCGGGCCGTCCATGGGTGCGCGGCGCGGCGGCCACCCGCTGGCCCGGCCCCCCGCAAGCCAGGCGCGCGGGGGCGCGGCGCGGGGGGCGCGCGGGGGCGCGGGCCGGGGGGGGCGCTCGCCGCCGCCGCCGCCGCCGCCGCCGCCTGGGCGCGCCCGCCGCCCGGCCCCGCGCTCAGGGAGAGGCGGCCCGGGCCCGCGCCCCAGCTCCCGCCGCCGCCGCCGCCGCCGCCGCTGGGCTGGAGCGGCCGCCGCCTCGTCACCATGAACCCCGGAGCCGCGCCCGGGAGAGCCGCGCACGGGGAGGCGGAGCGGGAGGCCGGGCGCCGCGGGAAGCGGGAGCGACCGAGGGGGAAGGAGCGAGCGCCGAGCGAGGGCGGGAGGGCGGGCGGGAAGGAGGGAGGGAGCGAGGGAAAGAAGGAGGGCGGGCGGGTGGGTGTGTCCCGGCCCGGGGACCGGCCTCCACTGCCGCCTCCGGCGCTGCCCGCCGGCCCTGGGGGGGGGGCGGGGAGAGGGGTGTGGGATGAGACGGAGGGGTGAGTGGAGGACGGGAGAAGCGTGCGGGTGGGTGTAGGGGGTCTCGGGCAGACGAGTGGGTGCAGTGCTGGCGGTGCAGGAGATCCAGAGGGGTTCTGGCCGTAGATGCGAGGGGCCCGGAGGTGGGGGGAGAGGTGTGGGGAGGAGTCTGGCAGACGGGGTGAGGGGCGTGGGGGCTAGGCGGGGGCCGCGGGTGTGCGGATGGGGTACAGAGGGGTGCGCGCTGTGGGGCCCGAGGGCCGAGGAGGGCTCGCACGGCTGCGTGAACGAGTTTGGGCCCTGACGAGGGGTGTTCACCGGGGAAAGGCCGGAGGAGGAACTTGGCCGGGGGGGGAGGGGGTCCCGTGAGGATGCTTTAGGGGAGATGCAGGGTGAGGGACGTCCGGGTGCGGGGACCGAGGAGTCTGGGGCCAAGGCGCGAAGGGCAGCGCTGTGTGGAGGTAGTGACTCCTAAGGAGTGGTCCCTTACACAACCAGGCGGTCCGCCAAGGAGTCCCAGGCGCTGGCGTGAGGAAGAACCGGGGGCGTGCGGGGCGGCGGAGGGGTGCCAGAGTGGGAAGAATCCTGGAGGGCTCAGGAGGGGGCGTCTGTGGTCGCGGCTGGGGGCTCCGAGCGTGGGGTGCCGGAGGAACCCGCATCCGCACTGGGCCTGAGAGCCTGCTTGCCAGGCGACGGGTTTTGGAGGACCAACCTCCTGGCACGTGGGGGTGTCGGCGCCGAGAGGGGCCCGGGCAGTGGGCATTTCCGGTGTTCTGCAATTAGGGGGGTGGGAGAGCCAGTCGAGGGCTGAGGAAAAGAAGGGGCCTGTGGCGGGCCGAGCTGGGTGGGCACTGTGCTTCTGAAGAGCAGCCAGCCACTGTCAGGCCTGGAGCGGCGGCCAGAGTGCATGCATGACAGGAAAGTGCCCCCTCAGCCACGGAGGGTCGGAGCCCTTGGGCGCCCGCGCCTCCGCGTTCCAACTTGGAAGCGGCACAGACAGCCCTGTATGCCGGGGGCGGGGCAGTGCCGCAGGAGGGCGGGTCCGAGGGCGGGGCGGAAGCGCTCGCGCGCGCTCTGCACCAATCAGGCAGATGGGGGTGGGCCCGCGGAGCGTGACGTGTGGGCAAGGCCGAGTGGGCGGACGGCGGCGTAGAGCGGTACCTCCCCGGGCCCGGTTGCGCGCGCATTTCAGGCCTTGTGCGCACACCCAGCCCCGTAGTGACTTGAAAGAGGAGACTCTGGCAGATCCTTTCTCGTACCTCTACATCTCCTGAAGCCCGGAGTTGGTTGCAGCCAGGTCGCGGGCTCACCGGGGGAACCAGCGAACCTCTCGGAAGTTTTAAAGTACACTCCGGGAAAAGCCCTCTGGCCAGGTCTTTGGGCCAGGTGGAGCCCAGTGAGGGTCCGGGTGTGGGACACTGGGCCAAGCAGGTGGGAAAGCACTTCAGCGGAGCTGCTCTAAAAGGTAGTCGGGCAAGCTCCACAGGCCCCAAATCCAAGACCTCAAGTGACATCCTGGCTCTGTGCGTGTGGGTGGGTCCTGGTGCCAGTCGCCTCGGTGTGTGCTCAGGCTTGAGTATCTGCACTTCTCAGGGCACCTTTGGGTCCCCAGTCGGTTGCATGGGGCAGCTGAGACGTGAGGGTTGAAGTTAAGTGCCCTTTTGGTTAGGACGGCAAGCCCTAGAGTTTGTAACCCAGGCTCTAGGACATGCCCTGCCTAACCCTCCCAAATACAAACCAGATTAGAGCCCCATGGCATCCAGGACTACACTTGTCCCTACTTTTCAGGCTTTTCACATTTGTTAGGACGGCATGGCTGGCCCAGGGCCTAGTGAATTATAATGTTCTTTGAATTCAACTTTTAAAAAACTGCAGAATTCTAAGGGGGCAGAGGGATCTTCCAGATAAAGCTGTGCAGGGAGATATGGATCTCCTACGATTATTAGATACAACCACACAGATCAGTATCCTTGCTGCCTGGTTTATGCAGCATCCTATTAACCAGGGCAAGGTGATGGGAGCGTTTGGACTCACGGATCCATATGCTTGAGGCCTTGATACCTTTTGGGTGGGGGACATCCAGAGGTTCTGCTCACTTAGTTGAGGCTTGGAAGGAGCTCAGAACTCAGAGGTACAAGGCCAAAGAACATGATTTTCATACACAGAACCTCTCCTGTCCAGCTTTTCCTGGAAGAATGACTCCCAAGGACCCTACAGTAACAATCCTTCACTGTCCTCAGCTTCCTCCTGAGATCACCTCTAAAAGAAACAAAAACAAAACTACCTCACCAGGCCTTTGTCTCAAGCTCAAGTAAGAAAACAGCTTGCTATCTTTTAAGTCCTTGTTCTCCATATTTTGTTCATTTAAAGTTTCAATTTATTATTTATTTCATAAATATTCATAGAAATAAAAAGGAAAAATCACCCACAGCCCTATCTCCAACCTCAAATCAACCTATTTTTCTCCATTTCTCCCTGTCATTTCCAATGTGTTGGCATAATTTTATGTTGATACAAAAATATCATGGTTAAGGGGCACCTGGGTGGTTCAGTCCATTAACTGTCTGCCTTTGGCTGAGGTCATGATCCCAGGGTCCTGGGATGGAGATCTGCATCCAGCTCCCTGCTCGGTGGGGAGCCTGCTTCTCCCTCTCCCTCTGCCCCTCCCCTCTGCTTATACTCTCTCTCTCTCTGTCAAATAAATAGATAAAATCTTAATATATATCATGGTTAAAATTATAGGGTGAGCATTTTTCCATGTGGTGACATAATCATGTATAACTACCATAATAAATGATTACATAATACCTCACTAAATGAGTCTTAGATAAGGTAGTACTTGGTTTGATAGATGAAGAAAAGGGTCAGGAATTGCTGTTGATTCACCTAATTAGTCATGAGAAGAAAATACATTTATCTTAGTCTTTACAGTGTACCAAGATGGATCAAATAATTAAATATAAAAAATAAATAAGTGTAAGAAAACAAATGCTTTTTAAATGTCAGATGGGAAAAGGCTAAGAGTGACAAAAGTTACAAAGAAACACAGATATTACAAAGGATAAGATTGATACATTTTTATTTCAACAAACATTTATTGAGTGCCACTATATGTGTTAGGTTCTGTTCTAGACAGGATCTCAGTGTTGTCTAAAATGAGGGTTAAGGAACTAGCTGTCATATTCTCACCTGTCAGTTAAAGCTATGGGCTGACCCTGTGAGTTGGTGGGGGGCGGGGTGGGGGCGCTTAAAGCTCCCAGGCACATTGGGCTCTCAGAGAGAATGGGAACAAAACAGTCCCAGTGACCTGAGGACAGGTACCAGACACGGGAGGCCAAAGCACATCAAGTCCCAGAGAGGGATGCCCAGAAACAATAAAAGAGATTGAAGGGGTCTGAACAGAGTACCAAAATGTTTAAGTCACAACTCCCAAACTATTATCATGTAGTGTCCTTGTACTATGTGCACTATTTAATGTTTTTCTTTAAATTAACTTAATTTTTCTTTAAATAGAAAATGAGTGGGCAACATTTTTTTAAGAGACAAATGGAGAATATAGGACGAATCACAACCCTAAAAAGGAATTGCTACACAGAGTGAGAGACTGGGATACGAAGGGCAGATGGACATGGCCCTAGAGCTGGCAAACCTGTACCCTCCACCCACCCACCCCCCACCAGGCCAAGGATGAGAGCTGGTAGGAAGATGGAGAATACTCTCCAGGACAGCCTGGCCTGGAGTCTCTGGGGTGGAGCTCCAATGTGGGAGGGGACAATCAGACCAGAAGGTGGGGGATGGGGTGAGAATGCTCTTGGGCTGTGGGAGAGGCTGCCCTTGACAAAGGGACACTGGGTATAGAATGGGCAACTTGGGAGGAGGCAGGGCAGAATGCGTGTCCCCGGTAGAGGGAACAGCAGCATGGTTTCCAGCTTAGAGGCCAGGGAGAGCAATCTTGGGGAGAAGTCCACAGTGGTTGGAGTTGAAGGATCTGGTGGTATATGGGGCTCATGTCAAGCAGTCTTGTAACTCAGGAAAGGTATTGGAGATTTCTTCACTCTGGGATCTGAGGGAATGACATATTCAGATAGGTGTTTAGAAAGTTCCTATTGACTAGCAGATTGGGTGAGAGGCAGAGCAAGCAGCAGGGAACCCCTCGGAAGATGTTGCATTGATCCAGGGAGTAGATGGAGGTGATGCTGTCTGGGCTTGCCATCCCCAGCCTGGCCAGCCCTGCTCTCCATCTTTGAATGTCTGCCCTCTGGGCTCTGTCCTTGGTCAGCTTTCCCTCCTCTCTGTGGGCATCTCAATCTCGAGTTTTGTGTCTGTTACTTAGTTTCTATCTCAGGGCCAGCTTTTCTGGTCTTTCTCTGATTCAAGCTGCATGTGCCTCTGACTCAGGGAAGCAAGTCTTATTGGGAAAGGAATGGAAGTAAAATATGGGCAGAGATTCCTGGGGGTCAGTCAAACGAATACAAACCTGAGCCTGCCTACAAGTCTCTCCCTCGGGGTCACCTTGGGACCTAGAGGAGTTTCCTCCAGGTAGCGGTTCTCTTCTGCAGTGGACCAGGTCCAGGGTCTTATCAGCTCCAAAAAAGGCCTGCTCTAGCTATGCAGGACAAACCACACCCACAGAGGTCATTGATTCATTCTCCAGGTTTGTATTTGGGTGCTTTCACGGTGCCCAGCTTGGCCCAAATGCAGTAGACCTAGTGCTATCAAGGGGCTCATAGCCTAATGGAAGGAGCAGAGAAATAATCAGAGGGCAGCACAGAATAAAACTGATTTATTCTCCTGGCAGCCCAGGAGTCCCCACAGAGGATATGATACTAATGAAATCATTTTCAGAGCCCACAGGGTCCCAGGTAAGAGACTTTTTCAGCCTCAGAGAAGGCTCCCTCTAATGAGCAGTAGGACATCATGATAGAAGAAGAGATTGGGGTTTTGAAGCCAGGTTGAGTTTGGACTTTAACCTGTGGGTAATCTGGAGTACGGAACAGGCACCATTTAAGAAACTTATTCAGATCTGTGAGCTGAAGTGAAAAACAGTTAGAGCCAGGCTAAGCAACAATGGGGACTCTATTGGCTGATATCACCAACCACAGTTACGTGCCTGGGCTGCAGAAGTCTGGGAACAGCACTCCTGACTCAAGGCTGTGGAGCTCCCTCAGGGGAGGGTATGAATTTCCTATGCCCTGGAGGATCAAGGCTTATCTAGGGAGGTCAGAGGACTTCCTTATGCCCAAGACAGCTTGTCTCATCTTTCCCACACAAGTTGCCCAGGACATCATTCCTTTTTTTTTTTTTTTTTTAAGATTTTATTTATTTATTTCGCAGACAGAGATCACAAGTAGGCAGAGAGGCAGGCAGAGAGAGGAGGAAGCAGGCTCCCTGCTGAGCAGAGAGCCTGAGGCGGGGCTCGATCCCAGGACTCTGGGATCATGACCTGAGCTGAAGGCCACGGCTTTAACCCACTGAGCCACCCAGGCGCCCCCAGGACATCATTCCTAAGGGTTCCCCAAAACTCATCCATTTCCCCTCCACACCCGTGCTCCCACAACATCGTGATTCTTCCTTTCCAAGACCCCCTTCCCCCATCACACATGGATTCCTCCAACCAAATGCCCATGTCCTCTGACACCTGGGGCGTCCGGGCCATCTTTGCCGTCTGCCATCATCCCCAGGGATGCTTTCCATCTATCCCCACGTGGGACCTGTGCAAAGCATCCTTCCCACCAACAGACACTTCTCTGCCAAGAACAGGGCCCCCTGATGGGCCAGCGGTCTGGCAGGTGTAGCCCGCCCCCTTGTGGCCCCCATGTTGTGAGGTCCTTTTCATGCGCCCAACTGGGTATGGAAGTTGGTCTCTCTCCCGGCCAGCTCCCCGGGGTACTGGGGGGCTTAAGGACAGGCTGCCCCCACATGTGCCACTTTGGCTGATTGATTAAGTAAAAGTGACCTTAGAAGACAGCCTGTGCCAGAAGGACACTCAGACCCTCTGTCTCCCCGAAATCAGCAAATAAATATCCTGTGTGAAAGGTGAACTACCTGTAGCAGGAGGTGAAGAGACGTCCTTATCACCAGAGATGGGGAGTTTAGGGCTCAGAGGCTGTATAAACAACCCTCATTACTGTTTACTAATTTACTATTCCAGCCCCAAGTTGAAGCTCCCAAAGTTAAGTTTTCTTTGTCTTATCAATTCCTCAACAATGTATTTGGTGAGGAATCTCTCTTCGTCTAAAATGTAGAAAAAACTTCCTGCCTTGGCCATTTCTTTGAGTCTCAGTTTCATTATTGGGCCTCCATGCACACAACAGAAAACTTTTTTTTTTTCTCCCATTAACCTGTCTCATGTTGACTTAATTCTTAGTGAAGCTAGAGGAACCTTGGGCCAAGGGAAATTTCTTCCTTTTCTTCCATGCCATAGCCCCAGTGGACCCACTTATGTCCCCTACTTCACCTCCTTGTTGTGCTTTGCACTCCTGGTCAGCTTTCCCCAAGGTATTAACAGAAAAGCCCTCAGAAATGTGAGGATCTCTGTGCTGGTCAGGGGGGAGGAGAGCAGGGGAACTGGAGCCCTGGGCCCCACTTGGCAGCCAGTCTTGGGATATAAGATGAAGTGGCGCTGATGATGCTGGCCACTGGAGATGGAGACTAGGGTAGTCAGCTAAGGTCCTGAACACAGGGAAGAGGACACCTGGTATAAAGCTGGCAGTCAGGAAGTGTTTGGGGGAATTCGAGAATAAGACACCTCCTAGTCTGAGACAGACTCTGGGGCTGTGAGGCTGAGATGTTGCCTCTTTGGAGATGTTGCATCTTCAAGGTACCCAGAAACCCAAGAAGACTTCCTGGAGGAGGCCACCCTCACCACTTTCCTTCTACTTCCAAAATCCCAGACCTGCCCTGCCCAGAGAACTTGAGTAGAATAAGGGGACACAGCTCTGTGCTCATATCCTCCCTGGGAGCTCTGGGTGGAGGGAGGGCAAGGCCCTGCCCTAAAACCTTGTTACAGAGGAACAGCTTCAGGTGCAGAGTGGGTAAGGGTGCCCTGTATGCCCACAGCCCACTGGTGGCACTGGCTTTGGTTCCTGAAGGGGCAGAGAGTCATAGTGTCCCAGGTTGATTTGGTGCCTGGGACCTCACACTTTTAAACCCCGCATGAATTGCCCCTTCAATGCCTACCCTATGTCCCAAGGCATAGGGGTTACACCCAGGATCGTAGAGGCTGCTCTTGTCTAGCTGATGGTATCTGGCTTCTCTTGCCCAGGTTCCCTAGGCACCAGGCTCTGGCCCAGCCACAGGTACCCCCTTTATTCCCTGACCTGTGTTTGCAGAGGCTGAGTTGGAGATGAGGTAGACAAACCCAGACATGCCCAAAGAATGTGGCATGCGATAGGTCATGGACAGGTCTGGTCACAGACACACATCTTGGCACATACAGATACAAGCTCATTTGTACTCAGGCTCTTCTACGTGCTGGGACACAGGGCACACACAGACAGCAAGGTTGTCTCTGCCCAGGCTGGTTTCTTCCACCTTGGCATGCCTCTTTCTCTCTGTCTCTGTCTCTCTCTCTCCCCCTCTCTCTCTCCCTCTGTGCCTTGACTTCTGGCTCTCCATGTCATGGCCCTGCCAAGTATTACCCTGCCTCTTCAGTTCCCCTTGAACCCTGCCTCCTACCCTCCTGGTATTTTTAAACATGATCACAAGTAAGAGCAAGGACATGTCTGCTAGCAATTTCTTTTTTTTTTCACACAAACTTCCTTAGAGGCCTGGGTGGAGAGAGGGCTGGGCTTCTGCTTTGGAACTGCGGGGAAGAGGAGAATACAGGGAGGAAAAAACAATGTCCGTACATCAGCCTGTCCTCTGACACAGGCACCCCAGCCGCCGAGCCACACACACCTCCTTGCTTCCCCCTAGAACACACTCAGTGCACCTGCTGCACTTCGTCCCACGTGCCTTGCTGGAGCCAATTCTCAGGGCTCAAGACCCAGGGAACCGCCAGTCCCACTCTACTCCCTGGGCCCCACACCCCTGTGCTGATCTGGGGACCTTGACTCCACAGGAGGAGGCTACAGGCAAATGCTTCCTCTCTTGGGACCTTGTTTTCCCAGGCAAGGCTCTGCAGATAGAGGATGGCCTGTGGCCCAGAAGGAATGAGGGCAGACCAGAAGGGGGCTCCCAGCCCAGTCTGAGCTTAGAGATGGGATGTAGGAAATAGACAGTATGGAACCAATACGATTATTTTTAAAATATTCAAAACAAAGTGTTTTCAACATGTGAAGATAAGAGCCACGTGGATTTGGCCAGACCTAGAGAGTCCGCACAGCTCTTTAACCTTTGCTATCTCTGTAAGTCCCTCACAGCTCATGGAAGGGGGGAAGGTGGGTGGGTGTCACCCATCCTGATTGCTTACTGTATACCAACCTCTGACTAGGTACCATGTGTCCCCGAGGGGGACAGGCTCCTTGAGTGGCAAGGAATGGAGACTCTCTTAGGGACGGGGTGAGAGTCCCAGAGCAGGGGCTCTGTCCTATCCAACATGTCACAGATACCTAGTTTAGACCCTGGAGAAACCTACCACCAGACAGGCCTTGGGATGACTGAGTCCTACTGCGGAGCTCGGGAAATTGGGCCATTCAGGATCAAAATCACTCCAGACCAGTCCTCTTGTCATTTGTCGTGAATGTGACTCAGCTGTAACTCCCATTTCTGCTTCTCTTTGGGTCCAAACACTTGTCTTCCTGCTAGCAACTTACTGACTCTGTTAAGCCCCAGTTTAAATTCTGGTGGGAGAGAGTCTGTTTGGCTCAGTTCATTACCACTGGTCAAGTCACTACAGTTGTATAAAATTTTACTCCAAAGCTTTGTGACTTAAAAAAAAAAAAAAAACCCAAATACTATATGTGTGTGATCTGCAGTGTGGGCAGGACTTGGTAGAGGTAGTTCACCTCTCTGCTTTACCTGGTTCCACCTGGGTGTCTTGAAGGCTGGGGCTGGGGTCATCTGAAGACTCACCTTCTCACCTCACAATTGACACCAGCCAGAACTTTCAGACCATTGGCTGGAAAACCTGCAAAGGATTGTATTACTCATGCCTTTTACTTACTATACTCTGATGTTTTGACATCTTGGGATCTTGCTGACTCTGGTGGATTAGCCCTCTCAGGGGCTAGCTCATTCCTAGAGATCATGAACAACTCACCTGTAAGCGTATCTTTCCTATGCAAACCAACCAATCCAGAACCCATTCCCCCAACTACTCCTTTATTCCCAGACCACTATTCCCTTTCCTTCATCACCCCAGGGCCAACTATATCTCAGAGCCCACTGAAATTATTCAAACTAGCTAATCCTACACCAGCCTTGGCTGTCTCACTTGTTCCTTTCCATGGAAACCACCATAAAGTCTCTGGTTGCTTCCATTACTCCTGGTTGGCTCCCTGACCAACCCTGAGGCTTCTTCCTGAGAGCTCCCATGACATGCTGTGCCCCGTTCTCTTGGGAACTGTGAGTTTAACAGACCGCCTTCTCAATGGCAGTCACCTCCTGATGTGCTGGCCTTACCATATGTGAATAATAATAAAACCCATGTTTTATTTCTTATTTTTTAAAAATTTAATTTCAATTAGCCAGCACATAGTACAACATTAGTGTCAGATGTAGTGTTCAACAATTCTAAAACCCGTGTTTTAGAACAGTGGTCTCTGGGTGCCTGGGTGGCTCAGTCAGTTATTGGGTCAACTCTTGATTTTGGCTCAAGGCATGACCTCAAGGTCCTGGGATGGAGCCCTGGCTTCAGGTTCTGTGCTAAGTGGGGAGTCTGCTTGGCTCTCTGCTCCTCCCCTGACTCGTGCACTCAATCTCTCTCACAAAAAATATCTTTATTTATTTATTTTTTTAAAAGGGAGTGAGAGTGAGAGAGAGATCACAAGCACGGGGGAAGGGCAGGGGGCGAACAAACTCCCCACTGAGCAGGGAGCCCAATGTGGGGCTCGATCCCAGGACCCTGAGATCATGCCCTGAGCCAAAGGCAGATGCTTAGCTGACTCAGCCACCCAGGTGCCCCTCAAATAAAATCTTTAAAAATAAATAAATGAAACAATGGTCTCTCCAGGGGCCTGGGCTTCCTTACATCATGGTAGCTGGGTTGCCAGAGTGAGTGCCTACGAGAGAGACCCCAGTTAGAAAGCCATATCACATTTTCTGACCTAGTCTCAGAAGTTACTCTGTGTCCCTTCTTTGACTTTCTGTGGACCGAGGCAGCCACGGAGTCCTCTCTGGGGTCAAGGGAAGGAGAAAAGGACCCCTCCTCTAGCTGGAGCACAGCGAGATAGAAGAGCGCGTGACCGAACGAACTGTGGTGGCAAGTTTTGGAAAGTACGATCCGCCAAGTCGTCCTCTCCAGGCAGAACTCTTCGGTCACCGGGCAGTCCATGGTTAGGCGGCTCCTAGGTCAGATGTCCATTCCCAGCCCAGGACTGTCCTTAAACCTGAGCAAGAAGAGCCCCTGCCTTCTTATTCATGTTTTGTCCAGGCTTCCCCTTCTCCATGGGAGGAGGAATTTGCAGGAGCATGGGGCAGGTGACTCCCTGAAGTCTGTGAGCCCACCGGCCCTGTCTAGAACATACTCAGAGCAATGCATGCCCCTGGGATTTCCTACCCAAACAGCTCTGAACCCAGGTCTAAGATCAGCATGCTTACCTTCCCTAGATCTGTTTCTCGAGGGCTGACCTTATCGTTGGTGAGGAATGGCCAAAGGGTGGGTGTTTGCAAGGTGGGGGGTGGGGGGCGAGGGGAGGGCAAGGATGCATCTGGAATGGACAAATGGAGGAGAGTCTACATGCCCGGCCATGGCGCCTCGCGTGTCAGGGGAGGAAGAAGGTGGGCTGTGAACCAGGGGCTTGGGCTTGGCCATGCTATAGCGTCGAACTTCAAGAAATCTGATCATTTAAATGTTCACCTGCTTTCCCAGCCTTAGGTTTCCTGGCAGTTTCCTGGACTAGAGTGGATGGAGTGAAGCATGCAGAATCTGGGCTTCCATTTTTTCTCTAGGCCCATGAATGTCAGAAGTGGGCCTTTTCACTCATTCAGTTGACTGTCAAGGGGTGGCAGTTCTTCCGGAGGTGTAGAAGGTTGCCTGGTGGAGAGCCCAAGGTGGCTGTGTCAAGCACTGTCAAGGGACTTTGTCTTCACCCGTCCTCACAACCTCTCTTTGAGATGGAAATTAATAATGACATGTGATGGAGAGAACAGGGGATCAGAGAGGTCAAGCCTTGCTCAGTCACACAGCCAGAGAGCAGAATTGAGATCTCAGTGGATGTCCTCACGTCTGGGCAGGCTTCTTTCTGTCTGGGAAGCAGCTGCTCGAGATACAGGGCAAGTCATTGGTCAGAAGAGTTTCCAGATCTTGACTCTGTGCTTGAAGTGGGATGGCTCAGAAGACAAGTGTACTTCATTTATTTGAGGAAGAAACCACATTGGCAGAAATCTAGAAAAGGATTCTGGGATAAACATAATCATTAATAAAGCCTTCTCAATCTGAGTGGAGACACGTTCATCTGGGGCAAGTAGCACATGATCAAGGCCTGAAATGGGCACTTTTCCCCTACATTCTGGATAATGAGGCCTGAGACCTAGAATCTACTAGAGGGGTGTTCACTAGATCATGGAGACATGACCTCAGGATGCCCAACTCACCACTGCAGACTGCGTATCTCTGGACTGTTCCAAGAGAGAAACAAGATGGAGAAAAATGGCAAGACAGTAAGACATAGGTCTAAAACTACATCCTATCTATCATGCCTCTCCTTCTTATATGCTGTTCCCTCTGCCAAGAATGTTGTTCCCTGTTCTGTGCCTTGAGTAACTCTTCCCTGCCTTCCAAGGCCCAGATATCAGGGAGGCTCCTTTTTTAAGTTTAGTAATCCTGGTCTGTGCTCCCGTGGCCTTTGGACTGATTAATCTAGAAAGAGCCATAGCAGGGTGAGATGGGAGAGGTGACACGAATGTCTCCTAAATTAGTCTTCAAACTGATTTAACACATCCCGGCTCTGGCAGATTAGGCTGCACCCTCAGAGGAGACCATCCTGTGTGCTGCTCTGGGCCCCTGCCTCTCACCTGGTTTCTCCTTCCTACTCAGAAAAGCTGGATATGCCAAGAACATTTCCCCTTCTGACCCTGAAACACACATTTTTCTTTCAAAACTTCATTCAATTTTGAAGTCTCTTTTCCCCCTTCAGTTATACAAACATATTTCCTTCAACGGTGAGGTCCTGATAGATGTTTAGACACCCCTCTAGTGCTGTGTATGGCTAAGACCACAAACCAGGAAGCAAGATTGCTTGCACCTCTCCAGGGGTGGCTAGTGAAACGCAGGACTTCCATGGGTGAGACCCTCTGGATCACACCACTTTTCTTCCTTTTTGAGAATGGAGGCTGCATCCAGATTTAAACTGCTTTGTTACCCAATTGATTATTTATATAAGGACCATCTCTGCAGCTGTCTTGGTGCTAAGCTGGTTTCAAAGTTCCAGAGCCAGAGGCACCTGGGTGGCTCAGTCGGTTGGGCATCCGACTCTTGGTTTTGGCTCAGGTCGTGATCTCAGGGTCATGAGATCAAGCCCTAGATTGGGCTCTGCTCTGAGCGTGAGGTCTGCTTAAGATTCTCTCACTTCCTCTTCCTCTGCACCTCTCCCCAGCTCTCCCTTTCTTAAAAAAAAAAAAAAAAAGTTCAGATGTAGCAAAGCATTCACCAGCCCTAGCAATGGTTGTTATCAGCAAGACCGCACTCAAAATCAACTCAAGAAAACAGCTCCAAACCAGAAACTGCAAACTGGCAGCCCCAGGGGTCCATGCGGGGAGCAAACGTGGTTGGTCGTTGTTCTTATTATTCTTGCTTGTTTTCACTTGTACAGTGCAGAGTCTCATGACAGATTTTTAAAAGATAATTATGGGCTTAAAGAAACATTGCAAGAATAAAGAATTCCCATATTCCCTTCAACACGATTCCCCAAATGTTCACTTTTTATCCTCCTATATTATTATTTGAACCAAGTGAGAGTAAGTTGAAGATTTACCCCTAAATGCTTCAGTGACTATTTCCTAATAAGCAAGCATAGTCTCTTACATAACCACATACAGTTACTAAAACAGAAAATCAACATGGAGACAGTATTATCTCATCTATAGACCTTCCTCACCTCTCACCGATTAAGCCGTTCCTGCCCTTTGTAGCAAAAGAGAAAATTTACGCTTTTCTGGTCCAGGAGCCAATCTAGGATCATGTTGTCATGTTTCTATCATTTCCTTAATTTGGAACAGTTCCTTGGTGTTTCTTTGTCTTTCATGCTCTTGCCAGTTTTGAAGAGTGCAGGCTGGTTCTCTTGTAGAAAAATCCCTTAATAGAAGTTTGCCTCTTGTTCTCTGATGATTAGATGCAGGCTATGCATTTTTGGCAGGAATGCCCCAGAAGTGTTGTGTCCCTAACAGTGTGTCACGTGACGAGACTCGTCACATTGCTTTGTGGCACTAGTGGTAAGACTCACTTTGATCACTTGGTCATGACGGCATCTCTAAGGGTTTGTTCACTGTAAATTTTGTCCCTATGTACTTTGCTGGGGGTTGGGGAGAGAGGTACTTTGAGACAGTGTAAATATCCTATTCTCATCAAACGCTCAGCCTTCGGTTTCAGCATTTGCTGATTCTCGCCTGAATCTTGCCTGCTGATTTTCCCAGTTTGGGAAAAGTGGCCATTTGTTTATGTTAGCTTTTGTGTGTGTTTGGCCTCTCCTTATTCTTTGAGCCCTTCTTCAACTTCTGGTACAAAATGTCCCAGGATTATCTCATCCTTTCCCTGCCCTAGTGCTGGAGTCAGTCATTTGTCTAAGGAGCTTGATTCTGTTCAGTGGAGAATGATACTTACAAACCAGGATCTGGGCACTAGGTGTTACTGATTCTAGGCTCACTCAGTGGATGCAGCTATATAAATGTATCTATCTACCTTCATCTGTATCAATGTCTCTATCTCTATCAATCAAACTCAAAATCAATCATCCATCCATATTCAGTCTACTAAAACCATGAGCTTAGAAGAGATACCTCCAGTGACTATCTAACACCACCCAGTTTTGGCCCCCTCTTCCCGTATCTGTAACTCCCTTCTCCCACAGCGAGAAACTTGACTCCTGCTATCCACGGTACTCTTGTTTATTCAATCCTAGAAAACCCAGAAAATAGGGGTTAGCTTCAGAATCCTAACCCCTTCCACGGCAAAAAAACCACTGAACTAGAGTTCAATGACACAGTGGACCAGATGGACCTCATAGATATATACAGAACATTCCACCCTAAGACAACAGAATACTCATTCTTCCCAAGCGCACATGGAACTTTCTCCAGAATTGTTTCAAGTTCCCTTTGTCTTTGCAAAATAGTTCATTCAAACGTTACTTGGGTTCGTTCTTCCACCCCCATATCAGGGTAATTTTTTCTCTACTGTAGAATTTTCCCCATTCTTGTTGATTTGTTTTTTCTTTTGTAGGTAAGTCAAACATTCATATGGACACAAAAGCCCATTGTATCCATTGTATCCCCCCAAATCCCTGCTTCTACCTCAGCACTGTGGGTAATCACTCCTATGAGTTTCTGCTTTGTCCTTTCTGTGTTTTCCTCTTCTGTACAAACAGCATATACATGTATCTATTTCTAATTTCCTACATAAAAGGTAGCATGCAATAGGTACTCATTTGTATCTTTCTTTTTCACTTAATATAGGCTGCAAATACTCCATTTCAGTTTATAGATATCTTCCTCTTTTTTTTTTTTTTTTTTTTAAGTTGCATGGCATAGGAGTATCTTAAGGGTACATGCCTGGCTAACTGGGTAAAAAAGTAAACACACATATAATTGCCCATTTCCCCCCAGGAGGGTTGTATCAATTTACATTTCCACCAGCAATGTATGAAAAAGCCCCTTTCCTGACAGCCACAACAATAGAATGTGTTGTCATATTGTAAATTTTTGCCAAACTGCTAGGAGAGAAATGTATCACAGCATAGTTTAAATTTGTATTTCTCTTATAATGTGAGTTGAACATATTTTCACATGTTTAAGGCCGATTTAAATCCCTCTCTCTCTCTCTCTCTCTCTCTATATATATATATATATATATATATCTTTAGTGAACTATCTATTCATGTCTTTTGCCCATTTTCTCACATTTTAAAAAAATCTCACCTCCTCCACATTTTTGAGCTCTTTCTATATTAAGGATATTGGCCCTTTATCTGCAACATAGATTGCAAATATTTTCTCTCATTTTATCATTTGACTTTGCTTATAGTGTTTTTTTGCCAAGAGGAAATTTTTAGTTTTATGTGGTCAAATTTGTCAATCTGTTCTTTATTGCCACCAGATTCTGAGGCATAGTTAGAAAGCCTTTCCCGAAACCTAGATTATACAGGGAGACCCATCCATGTTTTTTTTCCAGTGCTTGGGTGGTTTCATCTTACACAGTTAGATCTCTGATCCATTTGGAGTATATTTTCTTGCAGGGTGCGAGATAAGGATCTAGTTTTTTCTTTGTTCCATGGCTACCCTGTTATCCCCAACACCATTTACTTAAAAAGGCAATCTTTGCCCTAGTGATTCAAGATTCCACCTTTATGGTACATAATTTTTCCATATGCACTTAGGTTGACTTCTGGCCTTTTTGTTCTGTTTTGCTGGACTGTCTATTCATGCACCAACATCACATTGTTTTAATTATAGAGGCTCTTGAGTGTGTCTTAATATCTCATAGGACTAGTCCTTGACTCCTTGTTAAAGCTTTTCTTTTCCTTCAGTGTTTTTCTAGTTTATTCTTGCATGTTTGTTTTTCCATATAAACTTTAGTGTCAACTTGTTGAGCACCATTAAAAAAGAATTTGTCCCAAAATTGTTCCTAAAATTTTGAATTAGTTCCTAACATCAATTTAGTTTTTTAAAGACTTATTTATTTGAGAGAGAGAGAGTGAGGAGGGGTAGAGGGAGAGGGAGAGAGAGTATCTTAAGCAGGCTCCATGCCCAGCACAGAGCTTAATGTGGGGCTCGATCTCACGACCCTGGGATCATGACCTGAGCTGAAATCAAGACTTGGACACTTAACTGACTGAGGCGCCCAGGTGCCCAGTTCTTAACATATAAAACAGAGGAGAAAATATGGATTTCTGGTTTTTCTTAAAAAGTGGGATGGTCTATCAACATGGGTCTTTTCTTTCCACATGACCCAAAAATGTAGAGCAGAGCAGTAGCTGTGGACTTTAAAAAGGCCCCTGGTGTCCAGCACTGCATGGTGCCCACCACTCCCTCTCACCCCTGATCTTCGCACATAGATGGCACGTGAGCTGGTGACACAGCTTTAAACAACCAAGAACGTTATATACCATGTCCACCCTTTGTTATCCATTTCTCTGTGTCCCAATAAAAGGTTATTAAAAGGATTTGTGCCTGTTTTGTTCACTGCCAAATTTCCAAGGACGAACAAGCGAGCTTTGGGAATACTGGCACTTGGTAAATATTTGTTCAATGAATGAATTTTTATAGTTAGGAAACAAGAAGTGACCAAAACGTGTTCTGTCTTCAGAAGACCACTGAAAACAAATCAAGTAGAACCAGCACATGATGGGTGGGAATAAGTTGGTACAACTTATTGTTGTACTATAAGTTGGTACAACTTATTGTTGTACAATAAGGTGAACAACTTATAAGTTGGTACAACCTTACAGAGGTCATTTTAGCAATATTTCTCAAAATTACAAATGCGCAGGTCAATCGTGCTTACTCTTCTACCACGAAACATTTGTCCAAACATATATATACCCACAGGCAAAATGATGATGCCCAGGGTTATTTATTGCAGTAATAACAAAGGATGGGAAAGAAATGAAATTTTCTTCAAATGGGGACTGATTGCCTAACTTATGACTTCTCTATGCAATAAAACAATGGAATACTATGCATGCGATAAAAAGAATAAGAGTGCTTTCTCTGAACTGAGAGGGAAGAACATGAGGTGCCGAAGAGTCAATATAGCAGGCTGGCTTTTGTGTACAAAAGGAAAAACAAAGACCTTATTTGTATTTGTTTGTAGGTACATAAGGAAACTCTGGTGCACTCATAAGGAACAAATCAAATGGTTAGTCAGAGAGTGGAGGAAGTATGGGGAAGAAACCAAGCAAACGGGGGGATAAGATGGGAGGGAAAACTGTCTCTTTCTCTCTCTCCACAACTCTGAAGAGTAGGTTTTCGTTTTTTTTTTTTTTTTTTTTGAAGAGTAGGTTTTAAACCAAATACTTATATACGCATGCAAAACGCATGCATACAATACACACATGTATAAAAACAGGTATTAAACTGAAAAGATCGTAGAGGAGGCCATCAGACCCGGAGACCACAACTACTCAGCCAGGACCCTCTGTAGGGACAGCCATGTGATGGGGTCACTCGCTGGGATTTCATCCAGTCCTGCTCGAAGATGATATATTGCACGTGTTAATTCTATTTTGACAGAAAAGGCAATGAAATATGTTTCCGCCCCTACTATCTTGCATTCGGAAACTCCCAGAGAGCACTTTACAAATTGACAGTCAATAAACCACTTCACCCAGTGGAGAAATAGAGCAAACTCCAAGATGGAATGCTGCTAACCACGCGGCAGAGGCTGCCCCTCCCCCACCATGCTCCATGATAAAAAACTGAAATATTATGGCCAGTGAAATTGGGAATTTAGCAGAGAAAGAATTTATGGAGTAACTATAGTTCTAGCATGATAAAAAGCTATATCTTCTGAAATATTAAAATGTAAATTCAGGAAATCTGCCGAGAATAACATAGATCTTATATAGGGTTTGGCATGTGGCATATGATCCATGCGAAGTGAATTTTAAAAAAGCAAATGTATTAAGCTGAGTGCTGTTATTCAAATACATTAAATAGATGAATCTGTATCTGTCATAGCATTTATCAAACTATTTTCAATGGGGGAGCCCTGATAATAATTAGAACGAATACTGTGGCAGATACAATATTTTAGATGTACATACATCTCAATAACTTGTCTTTTGCCCCTTTTTTGGTTTATCATTAATTTTTTTTTCCAGGAAGGCCAGTTTCTTTGGAGTTACCAGCTTCTTTTAAAAATAATTATCCAGGGCACCTGGGTGGTTCAGTGGGTTAAGCCTCTGCCTTCGGCTCAGGTCATGATCTCAGGGTTCTGGGATCGAGCCCCACATCGGGCTCTCTGCTCAGTGGGGAGCCTGCTTCCCCTCTCTCTCTGCCTGTCTCTCTGCCTACTTGTGATCTCTCTCTGTGTCAAATAAATAAATAAAATCTTTAAAAAAAAATAATTCTCCAAAAAGCAAGCTGTTCTGTTTCACCTCCTTGTAGGCCTCTAACAAGAAATTGTAACATTCTCAGTAGGTAAAATACTGGTGTTTTAATTCAGTGTGCTACAGCTCAAGGTCCTATATTCAAAGTAGAAGAATATTAATTTTCAGAACACCTTAGTCTAAACCAACTGAAAATAATGATACTTGTGTGCAGTGAAAAGAGTTTTTAGCTCATAGGCTCAGCTCATGCCGTTAAGCGTTTATACATAGACACCTGCACACAGACTTGGAAAAGAATCTCCTTGAAATTCCCAAGCATGTAAAGAGCTTGGAATCAAAGAATGCCTCTGTTACTTCTCTAGGCTATATTTCAAATAATTTTTCTAGCACCTGCAATGACGTTGCAGAGCAAATGTTGCCAAGAGGTACCATTGGCTTAGTAGCATTTCACTCATTGTTACAAAATGATTAAAAGCGAATCTCTCTCTCTCTTTTTTAAAATTTTATTTATTTATTTGTCAGAGAGAGAGAGAAAGCACACAAGCAGGGGGAGTGGCAGGCAGAGGGAGAAGCAGGCTCCCCGCTGAGCTAGGAGCCCAATGTGGGACTCAATCCCAGCACTCTGGGATAATGACCTGAGCCGAAGGCAGACACTTAACCAGTTGAGCCACCAGGCATCCCAGAGTGAATCTCGTTGACCATGATACAGTTTTGGAGCACGAATGGGAAAAATAGGTTACAAAATGTAGAGAAGGGCCCCATCTCAGGAAGGATCATGTTCCCTACACCATTCTCTCACTTTCTCTATTATCCTGCAACTTGAAAAGAGTGCCCGATTTAAAAACTGCTTTTATTTTATGAAGAACTTTGTTGTCGCTGTTCTTTTAAAAGCTGCTTGCTTTCTTTGCTCATGATTCCCACTGACTGCATAACTTCATTTCTTTGTTCGTGTGGGCCCTCGGCACCTCTTCAGTGACGTTTTGGGAAGTTAAATGTTCTGTTCCCATAAACACCAAAAATATCCACAGGCTTTTAAAGCACTTGTTAGGAAGGCAGCCCTGACTTGTCCTAACCAGCAGGGGGCAGCCGGGAGCCAGATGATTAGATTTTCATTCAACTATTCATACCCTTGAGGGTGAGGGTGCTGCCTTCACCGCAGGCCTTCCCTTGAAGCTTCAGAACGGACTGAATGCAGGCTACTCTCCTTCCGGCCACCTGCTACCTGAGTTCCTGGCCCTGCCTCTCCTGACTCACTCTCCTCCCCTGTCTCTTGGCACTTACCTTCTGAGCACTGGGCTCTTCTTAGTTTCTTGAACAATCTAAAGCTTCCCCACCTTTGCACATGCTGTTCCCTCTGCCCAGGATGCTTTTCCCTCCTTCACCTGGTTATTTCTCCTTCTCAATCATCTTGTCTTTAGGGAAGACTTCTAGGTTACCGGAACAGGAAAGCCCTTTCATTTCAAGTCCTCGTAACAAACACCCTTTTTGGGTGTGGTTATTTGTTTGACTGTCTATATGACTATTGTTAGTAACCATAGTTATATAGCCTTGTTGTGGTTTGCTGAGGGGTGAGGGTGTTAGTCTGGGAGGCCTTGAGCCCTCCCTATGAGGACGCACTTCCACACCCAAACTCCCAAGGACCTTCTGGGCTGATCACTTATGTTTTACAGGGAGACCTGTGACTATCAGTAGTTTCTTCAGTGACCACGAAAGCTGGGGACAGGGGTTGAGGCGAGATGCATCTGTTTCCCTTTTCTGTTCAACTTTTGTTTTCCTGGAAATTAAAAACTGTTCCCCCGACTTAAGTCGTCCCCCGACTTAGCTCAGACCGTTTGTGTCTCCCTTCTTTATGACCAAACGTGTTAGGTGTCTGGAAGCTCCGATTTCTGGATGGAGCATCATCTTCCAGAGCCTTCAGACTTGCTCTCAGTATGGCTGGGCTCGCTCTCTCACCCACTGCTGGTGGCAATGCAGAATGGCATAGCCACTAAGGAAGAGTTTGGCACACCCTTACAGTACCATCTTGAAGTTGCACTCCTTGGTATTTACTCAAATGAGTTGAACACTTACATCCATACAAAAACCTGCACAGATATCCGAGCAGCTGTATTCATAACTGGTAAACCTTGGAAGCAACCGCGATGTCCTTCAGTAGGTAAATGACTCGAGCTACATTCAGACAATGAAATATTATTCTGGGCTAAAAACAAATGAGTTGCTGAGCCATGAAAAGGTGTGGAGGAAATGTAAATGCATTTTACTAAATGAAAGAAGCCAGTCTGCAAAGGCTACATACTGTATGATTCCAACCATGTGACCTTCTGGAAAAGGCAAAACCATAAAACTTTCAGAAAAAAAGCAGGAGGAACTATTCACAACCTCAGGTTCGGTGAAGTCCTTAGACATGACACCAAACACATGATCCGTTAAGGAAACAATCAATAAATTGATAAATGAAAAGACAAATTGCAGACTGGGAGAAAATATTTCCAAACCACAAAGCTAACAAAAGGACTAGTACCTGGAATGTTTCAAGAGCAGTCGGAACTCCGCAGCAAAACATCACACAGTCCAAGTCAAAGGTGGGCAAAAGACTTGAAGAGAGGTTTCACTAAAGGGGATATACTGATGGCAAATAAGCCCATGGAAAGATGTTTGGCATCACTACCTGTTAGAGAAATGCAAATTAAAGCCGCAGGGAGATACTGCATCTATTAGCGGGCTAAAATAAAAAACAGTGATGATACCAAATGCTGGCAAGAATGCAGAGAAACTGCATCTTTCCTGCATTGCAGTGGGAATGTAAAATGGAACAGCTACTGGAAAATAGTTTGGCAGTTTCTTATACAACTAAATATAAACGAACTGTATGACTCAGTAGTTACACTTTTAGGCATTTAGCACAGAGAAATGAAAACTTATGTTTTCCAAATGAATATGAATGTTGTAATATATCATCATTTGTACCAGCCCCAAAGTGGGTACGACCCACATGCCCTTCAGCAGGGGAATGATCAAATGAGCCATGGTACATCCATACCACGACTGTTATAGAAACAAAAAGCTACAGATTATTGAGATATGTAACAACTTGGATGGCTTTCCAGGGAATTACTCTGAATTTAAAAAAAAAAAGTCAGTCTTGAGGGTTATCGACTATATATATATATTTTTTTTTTAACCACAATTAAAAGAAGTTCAAACATTTTTGTTTCTCTGATCCCAGTCAGATAAAAGTTACTCCCAGTCCATACAACTGTTTGTCAAAACAAAATTTGTCTACACAGTTTCAACACAGTGTTTGCAAACACCTACTGACAGGTTTCTCACTTCAGACTCTGGAATATAGCTTATCACTATGTTAAGCAATGTTATGGATAACACTTAGGCCAATGGGGGAAAAAATCCTATTGAATTCATACATTGTATCTATAGGATAGTACCAGAAAACTAGTGTTTCCACTATGGAAAGTAACTACCAAAGGTGAAATGGGGGATCTCCCTCCTCTGGTTCTTCCCCCATGGCTGAAGAAGGCTTTGCCCACATGGCCATGTGTATGGAACATTGATATGCAAAGTGGGTGTTTCCGCAGAAAAAAGGGAACAGTTCTGTGAACAGAAATAAATCTGACTAGAATGTACAAGTGGAAAGAAAAAAGAAGGTTATACTCTGCGATTCCATTTATAAAACCTCTTCTAGAAGACAAAATTACAGAGATGGAGACTAGATGAAGGAGTTAGGGATGGTGGGGAGGAGTAGCACGAGGGCGTTCCTTTGTGGTGATTAATCTTCATTTTTTTAATTGAGTTATAATCGACATAACATTATATTGGTTTCATGTGTACAAAATAATGTGGTGATTAATCTTGATTGCGGTGGTGGTCATGTGAGTCCTGTAGGTGATTAAATGTGATAAAACTATAGATCGCTCACACACACACACACATACACATACACACTAGTGCATGTGTACAAAAACTGAGAGGCACCTGGGTGGCTCAGTCAGTTAAGCCTCTGACTCTTGATTTCAGTTCAGGTCATAATCTCAGGGTCATGAGATCGAGTGCCTGGGGTTTGTGCTCAGCACAGAGTCTGCCTGTGATTTTGTCTTTCCCTCTGCCCCTCTACCTCCCACGCGCTCTCTCTAAAATCAGTGAATCAATTAACCTTCAAAAAAAGATGAAATCAGAATATGTTCTGTAGATTGTACCAACGAAAACGTTTCCTTTTTGATACTGTATATATTATAGTTATGCTAGATGTTACCATTGGGGAAGGCTGGGTGAAGGGGACATGGGACTTTTTCATACTATTTTTCAGCTGCCTGTGAGTCTCTAATTATTTCGCCCAAAAGTTAAAAAAAAAAAAAAAAAAGGCCAATGACTCAACAAAATAATTGAAGCAAACATGATAAAGTGGTGGTAGATTCCCAGGCTTTGTTGTAATCATGCTTGAACTTCCCTGAAATATTTCCCAGAATTAAGAAAAATGGCATAAGGAAGATATTTCTTTCTTTCTTTCTTTTTTTCCTTTTTTTGTAGCAGTGGATTAAAAAATACCTAGGAATTGTCCACAACCTTATTACGAGTCAGAAGGGTGATAAAGCTGCCAATGAAACATGGATAAAGATTCTAGTTACTGAATATAATTCTATACTCGCAACTCACAGCAAGCAGGAAAGTTTGAGGGGTTGCTTCATTAGAAGGTGATAGTCATATTCCTTTTTATGTCAGAGATGGTGCAGGATGTGGAAACTGTCATAAAAATAGTTTGAGGAACTGGAGATTTCTTTATGTAGGAAAAAGAAATTTTGTAGGTTATACAGCAGCTCTTTTTCATATGCTTTGGGTGCTGTCATGGAGATAAATTTGACTTTTTTTTTAAGGGAGGCTTAGGACAGATGGTGGGGAGGGCTGGTGAGACGGTGGGAAGAAGAGACAAATAGACCAGTGGAATAGAATAGAGACCCAGGAATGAACCCTCACACATATGATCAAATGATTTTTGAGAAGGATGCCAAGACCATTCAACGGGGGAAAAGACAGTCTTTTCATCACATGGTGCTGGGACAACCGGATATCTACATGCAAAGAATGAAGTTGGACCCTTACCTCACACCACATACATAAATTAACTCAAAATGGAGGATGGACCACAACGTAAGACCTGAAGCAAAAAAAAAAAAAAAATCTCTTACAAGAAAACATAGGACAAAATCTTCCCAAAATTGGATTTGGCAATGATTTCTTGAAATGACACCAAAGGAATAGGTAACAAGAGAAAAAACAGACAAACTAGACTCCATAAAACTGTAAACATTTTGTGCATCAAGAGGCACTATTCAGAGTAAAAGGATAACCCATGGAATGGGAGAATATGTTTGCAAATCATATATCTGATATGGGTTTTATACCCACACTATATAGAGAACTCCTAAAACTCAGCAGTGACAACAACAATAACAAAAAAAAACCCAATTCAAAAATGGGCAGAAGGCTCTAGTAGACATTTCTCTACAGAAGACAGACAAATGAAAGGATGCTCAATATTACAAATTATTAGGAAAATGTAAGTCAAACCTTCAATGAGGTACCACCTCACACCCATTAGGATGGCTACTGTTAAAAACAAACAAACACCCCCCCCAAAAAAAAACCCAGAAAACATGTGTTGGTGAGGATGCGGACACATGGGAACCCCTGTTCATGGTTGGGAGTGTAAATAGTGCAGCTGCTGTGGAAAACTGTATGGTGGCTTTTCAAATAATGAAAAATAGAATTTACTGTGTGATCTAGCAATTCTATTTCTGAGTATGTACCCTCAAAGAATGGAAAGCAGGGTCTTAAAGAGATATTTGCACACTCATCTTCATTGCAGCATTATTCACAGTCGCCAAAATGTGGAAGTAACCCAAGTGCTCTGTTAACCAGTGAATGGAGAAGGGAAACGTGGTATGTACCTATAAGGGAATAGTATTCAACCTTAGAAGGAAAGAGAATTCTACAGAATTCTTAGAAGGAAAGAGATATGCTACAATGTGGATGGACCTGGTGGACATCATGCTGAGTGAAATAAGCCAGTCACAAAAAGATCAACGTTGTACTATCCCACTTACATGAGGTAGTTTGAATAGTCAAAATCCTAGAGACAGGAAGTAGAAGGGTGACTGCTAGGGTTTGGGGCGGGGAGGGGAGAATGGGACCTGCTTAACAGGTACAGAGTTTTGGTTTTCCATAATGAAAAGAGCTATGTGGAGGGCTGGTGGTGATGGTTGCCAAAGAACACGGATGTACTCAATGCCACTGACTGTACCATCAAAAATGGTGAAGATGGTAAACTGTATGTTATGTGTATTTTATCACAATTTTTCAAAAAAGGGGAGGCTGGGGACAGATGGCTGGGAGTGCTGGGAAAACAGAGGGAGCTCCCAAAGTTCTGGTAGTGATGACCAATGGGGTGGAGAAATCACATGAATGCTCCCTTGGATGGAATGGAATGTTTGACAGAAGGTGGAGGAATGTAATTTTGGGGACGCTAAAGAAAAAAATTTCCATAACGATTGATCTCCAGAGTAGGTGACAATTCCAAGATTCAGAGTCTAGATGTAACTGATGTGTGCCAGACCTTGCTGTTCATGAAAGCACAGACAAAGCCATAATGACCCCATACCCAAATATCTATACGTAAGCCAGACTCATTCAACTGAACGTTCTGGAATCCCCTCTTCGGGCATGATCATGATTCCGCTGCATGATTCCCTGTATCCATCTGGCTTGGGGGTTATAGGTGAGCTTATTTTCTAAGGTCCCTTAGACCAAGTTCTGGTACATGGTGAGATAGTGGTAGTGGGGGGAGGGCACTGCCTCATCAATAACCAGAGCTCTCTTCTGCCAGTCACCTGTCTCTCAGCAACCTGGTTGGTATGGCCCTCTGCTCCTCTTTTCTCTAGCTGGGTGTTGGCCCATGATCTGCCTAAATCAAAGGCTTATCTTCTCAAACACACCTCTCTACTGTATATCTCACATGTCATATGTCAACAGGTTTGGACGCGGCATGAGAACATGATAGATATTTGATATTACAAATATCCTGGGGAATTCTTACATAGAGAGCCCGTGGGCGGTCATTACATTTCAGAAAAGCCTGGAAAATAGTGTTTCTATTGTAGAAGGAGTTACTAAATGTTTTAATGACAAATGTATAGTGTCTTAGAACTTCCTGTCCTGAAATATAGGATCCCTCGAGGAAGCTATACCATTCATAATTGTTGGAGTGTGCAATTTATGTTGTGGTTCTTATGTTGCAAGTCCCCCAGGGAAGAGTTACCTTTGCAGGGAATAAGGAGGGAACAGAGAGATCTGAGTTGTTCACCACTGAGTCGGAACCCTCATGGACAGTTGGTGGGAATGCAAATTGGTACAACCCCTATGGAAAACAATACGGAGTTTCCTCAAAAAATTAAAAATAGAGGGGCACCTGGGTGGCTCAGTTGGTTAAACGTCTAACTCTTGATTTCTGCTCAGGTCATAATCTCAGGATTGTAAGATTGAGCCCTGCGCCAGGCTCCATGCTGAGCGCAGAGCCTCCTTAAGATTCTCTGTCCTCCTCTGTCCCTCCTCTACCCCTTAAAAAAATAAAAATAGAATTACCCTATGATCCAGTAATTCCATTACTATTTACCGAGAGAAAATGAAAACATTTAACTTGGAAAGATACATGCACCCTATGTTTATTGCAGCATCATTTATAATAGCAAAGAGAGGGAAGCAACCCAAGTGTATCATCCATAGATGAATTATAAAGAATATATGGTATATCTATAAAATGGGATATCACTCAGCCATAAAAAAAAATGAGATTCTGCCATTTGCAACAACGTGGCTGAACTTAGAGGGTATTATACCCACTGATATAAATCATACAGAGAAAGACAAATACTATATGATTTCACTTCCCTGTGGAATCTAAAAACAAAACAAAGGAACAAACAACAGACTCTTAACACACTGGTGGTTGCCAGAGGGGAGGTGGGTGGGTGGGGGATGGGTGAAACAGATAAAAGGAATTAAGAGGTACAAACTTCCAGCTACAAAGAAAAGAAATCATGGAAATGAAAAGTTCAGCACAAGAGATACCATCAATAAAATTGTAACAACATTGCTGACAGATAGTGGCTACACTTAACCATAGTGAGCCCTGAGTAATGTATGGAATTGTTGAATCATTATGTTGTACATCTGAACCTGATATAAGTCTGTATGTTAATTGTACTTAAAAAAAAGAATGTCAAGTGATGCCTGTGTATGGCCATCAAACACATTCCACTAGAATGAAACTGTAAGCAACTTAAGATGTAGTCTGTGAAATCCATAGCAGGAGAGTTTCTAGCTCAGGTCCGTGAGGGGCCATGGGACAAGATGTTCCTTTCCACAGGCATGGAAGTAGCCAAGGTCTCCTTCAGAGGTGCTTGGGAAGTAAAATGCAGTGGAAACTTAATGTAGAATGAGGTGTTGGCAACCAGAAACAAGAAACTAGGTATATAAACGTGCCAATGGGGACGCCTGGGTGGCTCAGTTGGTTGGCGACTGTCTTCGGCTCAGGTCATGATCCCGGGGTTCCAGGATCGAGTCCCACATCGGGCTCCCAGCTCCATGGGGAGTCTGCTTCTCCCTCTGACCTTCTCCTTGCTCATGCTCTCTCTCACTGTCTCTCTCTCAAATAAATAAATAAAATCTTAAAAAAAAAAACATGCCAATGTGAGTACATTCTTAAAAAATAAAACACAGCACGAGCTCTTAGGCTCAATACTACTTTAGTGAGACACACAAAATAAAACCAGGTATATTTCTAAGGCCATGTGTTCCATTCATCAGACCTGGTGCCTCTGGGAGAGAGGGAAATGCGGTGGGCTGGGTAAAAGAGAAGACACAAATCAAGAAAAGGTTTCATAGGGGCTCCTGGGTGGCTCAGTGGGTTAAAGCCTCTGCCTTCAGCTCAGGTCATGATCTCAGGGTCCTGGGATTGAGCTCCACATCGGGCTCTCTGCTCAGCGGGGAGCTTGCTTCCCTCTCTCCCTGTCTCTGCCTGCCTCTCTGCCTGCTTGTGATCTCTGTCTGTCAAATAAATAAAATCTTTTAAAAAAAGATTTTGTATGGGCATAAACTTGATTAACCAACTCTGTGCAGCTGAGGTTCCCACCCCCACCGTAAATAAAGGTTTTCCCTTTGCTCACATCCAGTCAGACTTAGGGATTGAAAAGGTATGTACTTAGGATTTAAGGCAGTTATATTCTGCATATCTTATACATGGTGTGGGTGGCAAGTGTTAGTTGTCTTCAGTGTCCGGTGGTTGACTTCCGCTGGCTGGCTCAGTTGGTAGAGCGTGTTACCCTTGATCACAGGGTTCTGAGTTGGAGCTCCATGTTGGGTGTAGAGATTACTTAAAAATAAAAAAATCTTAAAAAATTATGTATACTCCTCTTATTCCTTAATAATACGCTCCCCATCTTCCTTTGTGAGCAGGTAATTCCTGGTTAGTGTTGTATGGAACTTCTGGGAAGGCTAATTAAAAGGGAGGAGGCATGTGCCATTTTCTCCTCCTTCTCTGTTGTTGGCTTGGAATGTTGCCATGATGGCTGGTACCCTGGTAGCCATCCGAAATCATGAAACAACTTTAAGAATGGAAACGACATGCCTAGAAAGATAGGAGTTGCTATCCTGATATCTATGAATCTGCTCTATAAGAACTTGATGACCCAGACCTAGTCTTCTTTAATGTGAGAGAGGAACATACTTCTATCATGTTCAAACCAATGTTATTCTGGCTTTTTTCCTATTATATGGAGCCAGATATTCTCTTAACTGGTAAGGTGAGTTCTGAATAGCTGTCAATTGGAGAGAATTTCATTTTTCTTAATATGTCATTTCTTAGAAGAAAGGTTTCCTGGAAATACTTTTAAAAGTGCCCCCTGTTTCTTCATCTATCGGGGGGTTTCAGAGGGTACTAGTTATACCTTTGCTGTGATTTGTTTTAATTTTTAGGATCTTTTTCTTTCTTTCTTTCTTTTTTTTTTTTTTTTTAGAGTTTAATTATTTGACACACAGAGAGAGATAGTGAGAGAAGGAACACAAGCAGGGGGAGTGGGAGAGGGAGAAGCAGCCTTCGCGGTGAGCAGGGAGCCCGATGTGGGACTTGACCCCAGAACCCTGGGACCATGACCTGAGCCAAAGGCAGACACTTAATGACTGAGCCACCTAGGCACCCCTTTAGGATCTTTTTCAATTATAGAAGAATCATATTCAATAAAGTATAAAATGATCTGGACTAAACTTGGAGGCAGAGCAGAAGTCTGGCAGCAAGCCCAGATGGCACGGTTTCAGGATTCAGCCCAGAGCTGGTGAAACCCTCTCCTACCCACTTCAGTCGGATGTGTGCATAGAATGAATAGACGTGATCTCAGGGTCAGGTGGCTTTGCTGATGGATAGCTGCCAATTGGCCTGATAACGTAGGCAGAGCTCTAAGTAAGCACTTACATTAATTCTATTACTAAGCACAGTAACCTGCTGAACAGGCAGACTTTAAAGATCAGAGGCAATCCGGTGGACTGTAAAAAAGGACTGAAAAAACTCTCAATTGAAGGGAGCTGGCATTACTAATTGGTGATTTTTCTTCCTCTTCATTTTGTACCTTTTGATTCTTTTGAGGTTGTCCAGACCTTTTCCTGGCTTAAGGAAACAGGTTGGGCAACCTTAGAGAAATGTACTTAATTAGTATTAGTGATGGTGGCAGGTCCTGTGAAGCCGGGAAGCATCCGGAATTAAAAGGCTTGAAATTACTCACTGGACCACTGCCCTCGCAGTCAGGCTCATCAGTCCTCTTTGCTGCAAACAGATCTCTTCCCTTTCTAGACTTGCAATTTGGGATCTCTTTTGGCTTAGCAACTCACACTTTCCCAGATGTAATTTTACTGAAAAAATAATTTGCATATGCTTCATTGTGACAAAAGAAATGCGTGCTTATTGTAGAAAACTAAAATTCAGTTAAGTGAACAACAACAACAACAACAAAGCAAGCTAAAACATTGACACTCCCATCTACCTAAGGGCAACCATGTTTAACCCGTTGGTGTGTATCTTTCACACCCCCTTCTGTGTGGTGTGTTTGTGCATGAATTTTAACTACAGGGCAGCAAAGTCAATTTTAACAAGTATAAAGACAGTAATTAATGAAATAGAAAACAAAACCCAGTAGATCTGATTGGGACAGCCAAAGGCTTATTCTTGAAAAAGACTGGTAAAACAGATAGATCTTTATTGGTCTCCTCTGAGGGAAAAAGAGAAAAACACACAAGTGAACAACACTTGCGGTAAGAACAGAGACGTAACTAGACAGAGGGAGATCACAAATCTAAGAGAACACAATGTTTGTAAATGTGTAAGGATGCTACCAAAAAGTTCCTGGGAAAATGCTTGGTGACTGGTGGAAACATGTGGAAGCAGTCTACTAACAATGAGGAATCCACTCCATTAAATTTGGGCACTTTTATCTTAAGGTCAAGGTCCCAGGGTGTGGCCCCCGGGTAGGTGGGTGAAGGTGGTGGCTGAGGGATGGCGGCCAAGGATGGAGGAGAGTTCAGCCACATTGAGGGTTTGCTCGTGCACCACTAGATAGACCAGCATGTGCTCTGCAATGCTCATGAAGTACCGCATTCAAAGCCCGTCTTCAACATTCTAGAAAGGTTCAAGTTCTGCATTAGCAAAGAAATCACAGATCAAACTCCTGAATCATTTGCAGCCATTTTTTATTCCAAACTTGTATTTTTGTAAACCTGCATTTCCCAAACAGTGCAAGTGAATTAGAAGTGACTGCATAGACTTTAATACATGTGACTTTGTAAGGAGGAGCACCCCTCCCACCAAAATTCCTCAATGGAAATGTATATGGATGCATCAGTCAGGTTCTGGAAGTGAAGTTAGCGTGGGTGTCTGCCATGCAATTAATCACTCTTAAAGCTTTTAAACTCACTCTGCCCATCACACCGTGCACATTAGAATTTTTTAAAAAAAACCTTAACAAAGTCTGAAATCTAGATCATTGTGCTATAAAGCATTGCACCACATGGGAAATTTGTCCATTATTCCCCTAATGTGCTGAAAATCAGAAGACATTCTAGAAGGTTCATATTGGCCCTACTGGCTCTGTATCCTCCCTTCAGCCATTCTTTGTTTCAGAAAATATTCTCCATTCTGTATACCACCCCTCTAAATAGCAGAACAAAACATCCCGGAAACCCCTGTCCATTGGAACATTTCTGAAATGACACTCACTGCCTGCCTTCTGTCTTCTACAGGGCCCTTTCCCTGCATGACGGTCCTTTTGAAGCGCCTCTAAATTCCGGAAGTTTGAGTCAGGGATAGTAGGTTTCACCAGATGCACATTTCCGACATGACTTATGTGTAACTGCATTCCCCCGGCCATCATGCCTTTTTCAAAAATAATAGTCGAATAACCTTTAAAAAATGACCCTGCTAGGGTTTTAACAGGTGGCATACAGCACACATATCATGGGGGATCTTTTATATTTCCCCATTGAAAACAGGTCTCGGATGTTCCTGCTAGTTTTCTGTTTGCTTTTAATCCCTTTGGTAGGCTATGCGTGACTCGGTGAAGGAGGACTATTGCATTTTCTACAACATGTACCAGACTTTGGAATCCTCCCGGTGATGGAATTTTCCTGAAGAGCTGACTGAAAGAGCAGATTCCTGATGTGTGCCTGTCAGTTCCCATAAAGTGGACCCACTCCCTTCTTCTAGCGCCTCCTTGTTCCTAACTTCATGGCCTCTTCTTGGTGACAGGTCTAGCACTCACGGTGCGGATGTTCCCAACTCATGAGTCCCATTATCAACGAAGCGTTAGAGAATAATTTTTGAACAGAGGGCAAGATTTTCCTCAATTTTGACCAAGGTCCTTTTTCATATTTAAAAACCGTCTCCGTATTTCTGACAGCAAAAACCATACTGAATCTGTAACTAAAAGCAGCAGCAGCTGTGAGAGAGAGTATCTGATAGGATTCCACAGTGGACCCGTACGAGTGGGAAGGTTAGAAACTGGAACGTGCTACAGACTTTTAAAAGAATATTCTGGAGGAGTAATGCACAGATGCCATTCACCCTGTCTGCTTCCCCGGAGAACCTACCGAGAGCTTCTGAGCTGTGTGGAGCTGGTAAGATGCCCCGCCGAGAGCGGGCTCACGGTGTGCTTCGCTGCTTCATCGCCGTGTTAAAGCGTTCCTTGTTGACTCACCTGTTACTCGGCCCCATCTAACACACAGAGGCACCAGCCTTCCTCAGACAGATTCCTGGAGTCATTGCCAAAGTTTGCTTCTGGTGATGCCAAGGCCATTTTTTTTTTTTTTTTTAAACTGCCTTATGAAGTCTTCGTGATCTCCTGAGTATATGACTACTCACGTGGGTCTACTATTTGGAATGGACCAGAGGCAAAGAGATCCTGGCTCCGAGACTGCCCACAGGAGCAGAGTGAGTCACCCTCTAGCCCACCCCCAGTGCGTCTGCCCTCCCTTGTGGGAAGCTGGTTAGTGGCTATAGATGCGTTTGTCCGAAGCTACTGATGGCGCTGATCCAGGCTTGCCACTGGAGAATCTTCAGGGGGTTTATGAAAGGACGGCGTGACACAGTGAACGAGAATCCATCGCAGGAAAGCTACACACGGGGTCTCCTAAAGGAATCCACACTCCGCACTCCTCTTGCAGGGAGGTCTGGCTCTCCAGGCAAAATGTGCCTGCAGTGTTCTCGGGGGAACTTGCAGCAGATGCATCGTTTCTGATGCACTGCAGGGGCCCCTAAGAATCCTCGAAATGAGTGACTAAGACCCACTCAAAGCTGCCCTTACTACTTTGGAGTGAAGTCTCAGGTGAACTCTGAGAGCTGGTTTCTTTGCCTGCATCTGCCCAGCAGTTACCTCTCTGCCTCCATCCCTCCATTAGGAGCAACATCCCTGACTTCATTCTAAGACCTGCCTCATTCATGCCACGGACCCTCTGGCGTGGCCATCTCTTCCCATATTCACCACGAGGGGTCACGTAATACATACACCATCTTCCTGCATCAGAGTCAGCTGTGTAATGAGGCAAGAAAAGAAACTCATGTTCCATGCCGGGTTCACAGCTGTCCAGCATCCTCCTGATTCTGCCCCAGCATGAGACGTCTTTGCAAAAATGAGCTGAATACGGGCACAGAAAATCTGTCTCCTCTCTGGAGTGGAGTTCTGTGTTTTTGTACCGATGTTCTCACACCCCAACATGTTAGTTTCCAGCAAACGCAGCCCTGTGAGAAAGATCCTTCATCTTTCTTGTCTCATTCCCATTTGATGTCGTTTGTTAGGTACTGGGGGCCTCCATGGGCCGTAATAAGGGGCCATAATAAGAGGACTCTGTCAGACCCTGCTCTTAGCCATGTGTTTTTTCTTTTGGCAGATGGTTTGTGGGGACGGCAGCCAGAGCTGCCCCAGTCACTGAGTGTTCACGATGGACCAGGCGCAGTGCTGAGCACACTACACCCGTCGTGTCATCGCCCTTTAAGAAAATCACCTTGCACTCCGAACCGGGCAGCAGTGCGTCTGATAATACACACTGTCAAATGGGGAGACTGGAACCGAAGGCCACAACTCAGCATTCGCACACTCGGGGGCAAGGCGCATGTCAGTGCTATGCCCAGATCCCTGTGCATCCTTTCTTTCACATTGTTTCTGGAAGTCCCCCGAGGGTGGGGGCTGGGTGCATTTCCAGCTCTCCTTTAGAGGACCACCTTTGGGCTATCGGAGCCGGTCTGCCAGCAGGAACCGAGAGTGGGACGTTGAAACCTCCTGTGGGTGCAAGAATTTGAAAGCTCAGCTTCCTTGCCTCAGTTTGGGACCGCTCCTCACGGGATCAGGCTGAAGCTGCCCTCCACGGGATGTCCTCTGAAATGGCACCCTCACCTGGTTTCCTCTCCTTTCCTGTCCTGCTTCCCTCACACCCCTACTGCTGTCTCCTGGGCATGGGACGCTCCCTTAATCGGTTGCTTGCATACAAATCCTTGTATCAGAGTCTGCTTTTTGGGAACGGCACTTCAGACCCTATTTTAAAAACAAAGGACAGGTTGAATGGTCATCTCTGGGAAGGGATCTGCAGTCACCATGAGCTGGGATAGCAGGAATGGCAGGGAAAGTGGAGACCTCTGAACTCGATGAAAAGGCCACGTATCACGGCATTCAGACACAAGTCTGGGCTTGGTGGGCTCCGATGTAGTCCTTGTGGTATGTGGACCCTGACACATGATGTCCAGGATGAGATGCCCTTCTGAGGTTTACCAGATGACCAAATGGCCTTGCTCCAAGCTCTCATCTATCAATCCAAGTGGAAGGAGGGTGTGATGTCTGCTGTGTAGGTGATGGAGAGTGGACCTGTGCCAGGGTTAGGTTTTTCTATCCAAATGCCTGCTGGAAATCTTGCAATGAAAGCTACATATGAAAAACCACTTATAGTTCTTTAGCACATTACTTTGAACTTGACTCCTGGCCATGAAGAGGTGAATCATCTCAGGGGTCTCGGCAACCCCACAGCTCACATGCAGCCCCACAGCTTGGTGGATTCATCCCACGAGGTTTCTTCAGATTATTTTATCCGCACGTCTCTGGTAACAGCAAGTTCCAAAGTACGATCAGGTTTTTATCCTTCAAAATTTGTATGAACGCACATGTCCTTCCAAGCTTTCAGGCCAGATATCAGTGCTTGAGTGAATTATAGAACTATTTAATAGAAATAATAAAACATTGATACAAATATAAAGACATAATCAGTATAAAAGGCTTGTATTTATAAAAATACTTTTAGGTAACAGTTTTCCCCTGAGGGTTGACCACGCACGTTGCATCCATAAATATCGCTCAGCTCTGGTGCTTGCTTTTCCCAAGTTCGGAGTTCATCTCTGAAAGGAAACGGGTGGTGGCTCCAGTCCCGTGACCTGGCCGGAGAGGCTGCCCCAGGTTGGCTCCTGGGCTTGGTAACGTGAGGAAGAGAACAGCGTCAGTGGGGCCTCCGAAAAATCTGGAGAAGATTCTTTCTTCCAAATATGGAAGATACAAAGAACAAGGACGACGGGTGAAATGACTGGGTCACGTGGCTGGCGTGGCAGGTCACTGGTTTTTCTGGACCCAGTCCCAACCATCTTCGTTCTCTTTCCGGTTTTTCTCAGCTTCAATGATTTCTTTGTACCTTCGGCGAAAGAAGCCCATCTGAAAGACAGAGAGGGGAGAAGATAGGTTAGAATGCTGGAGAATCAGTAGTGGTGGTCCCCTGGGTGAGGAGGAGGCATGATACACTCACAGACCTGGGTGGGCTCGGAAAACCCCTGGGATGAGACCGCTTTAGAAAAAGCATTTTTGTGGTGCTACCTTCCAAATGCTTGGACTTCCTGCAGGCTATCTTATGACTGACTGTTCCTTGTAAAGTGCTTCTTGTGGCGTGTTTCCCAAATGGTATACCAGGGAACCCTGGTTACTGACCATGACTCAAAGACATGTATTTGGGAGCAAAACAGGTTTTGTGGTCAAATAAGGTTAGGAAATGCTGCGTTCTTTCTTCCTTTGAGAGTTATGGAAGGCACAGGAGAACAGTCAGTGTCTAATAAAACCCTTAGTAAAGGATCTAAGATACTCAGGGACTTGACATTTCCTGAGTTCATTTGGCTTTTGATAAACCCATTATTATCCTGGGAGACATTAGTCATTGGGTAATTGATAAATGCTGCTCTCCCAGAATAGGCTGGTAAAAGTGTCTGCAGTCTATCTCACTGTCCCTCTAGATCTTTCTCGCAGACCTACGAGACATGCCTTGCCTGCACCCCAGCCAGAAGTGTGGACTCCCCGAGATTTGGCACCTCACCGGATCTAGGATGGCAGTTTGCTATAGCTTAGTTCTGGAAACGCCTTCCCCTCTGACGCCTTACAGTTTTTCACATACTGGAGGGCGAGTTTCTAGCTCTTCTCACCTGGTCTTCACTGACTGCTGGCGGTAAGCCATTTTTGCAGCCCAGAGCTGATCTTCTCCCATGCTCAGGGGGACAAGGCATGTCTCATCCCTTGTTCACTGGCCACTGTTTCTGAGGTCAGACATCCGTTCCTGCCTCTGCCCTCAAACATGACTGGCTGTGGGTTACTCCCGCCCCCTCTCTTCTTGGGTATGACAGCCCTCAGGTACATGACTAGCTTCCCCGTGGAACATGCTGGCAGGGGTAACTGGTGTTACAGCATCTTTCTTGGCTTCCTTCTCTTCCCTATCTCACTTCCCTGCTCTGATCAGTGTTTCCTGGGGTCACCTTGTGAATCACTTACCTGCCCTCAAACCCCTGTGTCAGCCCCCTTGAATGGAGGGACTCCAACAGCCATACATGTTCGGTCTGCTGTTGGCCGGTCTGTGCCACCCAGGAAGAGCTCACCCCAGAAACGTCTGCAGAGGGTTCCAAGAGCAAGTGTAAGCCCTGAGCTGGGGGGGTCATCACGCAAGCCCAGCTCTTGGGCACACATCTCCCCCAACTCCTTCAGTCCGAGCTGAGCCACAGTCTGGATGGTCACAACTCTCCCCCCACCCCGTCCCCCCCGTCCCCAAGAAGGGGCTGACTGGCCTCGCTGAAGATGAGAACTGTCAAGACGGCTGTCAGGAAGCATTTCTACCCACGTTGCCAGGAGAACCCCGAGGGTCCGCTTTGAGTGGAGTCAGGGAAGGGGTGGGTGCGGTCTGAGTGACCAGGAGGAGGCTTTCTTCAAACAACTGGCGAGGGCCTTGTGTTCTGAGCATCCCTCCTCATGGGCAGTTTTGCAGACAGACCCTGGCTTCCCAGGTTCTGCAGCCCTGGTGGTTTCTTCTCGGCACGCACCAGAACCCCATTTTCTGAGCCTGCCCTCCACGTCCCGCCCCTCCCCCACCCCCTCACTTTCTCCCTTCTTAAATCTCTACCACCTTCTCTGCAAAAAATGTGGAACAGGGGCTTGGGCTGGATATTCTGGTAAAAGGCCCTCAGAGGACACCGACAGAAGGTCAGAAGGGCAACCCTCACCTTACTGGAAAGGTCTAAGGCATTACTGCTTGGAATACTGTTAAGATAAAGATGTGGTTGACGGGGCAAATGTGTCACAGGCACCTTCTGTGCTAAAGAGCACATAATCATGAGGCTGAGGCTGGCTGTGACTGGGAATGAGATTCCGGAGCACAGAACTCTGCCCACGGAGGGTGGCCTGCTTCACGGGTCCCACGTTATGCACTCTCAGTTCCAGAGAAGTAACTCATCTCTACTGTGGTGCTAATCAAGCCGGATTTCAGCTGTGCCCTCGTTTTCTTTCCCACTAGTCTTAAGTCTTAGGACTCCCAGAAGGTAGGATTTCGCCTGTTTTGTCGCCGGAGCTGAGCATATCCCCTGAACCTGGCAGGAGTGATAAACGGCAAAAATGCCCTCCATCCTGCATTCCCCTCATCTAGGCCCTTTACCGCAGGACTCTGTGGCGGTTCCCAGCCCGAGGCAGGGGCCGATGCCCCACCTTGAATCTGCACTGTGACTTGTTCTGACAATTTGGTTCCACACTTAGGCCTCAAGAGGCCTGGCACGCTTCTGCTTGCTCCCTCAGGACCCTGCCTGGCCTCCATATGACTAAGTCCAATCTCAGGGAGAGTGCACCCAGCTGAGGCCTGCCTAGACCAGCCAACCCCCCAGCCACCTGCAGGCGCACACATGACACGTCCAGCTGGGACAAGACAGCCCCCCTGTTCAGCTCAGCCCCACCCACAGACCTGTGAGCTACGTGGACGTTTGTCACTTTTAAGCCATTAAACTTTGGGGGTGGTTTGTTATGCAGCATGAGGTAGCTGATACAGCACTCCATGCTTTTTGGTCTGATTTACTGAGTGAATCAACACCCATGGGAAGAGAGGCAGAGGGACAGCCGATACGGTTCTGGGTCTAAGGAGCATCACTGTGCCTGTCCTGCTGAACAGACTTCTCTTGTTCATCTCCAAGCGGCACAAAAGTCGATTCCCTTTCTCATGGCTATGCCATCATCAGGATTTGAAATAGAGTGTGCAAACCATCTAGCAAAGACTTAGAGTACCTGGATTCCCTGTCTCATGTAGCTAGCATGTGCTCACGTTTAAGAGTGACACTTGTTACCAATGCTGTGAATGGCACCATTGTCTCCTGCAGGCATCTAGAAGCAAGCTCTTTTCTATCAAGTAGTGTTAGCGTTAGTCCTAAGAATCACACACACCCTCCCCCATACACACACCTCTGGAATGACTGGAACGCTGCTCTCAGAAACAGCCTTGCAAACTCTGTGCCCTGCTCCAGCACTGCAGCATCTCAGAACACTTTGTCCCACCTAACCTGTGTGTAGTCTCTTCGATGGAAGGTTGGAGCCACTGATGTTTGCCCTGTCTATGAAGCTCAAAGGCCATTTCTTAAAACACAGTCCCCCCTCATGGTTAGTGAGTGCTAGGTACAGTAGTGCAGGCTGTGCACTGCTTGTAAAGGGGATGGTGCCCCTCACATCACAGATATCCTGGACATGTAAATGCATTACAACTATCTTCCACCAGATGGCAGTAGAGTGTCGTCGTGTCCGCCCCACCCCCCCACCCCGCCAGCCCCCTACAATGAAACAAAATCAGCAGCCGGTTTTCCGAATTTTCTGACACAGGGAAGTAAAGTTTCTAGACGAAGGGCTGCAGTTTAGTAGTCTGCACAAAGATGCCATATAGGCCAGTGGGGGTTCTGTCAAACTAATACACTTTCTTGCGCGATCAAGCTAATTCCATTTCTGTAAAAAAGAATATCACCTTTGTGCTTTTGTTCAGAGCCGAGTTCTGACGTTTGATATAGGACCCACAGCCCAGGCTCTGAGTTTCCCGAGCAATGGCCCACCATAACTGTGTCCCACCAGGCCTACCCAAGTACTCAGGACCGATGTCCTGATTACTGCTCACGCTCCAACTACCTCCTTCCTGCACCACGGGGAAGGTGATTTTCCGGCTGTGTCCCAGAGCCTGAAGGCATTCTGAAACCTCAGCTGAAACCCAGTGACAGCTTTTTATATTGGTCCCCAAAGTAAACTCGGGACTGCAGCTGTTTTCAAAGAGTTTTTGGAAATTTTGGGTAAACTGAATTTTCCATTTTTATATTGAAGTACAGATATCGTAAAACATAGAGAGTCATACAATTCTGAAAATAAAGATAAACTGAGACCTCAAAGACCCATGCGGCAGGTCCTCCTCTCTCTCTGGCACACAATCTCACTCCCATTAGTTCTCACTGTTACTTCCAGGAAAACCTTTGAGACGTGCCGGGCAAACCTGTTTTTGCTGCCAGCTGAGCCCACTGGGAATGATCGGTGAGGAGTTTAATAAACTGGACCATCGGCAGCCACGCACTCAGTTTCAATCCAATGGAGTACATGTTGTCCTGCACTTTTTCTGGAACCTTCCAGGGCTTGCCTTGCTACTTGAGGGGCAAAAGGCTCTGTTTACAACTGTTCTATCTGTAGTGGAGGAAACATTCATGGAAACCCTAGAGGAGGAGAGACTCAAGCCAAGCTTTGCTCAGCTGCAAACAGGGGTAGCAGTGTGCTTTCTTGCTTTTTGTCTTTGCTGGGTCCTGATAGGAGCCTGCAGCCCCACAGAACTGCTCCCTGAGTCCTCCTGACAGACTCACACAACTTTCTGATGTAAACTTGTATCGAAAACCTGCCAGAAAACAACTAGGGGAAGAGGAGATCTCCTCTAAATATCCCTCACTGGGGAGGTATTGCGGGAGGCCTGAGGCCTAAGAAGACCCCTCCGGGGTCTGCACCAGCCTCTTCCTTCCCCGCCCCTTTCGGGGTGAGTGAGGGACTAGCTGCCCAACTCCACGGCATCTGGCCTCCTGTTCGATCCCCACCCCCACCTTCCTGGCCCTTGGGTGGCTTCCTGGGCAGCCGTTCCAAGGACCTCGGACACACTCCTTCTTTGGACTAACTCGCGGCCTCGTGTTTACAGGTCTCTGCAGTTACTGGAGTATTTACACAGCATGTCTCTGTCTTGAGATGTCAACTGTACAACATCAGCCCAGTATTTACTTCTGAGCATAAACACGTCCCCACGGAGTGTCTCTGGCACATGGTTTTAATTGAGACAGTGTGAAGGATGTTTGTGCGTGTGTGTAGACACATGTGCACGGATATCTGTGTCTTCATTCTCTGGAGGAGAAGCAAGGATGGGTTCTCACAGCCTGGCTGGAGGGAAGGTGATAACCCGGTGACCCCTGGAGGGGCTGCCAAACCTTACACATTCTCTGAGCCATTTCACAGATTTATTTTCTCAAGTGTTTCTGCTTGAGGTCAGGAGTAAATGCTCTCAAATAAAAACCACGAACCCAAAGCCAGCTTTAAAGCAGCAGGCTCTTGGAACAGGCCCAGTGGAGGGTTCGAGGCCGCCCTTTCCTGCCACGGCCTGCCTCCTCGCTGCTTGGGAAGGGGAAGAGCCAGGGGTTCCAGCTTTTTTGGGAAGGGCCTGGGCACGGGGCTGGCGGGGTGGTGGCACCTCCCTTTTCCCCAAGGCATCTCAGCTTGCAAAAGGGGCAAAGAGGTGGGAGGGGAAAGGTTCCTCGGTTGAACGAGGAAGGGGAGGACACAGAATGTTTCTCCTCCACCGAGGGGTGGCCCATGGGTTTTGGCAAACTGCCCGAGGGAGGGAGGGAGGGGCATTCAGAGAAGTTGGTGGGCCCTAAATGAGGCTTTTTCTTCTAAAGGGAAAACATCCCCGTATCTTCACTCTCTTGCCACCTGACTCAGAGGCTGGCTGCAGGACTTGACATGTGAGTCCCACACAAGGTTGTTGGCCCTGTGGGGCAATCACACTTTCTTCTATAAACGGGCCTTTCTGATTGTCGTGAAGAGGCATGAGGCCCGGGCCCGGACCACTTCAAACTCCGTCAGGAGCTAAAGGCAAGGAGAGGGGAACTCATTTGGTTTGTTCTCCTTTAAAAGAGTTTCACATTTCAAAGTTTTCTTCCTGCGCGGTGGCTTGGCAGGCTGCTGTAATCCTCACACATAAAGTTTAAATTATGGCTCCCAGTGTCTGCTAACATCCCAGCTTTGGGAACTCTGGTTAGGATCCATTTCAGTATTTGAAAAAGCGTCTGGTTAGTTTGGGGCCCTGGTTGTGGATTTTGTGCCTGAGCCAGGGCCTGCTGTCGCCAAAGCCTGACAGTGCCTGGGATGCCAGCGGGTGGAACTTCGGGAAGGCCCTGGGGTCTGCCCAGAGGCAGACGGGGAGGCTGAGTGGGAGGCGGAGAGCCTGGGGTCCCACTCTGGAAGAGGCATCTGCCGACCTGTAAGGGGTTCCTACTGGAGACAATCAGCGGACGACGGGCACATTAGTAGCACCACGGTGACCGGCAGGCGGGCTCAGGGGATGGTGGTTCAGCACCTTCATCCGGCCACATCCTGCTCACCTCTCCCGGTGTGGGTACTTGGCTTAGCCACCATGGCTGGCCACTTAGCCGCATTTCCCAGAGGTCTTCCAGGCTGAGTAAGGGCTCTTTGGTTGACCGCTGTCCCTTTTCCCAGAGCCCGTTCCCCTGTAGGGACCTGGTGCTGTCTACTAGAGGAAGGCACCAGCCATCCTCCAGGTGCCCAGTGTGCTGACCCGCGGGCCTACATGGCACAGAATTCATCCGCACGGCCACCTGCTCTGTTCTGTCTTCAGCACCACACAACAATCAGTGTCTCTGTGGCACAATCCAGGGAACCACTATTTTTGGCTCAGCAGCTCGAGGCAATGGCAAGCAACCGAGGTAGCAAGATCAGGGACTACTCTCAAGAGACCTTCAGGAGATGGGGCTCCATAAGGCAGAGGACTTGTAAGGGGCTCCCTTGGCTTCAAAGGCCCCCGTGAAGCAGGTCCCAGTCAGCAGGGGCAGCTGGGTACCACTTCGTGGCTTTCCCCTTGACAGGGAGGGAGGGAAGTACATATGAACTGTGGCAACAAGCCTGAACCATGAAGACCTCCCATGGTAGTTAAATGTCAAGCTGGCCTCTAGCCCAGCTAATCAACAGTCTTATACACACTGGACTGTCAGTATATCAGATCTCCACTCGCTACACGGAAGGCACCCTTCTTAGGTAGCAGACACAGGAATCTCAGTGGCTAGGGGCTCTGTAGGTGAAGTTTTAGGAATACGCAAGTCTTCAAAAATAATCCTACATTTTGCTTGCCATTTCCAACCTCCTCTAAAGTCGTCATTCTTAGCTGTTTAAGAAAGGAGAGGTTTTTCTCGAAGAAACTTCCTTTGCCAACCTCCTTTCTGCTTTGCAGTCTTGCCTGAAGAGATTACCTACCCTGAAGGCTGCGTGCAGATATGAGTGTTGCACTAAGGTTTACTTTTATTCCCTTTCCCTAAAGGAGCTCAGCTGAGATTTTACCTGTGATGCTATGGATGAGGGAGAAAGTTTCAAATACTTTAAAACAATAGTGACTTTAAAAGAAAAGATTAAGAGTCTGCTCACTTTTCTGGACAACATGAAGGCGGCAGATGGAAGGTGACCACAGACCCTTTGCCCCTCTTCCTATTAAGACGTGGGGCCTATTTCCACCCCCGCTCCCACCTCACATCTGGCTTGGCAAGTGACTGCTTTGACCAACAGAGAATGGTGGAATGAGTTTAGGCCAATTCCGGCAACCAGCCTTTTAAGAGAACCAGCAACTTGTACCATGCTCTCTCAGGCCCTAAGCTATCATGTAAGAAGAGAGACCCTTCCCTGGGGAGGTTCTGAGTCTACATGGAGAAAGAGCAGTTGCACAGCAGAGTCCGGCCTCCCAGCCATCCTCACCAAGTGCCAGCAATGTGAGTCCCCCAGACAAGACCAGCCACCAAGTAAACGTCACTGAGGGACCCCACTCAATGTCTTGGAGAGCGGAAGAATCCCGCAGCTAAACCCTTCCTGGATTTCTGAACCATGCGTTTGTAAGATATAATGTAATGGCTGCTGGAAGCTATTCAACTTGGGGGCGGTTTGTGATGTAGCAGTGGCTCTGTGGTACAACACCAAAGCCCACAACGTGGGCAACAGTCCACCACCCACCGTGAAACCTTGCCGGAGTGAATTCCTTTCGGGTATCCGCCTAGCTTCCTCCTCTTATGCGACTTGGCCCAACCCCCTGCCTCCAGTCACAGTGGTGGACCTTCTCTCACCCAGACTTGCAGAACTGGGAATGAGAGGTGGCTGGTCAGCCTCGGACTGGGGCTAGAAGTCACTGAGATGTCCTTCTCAGGAAGGTGGAAGGAAGTGTGGGGAGGCAGGTCTGCTCTGGGAGAACATAATGCAGGTGTGCAGAGGGGCAGCGGTGAGGGGCTGTGAGGCACCAAGGGAGTGAGGGGAAGAGGGGTTGTCTGGCTTGGTTTCCGGATGCTTTCTGGGTCTGCATGTACACGTTTCCTTTGGGGTCTAGGCGTACCCTTGCATCCCTAGAATTCTCTTTCTTGCTTAAGCGGCTGTGAATGGATTTCTGTTTTCATTTGTTTGTTTGTTTTTGCAACTGAAAGAAAGGGCCTTGGTGAAGTCTGAGATAAGTATGTTCAGCCCTGGAAACTGAAGGGAAAGATGGCCAGACCAGTTAGGGGACAAGAATGTCCTTCTACTGACCTTCCCCCTACTGGGTGAGGGCGACTGGGAGTGACCCAAGCCCAGTCTAGTCTCCTATAGGCACCACACACCCAGAATGCCTCACACCAAGCAACTCTTTCTCCAAAATGACTTCAAATCCTGCCTTCCTTACTTTGGCTAAGGGAAACCATCTATCATCTCAGCTAAAAACAGCGAAGCACTACTTCCATGCCTTCGGACCTCCTCAGTCCAACCGGCCACCAAGCCCTGCCTGCTCTCATTTGCTCCCCTCCCCAACCCCCGGGGCAACTGCCCTAGCCCCCAAACTGTCCCCAGTTCTCTCTCCTGAACAGACCTGGCCACCCACTGCTCTGCCTCCAGACCCCCCACGCCTCCCCTGTCCCCGGGGCAGCAGGTGCTGCCACGGCCAAGGCAGACAATCCTGCTGCAGGCCGCTGCCCGCCTGGGACACGCCTCTCCACAACCTGCTCACTTTCTCACCTCCCCTTCCTCTGGAGGGAATATCCATCTCATTTACGAAATGTTCTCTGACTTCTCTCAGGTGCTTCTCTGTGTTAAGCTCAGGGCCAAGTAAGCATTCTGCCTGTGTCTTTTCTATACCTCAAGCTAGAGGTAAGGGTCTCTGTTTTACTGAGGAGGAAACGGAGGGTCAGAGAGGGCGACTCACCTAGGCCTCACCCTGGCAAGCACGCAGCCAGGTTCTAGTGCACAGCCCTCAGCCGGCAGAGCGCTGCTCTCACCTCCCACATGGTACTCTGTGGCCTTTCCATCCCCCTTGGGGTGAGGGATTAACGGTACCTTCTTCCCAGCTTCCATAGAAGCTTGTGCACACTCATCTCCCTCTATTATGTTTATAGGTCTGCGTGCCACGTGGGGAAGTGTTCAAGGGCAGGGAGGAGGCACAATCATCGTTGTATCCAGCTACTACCCAGTGTTTGGTTCAAAGCAAGTGTTCAGTAGATGTGAGCTGAAATGAAATATTGCTTTTGGATGCTGAGCAAAGTGGTTTTGAGCCCACAGCATATCATTCAACTGCGTCCTTAAAGCTGTTTTCAGACCACCGTCTTCCACCTCATTGGTAATGGCAAGACTTGTCTGGGGTCAGTGCCACCACCTGCTGCCATGACTCTGCTCTCTCTCTCCCAGCCCGAGGTAGAGGGTGGTGTCTGCTTCCCGGGTCTTGGCTCTCTGGATCCCATATAGCTGGGTGACATCCTGGTCCTGGCCACCCCATGACAGCCATCTCCTGCAACTGCGTTCTTTAATAAACACAGCGGAAGCAAAGCTAGGTAGGAAGGAAGAAAGAGCCTGTGCACAGTGTTGGGACACACCCTTGGGTGGCAGAGCCCAGGTCGGTGGCCAGGAGGAGGGCACGCTCATCACAAACAGGAATGGGGCACGGCCACCACACTCCCCACTCTATGTCCCCATCTGGTCTCACGCACCCAGCCTTGGAGTATTTCCTCTCATCCAATAAGCCCAGACAAAGGCAGAAGGAAGAAATACACCCCGCCACCCCGTGCAACCAACCAAAGCCCCTTCTGTCTTCTCAGATCCCAAGCACTGAGCTGGCTTTGTTCTCTATGCACAGACCAGAGGTGGTCCAGGCAGGAAGGAGTTGGAGGAGGGTGGGGGAGCTGACGACCTATCTGGCCACCAAGATGAAACAAACAACAAATTGGCAGATTTTTTTTTTAAAGGTAATATCCACTTCTGGCAAATATATAGGAAAATGGACACTTTTGATACAGTGCTTGTGGGCGGGTAAATCGGTATAACCTTTTTAGAGGCAATTTGCGGCATGTAATCAAAGGCTTACAGTGTGCGTTTCCTTTGACATGGCAATTCCGTTTGTAGGGTTTGTCTTAAGCACATAATGAAGAATTTGTGCAAATATTTGGCTCTGAGGATATTCACTGTGGCACCGTTAAAGGAGGTGTGAAACCAGGAACCACCTAAATGCCCGTGTCCCGGCGTTGGACGGGTGAGGGCAGACTGTGTAGCCTCATGACCGCACAGACAGGGGGTTTTTAATGACATGGAAAGATGCTCACAGCACTGTGTTCGGGGAAGAAAGGGTACATGGAATGAAAAGCATGGGAACATAAGATAAACTTATCTTCAAGTCATGTAACTCAATGTATTTTCCATGAAACCTCTAAACGCTCTTTCAGGTGACGTCGCTCTAAGTTCAAAGCAACGAGTCTGATTGTGAGTCTAAAAAACGTGTAATAAAAACACTGTTTTTCCTGTTTCTAGACTTCTTGGATAAAAGTATATTTATTAAGCTTTTTTTTTTTTTCAGAATGAAAAATTGGACCCACAGTTTCGACTTTAGAGGTCTTGTACCTCAAAATATATCGAGGACATTACTGGAAAATTCACCATCCTAGTCAAACATAAGTAGGTCCCAGGAGAGTGCTTGAGCTACGTCTTTACGCAGTGAGGAAGGTCAAGAAGAGACAGTGCTGCTCATCATGGTTATTCTGGGATGTGGACTCCTGAGTGTTTTACAACTTTTTTTTCTTTCTCACTGACATGTTACAAGGTCTGATGGATGGATACAAATTATTTTGTAACCTCAAAGCAGCTGATTATTTGAATCTAAAGCATCTGTCCACAATGAGGTAAGAGGCCATTTCCACCTGCATCTGAAGCCGGAAAGGAGCCCTGGAAAAGCAGAGCTGTGGCGGCAGCAAACCCCAGCTGGGGTCCCTGGTGCTATTCTAGGAGACACAAGAGCAGCCAGAGGCTCCCTCATCTGGAAAACTACTATCCAGAGGAAGAGACGCACCTTCGTTAGATAATGACTGTGAGGTTGTTACTGATGAATAGAGAGGCTCTGAAGTAAAGGGGCTCCAGATCTCTGAGAGTGTGAGGCAAAGAAACCATAAGGTGAGGACATGCCCCTTTTCGAGAAAGTGACAGGAGGCAAGAAGGATGGGGAGGTGTTCCTTGGGGAAGGAGGCGGGGCAAATCTATCCCTTGGCTCACCTACAAAGCTTGGGAGAACGTACTGACTCTTTGGGGCAGAAATCATTTTCCTATTCCACATGGGTAAAGAACAAAGAATTGTTCTGCAATCCATTTGCTTGCGTGTGTCTGTTTTCTAAAGTAAATGGTGAGCCACCCCAAGCCCCGCTGTTCCTCCCCAGGCTTCTGTTGTGGCGTCAGGCCCTGTTAGGAGCGGCAAGAAAGGTAAGAACAGACCAGGGCTGAGACATTTGCTGTCCTTCTAAAGGTCCAGCCCCGGCTGTGAATGGCCTCAAGAGGAGCCAAGATTCCACTGGCGCCTGCAGGGGACCCTGGCCTCCCTCCACTGTACCTGCACTGCGGAGGAAGTTCTAACTGGACACTTCTTCCAAGAGCTTCCCCTCTGGTGAGGCGGAGGGCCGGACATCCCCACGTGGGGGCTCCATAGGGCCTCGCGATCACCCCACTCACCTTCCAGAGCAGAACAGCCAGTAGCAGGAAGATGAGGATTCCCACCAGCAAACTGATGGCGATGATCCAGCCCACCACATAGCCCCGAGGCTCCAGGTTGTGCAAGGCTTCGAAGACCACCTAGGAGGCAAAGCAGAAGTGGGGATGATTCTCAGATAGAAGTACTGAGAGCATGACAGAGCCTGGCCAGGGCTTGACCTCTGGAGGGAACCACAGATCTGTCCAGACTGTTGTGACCAAAGCCGGGATTTTGGTTCAGCGCTTTTCTGCTTGTAGGCTGATGGATTTTTGACAGAATCGGAAAAGGCCCTTGAAATCCAAGTCCCAGTTCTGGAAAGGGTTGTCACAACAAGAAGCCTGACTTCAATATCACGTGGTAAGGATCTCAGAGGACGCAGTCCATTCTTGATTTGGGCAATGACAGTCTCCCTTTCATTATGGTTTTGCAATGAAGGGCGTGGGCATGCTCTCCATGTAAGACTCTACTCTTCCCAAGTGTTCACCTCACGGGTAGCTTAGGACAATCATTTGGTCAATGCCAATTGCCTGACAGACCAGGGGCCAGGACACCATCTGTCTCGGGTCTCATGGCTTCACACACAGCAGGCCCTGCCTCCTGAAGCGCTGGGCTCTGGGTCTCCACAGGAGCCATATGCAATCCTGGCCCATGCCACAGGGAGGCCAGTTTCCCCAAGTTTTCTGGAAACTCAGCAGTGCACCGGACCTAGCCATCGACCTGCAAGAGTCAACTGGGTGCTTCTTTGCCTCATTCCACATCTGGTGACACAGCAGTGGTGGCCTGAAATGGGCCATGTATAAGGATTTACACTGCAAAAGCTGGCAGATGAGTCAGGGCCTCCTGCCCCCCTGCCAGAGAACTGATTGCTCAACATGTATTAACACTAACTGTATCCTTTGGCTCTGTTTTAGCCTCAATGGTCATGGTAGAGTCTGGTTTTGTAGAACTCAAAGCAACCATTGTGTCCTCGCTGTTCAGTAACCTTCCCTATCATGCACTGTCCACTCGGGCTTGCTGCAAAACAGACGAAAATTGCATGCTGGGCAGTCATTGTTTCCTTTGGCTGCCTGGCTGGCCCCCCCACCCCCCCAGGTCTTTGTCCAAGCTGGGTCATCCCCTCCTTGGGGGAAAGCCATCTAAAGCCAGCTGGACGCCAGAGGCTCGTGGAGGCTCCGCCTTTGCCGAGAAGCCTCACTTACCCTGGGAGCCCGCTGTCCTGCCCCATACCCCCAAACCACACGGGGTGATGGGGCCCAATACTGACTTACAGTGACCAGCACTGTTTATGTCTTTTAGAGCTTTGCTCCCAGCTCTCAAATTCTTCCCAAATGGTCCTCTGTGTCAGGCTTGATCGTTTTCTTGCCATCTCTTGTCTAGTTCACACAACCACCCCAAGAGGGCTTCAACACCTGCTTTATAGACGGGGAACATGGAGGCCCAGAGAGGACAAGCCTTTTGCTCTGGTCCGTGTTGCTTAAGTAAAGATTTGAACTCAGGTCTAGCAAACCCCAACCCCCCAAATCTGAGCTTGTCACCATCACACCACAGAGTGCCTAGCTGATGGTGGCTCTTCTTATAGACTAGCCCTTGGTTAAATGGACCATTTCTCGGCTGTGCCCTGATGATAAGGAAAGCCAAGTGTGAGCATCTCAATCTCACTGCGTCCATCCCCACAGCTCTGGTAGGAGGGCAGGTGTGTGCAGTGGGAGGGGCTGGATGGTCATTCAGGATGCAGAAGAGCTGCCACGGTCGCACCTACAGACCCTAAATCCAAAACATTATCTCCAGGAAAACCAGGCAGAGCAGAGAACATCCCTTCCTGCATGGGGACAAGTGAAAGAAAGCTGCCTACACACATAGTAGTCATTCTGGGAATGGAGAGGAGGCCACCTTGAGGCACATACTCACTGGCTGTGTGACCTTGGGCAAGGTACTTTCCCTTTCTGAGCCTCATTTCTCTCATCTGCAAACTAGAGGTAAAATAGCACCTCCCTAGGAAATTCAAGGGGACAATGCACACAGGGTCCTGAGTCTAACACCTGGGAGAGCCCATCCTTGACAAACAGAAGGAGATTTTTCCATCAGTATTGGCAGGAAGGTATTTTTGAGGTTATGCATGCTTGGCTACTCTTTAATTAAAAAAAAATTTATTGATGTCTAAGATGCAAAGAGAAAAGAGAACACAACCCAAGGCACAGCTCATTAAATTTTTATATACTGCATGCTAAATGCATGTGTAATCAGCACCTAGAATAAGAAAGAGAACATGTCCAGTCCCCCAGACGCCCGCTTTGTACCCCCTTCCTGCTAACACCCACATCAAGCATAACCAGGAACCTGACTTCTCAGGACCAACATTAGCTGCACCTGCTTCTCTCTTCAGTATATCTGGGACGGCACAGTGTGAACTCCTGTGTCTGGCTTCTCCTTCTTCTTCTTCATCTTCTTCTTCTTCTTCTTTTTTTTTTTTTTTTAAGATTTTACGTACTTATTTGGGAGAGAGAGCATAAGCAGGAGGAGAGGCAGAGGGAGAAGCAGGCACCCTGAGGAGCAGAGAGCCCCATGTGGGGCTCGATTCCAGGACCCCAGGATCATGACCCAAGCCGAAGGCAGATGCTTCACCGACTGAGCCACCAGGAGGCCCCTGTGTCTGGCTTCCTTCTCTCAATGTCGTGTCTGGGGGACTCATCCAGCATGTTTATGCTCACTGCTGTAGAGAACTGCCCAGTGTGAACCCACTGCAATCTGTTTATTCATCCTCTCCCGTTAGGGGCTGCCACCAAGAGGGTTTTCATACATGGAGCAGCCCTGAAGGTGATGCGAGGTAGAGGCCCAGAGAGGGGGTCTGAAGTCTGTCATCATACGCCCACTACTTTCCATCTGGTCCAGCTAGAGTTTCCTATCTTTAAAGACGGATGCATGCCTTTGGGTTCTTGCCCCTAAAAAGCTGTGGACTGAACCACCTCCCACATTCAAAATCTCTCATGGGGTCTAGTACAGATGAGCCTTGAGGCACTGTGGCCAACAGGTATGACTTCAGGCAACCGAAGTACTGCTCTCAGTTTCCCGAGTTGTGAAATGGTGGCTTTAAAGGGAACAATCAGGCAGTGTTGTGAAAGCGCCTGGTGATTGGTCATGTAACACAAGGCTGCAAAGCTTCCTTGACAGTAAGGTGCTGAGGCAGGCCGTGAGCGCAGCGTGGGCCCGCCATAGTCCAGCTCTTCTCAGAGCACCAAAGGCTTCTTGGGGACCCAGCCTGGCCCTCGCTGCCCAAAATCTGCATCCCGGCAAAGCTGTGCCGGAGCTCTGGTTTTGTGGGTACAGACACAGTCAAGAGTATCCACTGCAGTTTAGTCTAGAAAATTCTGCAAGAATGCCCTGACACTTCCCTGGAATGTGTGTTTAATCTTTCCTTATTTTTAGCAATGCTGTTCCTCCTCTTGGATGTGTGTCTTGTGCTTTGGCAGAGATGGTCCCTGCACGTCAAGACTCTAATTAAAGTCCATCTGGGGGAGAAAATCAAGAGTGTCCTGTGGTTTTAAGAAGTCACGTCTCAGATAAGACCCTAAAGGAAGGCACAGCTGCTGGACTACGACGGGGATGGGGTTGGGAGTCAAGAAACAGTGACCCCGAGGCTTCGTCTCCACCACTGATGAGCCAGTGACCCGAGTCAAACCCCTGGACCTTTCCATGTATCTTTTCTCTCTGTTTTCTTGTTTCCGTCCCGTCCCCAGTCTCTGTCCCAAGTCAGCTCCTGGTCTGCATTCCCTGCATCATTTCGGGAGCCCTGGGGAGGCCCCCCCTGCTGTCAGGAGTGTCTTTGTAAAATGCAGGTCTTCTCTTGCTTCTCTGTTTACACTACTGATGTGAATACACCATCCAGGGGCCCAGGATCTTTACAGTCTGGTCTCCCTCCTGCCTTGTCAGCCCCTCACCGAGCAACCATACACATCCTAGCCAGTCTGCATCAACTTGTCTGTGGGGCCCGTGCTCAGGCCACTTGGAATGACCTTCAGTTCTTGTCCACTTGGCAAACTCCAATATTACTCATCTTAAAAATGTACATACCCTTTGGTCCATTAATTCCGTACTTGAAGATTTACTCAAAGGCAAAGAAATATAAAATACAGAAAAAGTTTTGCCTCCAAAGATGTTCATTGCACAATTATTTATCCTCACACAGAACAGAGATTTCCCCATGCCCAACAACAGGGCAACAGGTAAGTCAGTAGATAATTATGGTTAATCACGATGTGGACTCCCATAGAGCTATTCAAAAGGATGATAATAAATTGCGCTGTCAAAGCACAATTTTCAACAAGCTGAAGACATGCCTCTCCCACAAATACAGAGTGAACAACTGTTAAAGATGTATTTAATTCATTATGAAGGGGGATTGATGGGATGGTGAAACTAGTTCAAAGAAGGATGGTGAAAATCAGATGCAAAACTGGGTAGTAGCCCACAGGGTGCTGAACTACAACCTTTGGGATTTTATTTTCTGCTGGAGAGAGAAGTCATTTTCACCTTTACTGGCAAAAGGCATTTATAACTGATCAGTCTTCTATAATCAACTTGTAACTTCACAGAATCCAGGCCCTAGAGAGTTAGGCAGCCCTGCTAAACCTTTTCTCAGATTTTAGTGAATTGAAGGTCCACATGAGGAACCTGGTTACAATGCAGATTCTGCATCTCTGAGTTTGGGCTGGGGATCTGGGAATGTTCCAGTCTACCATTGGAAGGATGTGCAATCATCTTTTTGCTTGATTTCCACGTTTTAAGTACTTTTAGAAAACATGATAACAGCATGGGAAAAATGAAAATTTTACAACATCAAGTGAAAAAAATGAGAATATCAATTTACTGTCTAGATCACATCAGCTTTGCAGAAAAAATGGTAGGACATTTCAAAAGTACACAGGTGATTTTTGGTATAACGGGAATTTTTTTTCTTTTTTCTACTTTTTTGCTAGTAAAATTTTTTCTTAACTGAGCATTTCAAAGCCAGGTTTAAAAAAAAAAAATGAGAGAGACTGGGCTCCAACATCTCCGTTCTAAGAAGCCTGACCCACCGCCTCTCTTTTTGGCAGAGTTAGTCATTCCCTCTCTCAGCTTTAGGAAATGACCTCTTTTAGCAGAGAAGACCTAGCATGGTATCCCAATGTCACAAGCAGAAAAAAGTGGAGGTTCTCTGGTTGTAAATAAGGTAGGCAGCCAGAGCCCAGCCTGCTCAGCTCCCCATTTGCAAACCTGTCCCTCCTTACCCCACGCCAGCAGGCCTGGAACCGGCTCAAGGGAACCCTTGGCTCCACAACACTTAGTTTTAAAATCACAGCTAAACACTTGGCGGTCCCGGCCTTAAGTCCTTCTTGCTCTGTCAGACAATGATGTATCTCCCTGCTGGTGGACTCCAGCACCCTGTGAATTTTTACAGAACAAGGTTCCAGATGCATGTCCTCCTGTCGCCTAAACCAGGATCGTGATTCATGATGTGATTCGTGAGTGCACACATTAATAAATTAATTAATGTGTGCACATTAATAAATGTCCTCTTGGCTAGAGCATGAGATGAGGCATGATGGTGATTCAGTCTGCAACAGAGGCTGGGGTTGGAAGCCTGAGTCTCTGAGTGTGTTTCCTGTCTATCTCAAAAATGTATTTGCAAATGTGATTTCTTGGTGGGGAGTTCTGGCCATGTATCCATCCATCTGCCCACCCACCCGTCTGTCCGTGCAACCATCTGTCCATCCACCACATCCACCTCTCTGTCTATCCATCCATCCAACCATCCATCCAACTAACAAAGGTCTATGCGGCAGCTGCCACGTGCCGGGCACTGTGGGGGTTCCGCGATGCATCGAGCAGGCAGTCCTCGCGCTCACAAAGCTTCTGGCTTTTAGAGAATCCTGACCAGTCAGACACATAAATGTGAAATCACAATTTCGACAAGTACCCCAAGGGAGAGGTTCATGGTGATGAAAAACTCTGGGATAGGGATGGAAGTCAGAAAGAGTTCCCGGGGGAACTGCCTGAGCTGAGGGTGATGAGTCAAAAGCAGGGGGAGGGGCAGCATTCTAAGGAGAAGGAGAGTGTGTGCAAAACCCCCGTGGCAGGCGTGCACTTGGCAGGGGTGGGACAAGGCCAGAGACTGTGGGTTTGGGACAAGCAGAATGGACAAGAAGCCAAAGGAAGATGTTCAAGATACAGCTAGAGAGCTAGGAAGGGCTGGAGGCTGTATTAAGAATCATACGCCTTATGTTAAGAGGAATGGGATTATGATGCAGGTTTCTGACCAGTGGAGAAGGACATGGCCTGCGATGTGCCAGGAGCACTTAGCAGAGGAACAACTGTAGATTAGAAGGGAGAACGTTCCACGGTGGGGGAGGGGTTCAAGGAACAAACAGCCCGGGGAGCAGGGTGGCAGGAAAAGTGGCACTGGGAAGTGAATGCTTCTGGTAGGAAAGGAGGGGAGGAGAAAGGGAAAGATATTAAGGATGAGGGAGAGGCTGGTGGTGGAGGCTGACAGGAGGCTGGCAGGAGGCCAAGAGACAGAAGTTCTGAGCAGTGAAAGGATGGGTGATGGCACGGCCGGCTGTGGACTGAAGCCAGAGGGCTTACGTGGTAGGTGTTAGCCAAGAATACAGAGGAGAAGGAGGAGGCTGAGCGTTTGTCTCCACAGAGGATTTGAGGAGGACAGACATCAGGCTGCGATCACAGCCGGCCCAGATACGGGGTGTCCTGCCTGCCGCTGTAAAGTCTGAGGTACCCGAGGCTGGCAAGCTGATGTCAGGGGACCACTGGGAGCCGACTGCCAGTCTGAGGCAGCTGGCAAGGCAGAACCAGGGTGCTCGATTCCCTTCTGTGTTTCCAGAAACTTTATGTTCCCACCACTGCAAACAGGCCTCATGTAATAGCCAGCAATGCTCAGGTCTCTGGAAGGCCTGAGGACACGACCACAGTGGGGAGCACCCAGCCCAGGCCTCTGCTGGACCAGGGCTGCCAGTGCTGAGACTCCCCGGAGGAGGTTCAACCTCAGACGGTTGAATAACCTCAGGTCGGCTAAAGGTCAACCGCAGTGGCCAGATGCTCTCTGCAGTCAACCTCACACCCGTCTCCCAAAAAAGGAATTCGAGTACAAGAAAACATGGATGGGGAAGAACATCTGGGACAATGAAATGACATTTCCACCTGCTTCTGATTACATCTATTCGCCAGTGAGGGTGCGGAGGAGGGAGGACGGAGAGACGGCTGTGGGGGCTGGAAGAAATATTCCTGGCACAACCATGTCTTAAACTGCTCTCAGAACACAGCCTTTGGGAAGCGCGCAGCTCAGGGGAGCAGGGAGACCTAGGGAGATGATGTCCAGGAGCAGAAAATAAGCCGCACATCTGGCGAGACTGAGGCTGTATGCCTACGCTGGGACATGCAAGATGTCAGAGCCGCTGAGGCTGCCAGGTGCCGGGGTTCAGAGGAGCCTTGCTCTGTTTGGAGACGCAGGGGGAATGAGATGGGCTAGTGCTAATTTCCTTTAGTAATGGGGCACATTTGTTGGGAACTTACTGAGTTCCAGACCCTGCGCTGAGAGGTTGTATATCCATTCCGGCGGATAATCCTCATGATTGCTCTTTAAAGGGAGGGGGAGCAGACAGCTCGTCGACCTCCAGGCTATTCTGAGGAGAAGCCATGCATCTGGTGAGGGCCCAGACCACAACAGGAAGAGCTCCAAAATCAACAGACCCTTAAGTCTGCACATGATGTGCTTCTCAGGCCACCGGAGACAAGGGTCCCTCTTAAAGACCAAGGGCCAGCTGCTTACCACCCATGATACTGTGACCCCTACCACCTGCTGGGAATGGTGTTCCCATTGTGTGTGGGCACAAGGCCACAGGCCGGCCCAGGGTAGAGGGACACGGGATTAAGGAAGACTCAGGACTTGCAAACAGGCAGCCAATCCTGGCTCTTAGACTGACAAGCTGTGGCACCTCAAACTTGAAAGGTCTTTTCACCTCCTGGAGCCTCAGTTTCCCCGTTGGAGAAGAGAGTAATGATAGCTAGTTCGGAGGGTCACCAGAGCTGAGCACATCAAATGCCGGCACACCATAGGAACTAAACATACACGTACAGATCTAAAACATCGAAGTCATTGAGCACAGTGGACATTCCAGTGGATGGCATGATTTCGAGGCCACTTTCCCTAGGTTACGCTGGGAGAGGGCAAAGGACCTTGAGCTTCTTCCTGAAACAGCCCTCAGCCAGTGACAAGCAGGTCTGAAAGCCAGCTGCCTTGCTTCAAGGAGGACAAACTCTGGGGTGGTCTGTGTATTCCAGAGTCCCCCACAGCATCAGGCTGAGGCTAGGGTCCCCTGAAATCTCATCCTTCCTCTTCCCCTTTGTCTTCCCTATCCCATGATCTCAGTCCTTTCCTGGGCTCACACACTCGTCTCACGTTTGCCTCTTGAGAGTCTAGCCTAGGACCCACGCAGCTTCCTGTGGCATGCCTGTCCTTTCTCCTTGGCCCTTAGAAAACTCCTCCAGGGCCTTTTCAGGGTCATGCCTCCTTCCAAGCAGCCTGTCCTCCCTTCAGCAAGGCGTTCTCAGCACGTAACCATTCTGTGCTGCACGCACAGCTGTGTGCACGCATGTATGCGTGCGTGCTGTGGAAGTCTGGAGGGTAAAAAGATTTCTTGTTCACACTTATTGGGGGTTCAACTCATGTCTAGTGAAAGAACTGGATGGATTGGACAGCACCCCTGTCCTAAAATACAACCTTTCACACAGAACTCTCTAGAGTCTAGGGATACAGAGGCCACCAAGGGAAATGGAAATAAAGGGCACCTGGGTGGCTCCATCAGTTAAACTTCTGCCTTTGGCTCAGGTTGTGATCCCAGGGTGCTGGGCTCGAGTCCTGCATTGGGCTCCCTGCTCAGTGGGGAGTCTGCTTCTCCTCTCCCTTTGCCCCTCCCCTCTGCTTGTGCTTGATCTTTCTCCCTTTCTCAAGTAAATAAATGAAATCTTATAAAGAAAGAAAAAAAAAAGGAAATGGAGATAAAAAACTGGGGGAACTAAGGTCCCCCAGCCCTGATTCAACCAGAGCATATTCAATTTAGTGGGTCTGTTGTTTACAAAAATAACAACAATGACGACAGTCATGATGAAAACCAGACATCACTGGATTGGGATAAACTGACTGAGACTCTCGAGGATTTGGGGGAGGGAAAGGCTGACTCTTCATGCGTTCATCCTGTCCTTGGCCTTCTCTTTCTGCAGTGAGAGCCTCCATGAGCTGAGCCCCCCATGTGGACACACCAGGCAAGGAGTTTTGCATCGAGGTATTGTTTAATCCCTCCCAACCCTTTTGGACAGGCTCTCCCTACATGTGACCTGCACAAATTGCTACTTCCTCACTGACAAAATCCACCTGCCCACTTCCATCTCCTCTGTCACCATCACCTCTTGCCAGGTAACTGTCACAAGCTTCTAACTAGCCCTCTTAGGTCCACCTTTCCGTCTTACGATCTGTCAGCACCACGGCGGCCCATGATTTTTAAAGGCCATACAGCTGACCCTTGAATCACACAGGTTTGAACTGTACGGGTCACTCTCATGCTGATTTTTTTTCTTGATAAATACAGCACAGTGCTGTAAATGTATTTTCTCTCCCTTATGAGTTTCTTAGTAACGTTTTCTTTTCTCTAGCCGACTTTATTGTGCGAATATAGCACATAATGCAGATAACATACCGAATGCATGGTAACAGACTGTTCACGTTATCAGTAAGGCTTCCAGTCAGTAGTGGGCTATTAGTCATTACGCTTTTGGAGAGACAAAGGTTATGTGTGGATTTCTAACTGCCAGATGGGTCGGTGCACCTGACCCCTGCCTGCATTGTTCAAGGGTCAGCCGCCTCCTGGATCATGCCATTCCCTGTGTCAAACAGGAGCTCTTGGTGGCTTCCCTTTGCTACCACCCCCTGGCATGACATGGTGTGGCCATGCCCACATCCCCCCCACGGATATCTGTGCTGTTCCCCAGGCTCTTGCCACAATGGTCTGAGTCGTGAACCTGGCGGGCTGTTCGGGTCTTCAGGCAAACTGGGGTGCTTCTCCCCATCCTTGGCCAGCAAATTCCTTCTCGAGTTCTAGGTCTCAATGTCCTTGGAGAAAGATTCTATGACCCCCTTTATAGAAAGCAGGTGAGTCCCATAGAACTAACCCCAGTTTGAAATGAAATCCTCTTTGCTTCCCTGTTTACCATCTGTAGTCCTCTCATTCAGCTCTGGGAGTGCGGGGACCGTGTTTACTTGGCTCCCTATTGAACCCAGCGCCTACTACAGCATCTGGCTCTTAGCAAGCCCGCAATAAGTATTCATCAAGTAAATACGCAAATGGTGACTATTAGGAAGTAAGACTCATGTTCTGGCAGACGGTGCTGGGATACTACTCAATTCCTTATGCTTACAAGTGAATTCTCGCTTGTGGGGGTTGGGGGTGAGGGGGAGGACCACCTTTGGATGATGGTATGCGATGGGCCTGGTGGTGATCTTCCAATGACTCTCTTCTTCATCCTACATCTCAATGTAATCTGAGGTTCAAGGCTTGTATCGGGAAGCAGCACAACGAAAGGACCATAAGTGGCATTTTTTGGAGTCACCTCTGTTCACCACGTTAGGTGATGCCTCTCTGATTGAGATGCCCTGGCTTATGTCTTAGCTGGGGGGCAATGGTAGGGTGCAAAACAAAGGCACAAGTCTCTAGCAAGTAGAAAGCAGTTTTACCGTCTTGTGGGTGGGAAAATGGAGGCTTGCAGAGCCAACCTGACACCCAGAGTCACACAGCTAGGATGTGAAGGAGATGGATTTGAATCTGGATTCTTCTCACTCCCAAGGGGGAGATGCCGTGCTCCATTTCCACAGAGGATGACTTCTCGAAGGGGCCAAGCCTGGGAACTGAACTGAAATGGCTTTGGAGAAAATTGCTGTGCTCATCAATGAGTGCTTAATAGGGCAGCTTTCCTTAGAAGTGGAAGCACAGCTGCAGTCCTGAGGCTTCATTCTGGGGTCTGATTAGACCGAGAGGGGAAAGCCGCCTCTGGGGTGAGGACAGCCAGGTCCAGTCTGAAGGAGCTGGCCAGGCTCCAAGGCCACCTGGGTGGTTTTAACAGAGATACTTTAAAACGAATCAGTGATTTCCTTTCTCTCCTGGATACTTTGCATTTGTCCAGGCCCTTTCACCCCTGTAGGCTCAATGCCTTCCCGTAGGACTGGCGGGCTGCAGTGGGGAGGGGGAAGGAATACCAGGCTGGGAGTCAAGGGTCTGGGGCACTGTTCTTGGCTCAGTCACTGTGAGGTCTTGGGCAAGTCATTTCTTCTTCCCGAGTGTCAGAGGCCCTTCGTTCATAAGAGGAATAAGCTTAGTAGTTCTAATCTGGGGTGGGGAGGTGGAGGCACGAGGGAATCTCTGGGCACTTGCCAAAATTCTGACCCATCTTCCCGTCTGCGGGAGGGATGCTGATGGCAGCGGGCTGCACGAGGGAGGTGAATGCTAGTGTGCACCTACGGTCCCCATGCACCGTGGCAGAAGGTGGAGGGCCCCAAACATTTGCTCTGTTCAATAGGCAAGGAAACGGTGCTGATTCAAGCACATTATTTCTTAAAAAAAAAAAAAAAAAGGCAAAAGAGTACAAACACTCCTTAACGATTTTTGGACAAAGATTTTCTCATTTTCTCACCGAGGCCACAGTGCTTGCCCAACGAAGTGGTCTAAATGATTGAGTGACTGAACGAGGACTCTGGCTCTGACAGGTGCTCTAAGAAAAGCCAGGGCTTAGCTGGTCCAATGCTGACCCTCAGGATTAGAGAAGCATTTGTCACTTTTTAGTAGTCCTGTTATGACCCCGCGTCCAGTGCTGGGGAATCCTACTCTGTGTCAGTCTCAGGGCAATGCTGAGGCCCAAGTGCCCATGATCTGCTCTCCCTGGGGTGTGGTCTCCCTGAGACAGGGACTGAACCTCAGCCAGCGAGAGGCTCCTGCCTGACTCAGCAAGAGGCCCAGAGATGCCAGGTAGGGACAGCTGTGTCCAGCGCACTACATCAGGCTCTTCCTACGGCCGGACTGAGCCTGGGGATCCTGGCTCCTTGGGTGTCTCGACTCCTGTCCTGTCCCCAGTCTGATTCTCCAGCTTTCCCGGCGATGCTGAGAGCCACCAGATAGCCTTTGAACCCATTCCAATTCTGCCGAAATGACAGTGCCAGTCCCTCCTGCTGGCTCCTAAGATCTCAGCCCCGTACCCAACCCACCTGGCAATGATGTATTCACCTGGGGATTTATGTATGTATCATATTTTCTGCTACTTGAAAATATCAAGAAAATAGGTTTGCTCTGTAATTCCTACAAGCTTCTCATCCAGCCTGAGAAGGGAGCTGGGGTTGGTGGCTCGCAGTGGCAAAGCCGATTGTCTAGATTTTTGGTTGGCCCTGGGGGAATTTTTAGCCCTGGTCGTTGGCAACTCTCCCTGAAAAGTTGGGTTGGGTTGAATAAGAATAGGAAATTCAGCATATTCTTAGCCCCTGGAAAGTGGTACGGAATGCCACCCCACCGGTCTCGCCTGGAACTCTCACGTGTGAATCTGCACACAACCAGGGGCGCTTGGTGGGGTTGGTCTTGGACAAATGCTAACACCTGACCCAGAAAAGTACTCCCAGACCTATTTATTAATATCAGGGCAGACGCTTTAAGAATCTATTACGTATTTCTAGTTTTTCACCCAAATGCTTTTGTCAAGCACTACTCAGACCATAGCATAAAAACAAAAGATCCCAAGGGTCCCAGGAAAATCAGGGGATGTTTCTGTTGATGAAATTGACCACCGTGGACACATTAGGTGGTTACAGATAGGATCGTTTCCTTTCCTTGCCCACAACCTGCTTCGTACACTTCCTGTTTGTTCCAAGGCCCTCAAAATGTGGTACCTATTCTACAATCTTGTGAAATTTTGCCTGGTTTAAATTTAGTGGCTATCCTCCATGGAAATTTCCCCTCAAATAGACAGCTGACAGAAAGCCAGGCATTCAGAAGACTCACGCAGGGAAGAACGTGTTTGTTCTAAAAAAGCAAACCTTCCTACTCAGAAAAGACTTTTTTCCCCCCTGCCAGGAAAGTTGAGAACAGATTGTAGGACTTCATCTTAGCTCATGGGTTGAAAAGGCAAAGTCCCGGAAAGGAGGGATAAGGGTACGTTGTAGGATTTTGATGGCTGGGTGCTAAAGAAAAATCAGTGGAAATGAGAGCTTCTTCCAAAGAATTCTTGATAATGGAAATATCACCACAGTGCTCAAAGTGGAACAGTAATTAATGGAAGTGGTATTTTGGGGGTGTACAGATGACTCAGAAGCTGACAATGGGATGTTAAGCAATGTCTTCCTGGATCCCACAGCTCCGTGTTCTCAGCCAAGGCAATGTGCCCGGTGATTTTTTTTTTCTTTTTTCATCTACACAAGGAATTCCACCTGTAGAAAACCTGCCAAATTATATCCACTAGCTCTTAACTGGGGACACTGTGGTCTACCCCAAAGTTCCAAACCTCCCTGTTGGGCATGGACTGCATTCTGGAAGTCTTTTTAACCAGAGCGATGACCGTGAGCGATGAATCACATTCTCCTTCACTTCCCAGGTGAGGGTCCGAATTAGCAGTGCAATGGCCAAAAGGCAGGGAGGGAAAGGCCAACGCCAGCTCCGAATATCTGACCTCCAGCAAAACTCACCCTCGAGGGTGAGAGATGCCAGTGCCTTTCCTTGGCATCCCATTCCGTTTCTGTTATTAAAATGAGTGGCTGGCCAGTTCCTCAGTGGGAACAGAGGAGTCAAGCTCTGCGTCTGACAGTCCTTCCCTGCACTGAGACAGGTCCCGGTGTGGCTCTCACACCCCTCCCCACCTCACAGATCCACATTCATGCTGGACCAGCCAATGCTCATCTCTTGCTCACCACACACAGCAGAGGGACTGAGGTTTCGTGGTGGTCCCCAGAGACTTATTTTTTTAGGGCCTCATAAGAGCGGGCTTCAGTCTGCTCCCCATCCTAACCTTTAGACGCGTGGTATTTCCATTATCGACAGGAAATAAGTTAACCACTTTCTCTTTGTAGGTACATAATCTCTATGAATTTATCACATTGGTAAATTTGTCATAGCAACATGGACTCTTCCAAGAGTCCCCCGAGAGAAGGTGAATTCCAGGGAAGGGGTACCAAAAGGTAGCGTCACTGGCACTAGCTCAGTGGCAAAAACAGTTCACAGGCTGCTGTGTCCTCTTTCTCTCTGCTAGCATCTCAGTGTGGGTGTCAGGGATGTGCCTCCCATCCCCACCCCTGTAAATCAGTAAAGGGCAGTAAAATCCCAAGGCCACACTTCTCCTCCAGCCTCTCCCACACCCCCACGTCCAAGCCTCCTGGCTGCTACGCCTTCCTGTGTCTCTGAGGCCTGCCTCCCAATGGCACTTTACAAAGGACAAGGGCGTAGAGAATGAAAGAAAAGTTCTAGGGCTTGGAAACCTGGATGTGACCTCTTTCAAGTTATTCAAACAACTTGTTTTTAAAACACCCAGTGTTTATCCATGGAGTAATGTGATTGGGGAGGCAGAAGAGATTTCAGGGAAAGGTCTGAGAAAGATAAAAAATAGTCTTGGCTTTCAGAGTGGAACTCCAAGCCCTGTCAAGGGTGCTTCCAGACTATTTTTCCTTTGGCCGGTCATAGCAGGGAGCTTTCACATAATGGTGGCACCGTGAAGAACAAGGCTATCACAAGAGCAGACCACAGAAGCTCTCCATGCGGGCCTGGAGGCCAAGGCAGGCCTGGTCTTGGGTCTACCACAAAGCTGACATCTTGGCCCAGAGACCATCTTTACCCTCGAATTCCAGCACGACACCACCCAGATTCCAGGCGTGGCTGACTCACCATCATCTCTTCTGGGTTCCCATTGGGTATCTCCACCACCCTCAGGGCAGGGTCCACCTTGACCTTGGCGCGGGTCATAAACTGGATGACAGATGAGCTGTCCTGTGGAAGAAGCAACAGAACTCAGTGACAGATTTTCCTTTACCTTCTTTTTTTTTTTAAGTGACAATGTCTGGCCCTTAAGGGAGTGGGTATAACTAAATTCCAAGATTCCACGTGGGCCAGACAAAAATGTTATCACTGAACTAGATGCCTCCCCTATCCCTGGGACCTATGTGAAGCAGAGATTTCCAGAGCTTTCTCAAATTCCCTCACGCCATGGTGGGTGCTGAGAAACTGAAGTTTTGCCGATCATCAATACATGCGAGCTGGTGTGCTGCGGTTTCCAAGAGGTAAGAGCCAGGTATTTGGATATTGATACTGACATATTCACAAAGAGCAGAAAATAAATAAAGCTGTTTAATTGTCTATGACAAATCCAGGCCTGGCATTCCGTAGAAGGCATCTGATTTCTATTTCTCAAGCATCTTCCTGCTCTGACCACAACCCTCAAACCCTTCACATGAGTTACTTTTAACTCTTTCTCTGCCCTTATGTGAGACTGCCTGGGGGTCAACGCCATTAAACGCGGAGAGAGGGTACAGGATGGAGGGATGAGAAAGGGAACATTCGGCTTATATATCAGGCGATGGCCCGAAGAGCAACGACACTGGGGTGGGCGTGGGGTCTTCTAACACTCAGAATAGCCCACCAACCAAAGGCAGTCACCAGCCTTGGTGGGGGCTCAGATCCAGATAATGAGAAAATGGCTCCCAGGCAGCAAGGGAGGAGGAAGTTGGAAAAGGACAGGGCAGAACTGTGGTTCTGGGAAGGGTCAGGACCTTGAGCCCCCGGTGGAGACGGTCGGTGCTACATGACCTTGGGTGGAAACTTCTGGCGTGAAAACAGACTGTAGGCAGCCCACCCATGGGGGCGGCTGGGGCTCTGCCAGCAAGGTGTCACGGGGCACACCCACCCACATCTCCTCAGCCTGTCTGCCACCCAGGGAGGTACCCATCAGATGCAGCTCTGCCCCACTTCTGGTAAAACCTACCCTCTAAAAATGAAAGTGGAGGACCCTCTTCTAGAAAACACTTTGAGGGAGCCCTCTGCTCCTCTCTGCCGAAGAAACCACAAAGGCCTTTCTGGGAGGACACCCGGGGCCGCCACTCTGTCCTTTACCTGGGAGCTACGCACTGATTATTGCTCTTTTTTTAAAAACAGCAATAACACCGATTTTGAATCCTTCTGGGAAGCTTGTCGCTCAAACGGACTGCGCCACTGAGCTCTCATTAAGCAGTAAATAATTTTGTAGGCAGATAAGCTTTTGGCCAATTTAACAGTTTCACAGATTTGTGGGTTTGTGTGTTGGGATATACCGTGTTGGCAACCTTGGATCATCGTCTCATCTTGGATGGTCTTACAACAGTAATGACGACGATGATGGCAATTGTCAGAGCTAAAGGCCGAGAACACTTTCAGAGAAATCGGAATCCTCTGCTAATTTACAAAGTCAGACCCCACTTTTCAAATGAAAACCTGTTAAGATCCAAACAATAAGACCTCAAATTCCTTGGTCTGGGGCCGGACCTTGAGGTCAAAGGAAAATAAACAGGACGGTAGGCCCAGGCAAACCACAAGCCTGGAGCAGCTCCATTCCCTCAGGAAGGCCAGAGGGCTCTGGGCTGCTAGTGCTCACTTCCCAAGGGAGGCCGTGGCTGGCTTCAGGGGACAGACTTTCTGCATTTCAAGCTCTGGGAGGAGCTGGGGTCCCATCTGGTTCCAGGTCAGCCTCCTTTTCAGCTTTCTTTTGCACTTGGAATTTCTGGTTTCTGAGGAAAGGGCGTTTTCAGGGAGAAGGAGCCTGTCACAGTTACAGAGGACACCCTGCAGCTGTCTCTTGGGGTACAGACTGGGATGGATGGCCTTTGGGAACAGCAGTCAGGGGGGCATGCCCCTCAGCAAAGGATCCCCATGGATCGGTGGTGGGATAAAGACACAGAGAGGCCGCAGAGCCGGATACGAGAAAAGCCTTAGGCCTTGCGATTAAATTAAGGACAGATGACTGGAGTGCAAGCAGCTGACATCTGGGTTAAGGGTGAAAGAGGAATGAGAGTGGCTTCCTGCCCTCAGTGCCATCATCAGGACTCTGGCAATAGTGATGACTGTGGCATGGGGGAAAAAACTGTCACCAGAGCCACCAGCCAAGGGCAGGTAAGTACATGGGGTCCTGAGGACCCCTGCCGGGAAGGTACTTCCTGTGATGTGGGGCTTCAAAACCCCCTTCTTGGAATCTCAGGATAGCTACTGGGGTTCTGGCTCCTGCTGGGTCCTCTCCCAACACTGTCCTTTTTAAAAGGAGAAGCACAACAGGGAATCACTGCTATGAGAGCCCAACGCCTCCCAAACTGATTTTCCTGCAAAGGAAACCAAAGAGAAGGGAACCGGGCAGGGCTCTGCCTGGGAGGGGGCGGGCTGGGCCAGCTACAGGTGGTCAGTGGGCAGAGCAGCTGGCATCCCTCCTGCCTCGATTTCTCAGGTCAGCACGCTACTGCCACGCCTACCTTAAAAACTAACATTGGAATGACTTTTCTAAAGATATTCATTCAGGTTTACACTGAACACATTAAGTTCTTCCAGAGGAAAATGAATAGAATCTCTGTGGCTAACGGGCATATTTTATTTTATCTTCACAAGTGATTTTTTTTTAAATATTTTATTTATTTATTTGACAGAGAGAGATCACAAGTAGACAGAGAGGCAGGCAGAGAGAGAGAGAGAGAGAGAGAGAGAGGGAAGCAGGCTCCCTGCTGAGCAGAGAGCCCGATGCGGGACTCGATCCCAGGACCCTGAGATCATGACCTGAGCCAAAGGCAGCGGCTTAACCCACTGAGCCACCCAGGCGCTCCACAAGTGATTATTTTTAAAGCGTCTCATTGGATGTGGCCTTTCATACTCAGCAGCTCTTCTGTTAAAATAAATCAGTGAATTTGTCTGACATTTTTTTATTCACTGACTGAGGTATTTTTAAATGAGCCACTTTTGATATGATAAACTCATACTGGCAAAGTCACCTGAAATTCAAAAGTTGGGCTTCTCTGAAATAAGGTGTCATCCAAACGAAGGACTGGCAAACTACCACCCAAGGGTCAAATCTGGCCCTTTGCCTGTTTTCGTAAATAAAGGTTTATTGGAACACAGCCAATGTGGAACACACCCATTGAGGATCGCCTGTGGTGGCTTTCACCATACAGTGGCAGAGCTGGGCTGTGGCAAGAGACTGTATGGCCTGTAAAGCCTGAAATATTTACTACTGGCCTTTTACAGAAAAGGTCTGTCAACCACTGATTTAGAACGAGAGCAGTGGTACTGGCATCACTTGGGATCTTGTCAGAAATACAGAATGTCAAACTTGAATTTGCATTTTAACAAGGTCTCCAGATAATTCTGATGCAAACTAAAGTCTGAGAAACTTAAATGTACACACAAAACACTTGGGGAATTTATTAAAGTGAAGATGCTGATTTAGTAAGTCTGGGTCATAGAGCCTAAGATTCTGCCTTTCTTTTCTTTCTTTCTTTCTTCTTCTTTTTTTTTCTTAAAAATTCTTCATTTCTAATAAGTTCCCAAGTGACACTGATACTGCTGGTCCTCAGAGCACCCTTGATATAGCAAGGATCTCTAGCAGCAAACTACCAATGGAACTTGCCAGAAAAGTTTTAACAGGCAGAGTTCTGAGAAAACCCACTCCGATGCTTTTAAATGAACCCAAAGAGTGCAGTGCCCCAGGTATTACCTTTTTCAATATTTCTGTGTTCAGCAGCATGTAAATGTCTATAGTACGACTTTCTTCTTTAGCAAGCGCACTAAGGTTACAGTGCATTGTTAGGCAAGAAATTCCTTGTTTTTCACAGTCCTGAGAAGAAAAATCAGAGAACTGTCTGTCAAATGGTATTAAAAACAAAGACAAATGTACAGCGCTTTATGAAGTAGAGGGCTCCATGAGGTTCTATTCTGGTCACTAGGAGGATCCCAGGCAGAGGAATTCCATAGGAAGGTGCAATCATTCCTTCTTGCCACCAGAGGGCAATAGAGGGGTTTCCTGCCCACAAAGCACCAGAACCTAACTTTTGTCAAGCAAATGGGAAAAAGTCACCCACTGGTTTACCCTACCCCAAAATTGGATTTCCAAGGAGAAAGAATTGCTTTAAAAAAACAAACATTTTAAAAATAAACATTTTAAAAATAAACATTTACATATTCCAAAAGCATTTTTCTTATGAGTTCTGAACTAAGATGTATTTCCTACATTATGTAATTTTTGCCTGTGCAGTGGCAAATATACGTTCATGCTCCTTTTTCAGGTAGAGCAAATGAGAGGGCTGAGAAGTCATAGGATTCATGAAACACATGAGTAAAGAAAAGCGCAGGTTTGACCAAGAAAATATGTGAGTCACCAATAGAAACCACAATTCCAAATTAAAGTCACACAAGAGGAATTCTTCTCTTCTGTAAGGTAGGATCCAAAACGTATAAACATATGTTTATGACGTTTCAAGTGTGGGGTAAGACTGTCAGTCAGATACAGAGTTGTGTCTGTCAAACCACTAAATATCAGTGTACCTAACAATTCTAAGGGCTTTTAAAAATAGTTGTATCATCAGCACTAGGTAAGTAAAAACAAAAAAACAAAACTAAGAAAAACCCTAAAAACCAAAAAACCACCCCCATATTCTTTTTTTTTTTTTTTTTAAGATTTTATTTATTTGTTTGACAGAGATATATAGAGAGCACAAGTAGCCAGAACAGCAGGCAGAGGGAGAGGGAGAAGCAGACTCTCGGTCTGTCCCGGAGCCTGATATGGAGCTTGATGCCAGGACCCTGGGATCATGACCTGAGCCTAAGGCAGCTGTTTAACTGACTGAGACACCTAGGCACCCCACACCCCCACATCCCAAGGGGCAAATAGTCCTACTTTCTTTTTCAGGAAAAAAAAAAAAAAGAGAGAAAAACAATGTGAGGGAAATGCGCCCAGCCTGAAATAAGGAGCTGAAGATATATGGGGGAATAGGAGGCTTTGGGGAAGTGTACAATTCCATCTTCAAAACCCTCACTTGAAAACAATGGAGGTGTAACTTACATACACTAGACAGAATAAATCTTAAGGGTCCATCTTGATATATTTTACATGTTTATATCCAGATCAAGATGTAGAACGTTTCCGGTACTTAAGCAGTTCCCCTCATACCCCTGCCTGTTGATAGCCCTTCAAGATTAACCACTATTCTGACCTCCAACACCATTGCTAATCTTGCTGTCTCTGAACTTCGTGTGTGTGCTTTGGCTCCAGCTTTTTTCAAGCATTATTATGTCCGTGAGATCCATTCTTGCTGCCATGTGTGGTAGTACTGTTCGTTATTCTGTAATATTCCCGGGTGTAGTTACACCACAACGGTCTACCAGTTCTTCTGTTGATGGCGACCAGACTGTTCCCAGATTTTAGCTATAGGAAGATTACTGTAAACATTCTCAACCACGTGTTTTGGGGGACATAAATACCCATTTCTCTTGGGGATACACCTGGGAATGGAACTGCTGGGTCTCAGGGTACAGAGATATTTAATTTCAGAATATCCTGCCCAAGAGTTTTCCACAGCGCTTGTAGGAGAACCATCACTCTTGATTAGACTCATACGAGCTGGGGAAATGTTTTACTTTGTGCTTGGTGGGTTGCAAAGGTTTTCCCTTTGCCAGGCAGTGGAATTTGAAATGTAAATTTAACACTTTGATTGAAACCTCAGGCTGAAAAATGGGAGTTGACCACAGTTCTCGTGACTTTATACGCCAATTGATTGAAACCAGATTTGGGAAATAATAAATGCCAAAGAGAAAACTGGCCTCTCATCTCAGACTTGCCTTCCTAGTGAGGACCACCCATGTTAACCCAACTAGTAAGCAAATTCTTACCAAGACTTTTCTTCCAGACTTGGTGAAAAAGGCAAATATTGTATGGAAGATATTTTCTTGCTCTTGAGGGATGATGCAGGGGGTTGGGTTTTTCTGGAAAGAGCAGTTTCCCTTCTCTTGGCTCACCTGAAAGTGAAAAGAAATCTGTCAGAGTGTTCTGCCCCAAGAATGAATCACGAGGCTGGAATCCCTTATTCTAGGGGGGATAACAAAGTTGGCTCCTCCCCCTTATCTATTCTCCAGTGGAGAGTGTGAAGCTGAAGGACAGAGTGGTAGCATCAACTAGGCCAAACAATCCAAAGTCCTTAAATAATTGAGACGAGATGGTACACAGCATGCAGTTGAGATGTGACTAGGAGACAGTAAGACTCCAGGAACAAAACAAACCCCATACTTCACAGTTTCCAAAGCACATTTATAAGCCTCCTTGTAGCTACTCTCTGAGAAAGCTGAGTGAGAAAGCTGAGACTCAGGTTGTCACTGGCCAATAATCACAGAGCCCAGAACCCAGGTCTTCTGAGACCAAGCCCTCATGCACAGTCCACTGCCAGAGGTTTTCAAACTGTGTTCGATGGAACTCCCAGGGTGCTGTAAAACCCCATAGTTGGCTCCCTAAAGAGGAGAAGAGGCATCTAGCAGGACTTCTCTGGGCCCCATTCTCTGCTCCAACGAGAGCCGCAACCACATTTACTGTCACTTAAAATGAGGGTTAGGCTACCAAAAAAAAAAAAAAAAAAAAAAAAAAAGTTGGGCCGCCACCTGATCGAGCCATGCAGGAGCTTATATGCCCGTGAGCTCTTGGTGAGTTATCTGATTTTGCTTCAGATGACAACAGTGCTGAACGACAACACGGAAAACGAAACACCCCAAAACAACAGCATATGGTCTCCCATGTTGGTTTCTTTGAGAACAACACTATTTTGATGCCTACACTGAGGAAATGTTGAAAAAAACCAAGACTTCTTTATATACCTCATCAGACCACACCAGTTTTAGCTGAGGACTAGACAGAACTTCAGGTCAAGTGGTAAAATCCATAGTTAGTAATTCATAATTTAGGATTGTGTTTATAACCCCATTTCTAACCAGAATCATCTGTTTAAATCAAACACTCTTATTTTTAATGCCCTTGAGGAAAATACAGTGTGTTTGAATTTATTCAAGAGTGTTTCAGCTTCCCATTCATGGTAGGGAGCAAAACTTAAAAATTTTAACTTAAAGAAACTTCCAACTTAAGCCAACAGTGCTAATCTTTTCATAATGAACTCTAAAATAAGACCTCCAGGTCTGCTGCATTAATCCAGACTTTATCTTTGGTCTAAACACATATGCCAGGATTTACTGTATATACCTAAAAAAAAAACCAAATTAAGATGAAGGTCTACTTCCTCATATTATTAGGAAAGAGAGCGTTGCCTTTACCAATCTCTCCTAGTTTAGGAATTATTATTCTTTAAGACTGTCTTATAATTGGGACTGTCTCAATTACTTTATTTTTTTTTAAAGATTGTGTTTATCTATTTGAGAGAAAGTGAGCACGCAAACACAAGCGAGAGGGGTGCCAGAGACAGAGGGAGAAGCAGGCTCCCCACTGAGCAGGGAGCCCGATGCGGAACTCCATCCCAGGACCCTGGGATCATGACCTGAGCCGAAGGCAGACACTTAATGACTGAGCCACCCAGGCGCCCCTCAATTACTTTATTTGAACTACAAAACCTGGGAAGACACAGCAGCTGAAACGGTCTCAATCAATGCTGGTTTTGGCTGCTTTTAGAGGTCATGGGAGGGAAATAACGGGTAAGAGGAAATGAGATTTAACACAGCTTTGGGGATTATTCCTCAGGTGCAAGTGTGTCAAACTGTGATAAATATTTTAAAGCTCATTTTAGAAAGCAAAACACAGGTCGCTTATGTGGTGAAGATTACGGGTAATCACAAGACAAATGAGAAAAACCACTGCAATGTTATGCAGATAGGCACTTGTGTTTTGCCATAAAATTTCAGCAAGAATCTTGGATTCAAAACGTCCTGCATTCCAAATTAATTAGACAAATTTAAGATGATATGCTCTGGAAAACAACTGAAAAGTAGCTTCGTTGTGATAGATGCTGATCTCAAAGGAGATACATTTGCATAACATCTTTTTGGGAGATGTGTGAATGAGAAGAGCAATATAGATGAATATGTTATTCTTACATAATTTTAAGCATACAACAGCATAGTTAGGTTAAATATTATAAGTAGAATATATTTTTTAAAGATTTTATTTATTTAACTGAGAACGTCACAGGGAGAGAGGGAACATAAGCAGGGGGAGGGGGAGGGGGAGAGGGAGAAGCAGGCTTCCCGCGAAGCCTGACGAGGGGCTATGTCCCAGGATCCTGGGATCATGACCTGAGCTGAAGGCAGATGCTTAACGACTGAGCCACCCAGGCGTGCCGATAAGTAGATATTATTTAATTCCTATTTCTAATTACTTTTATGGAGGTAAAATTTACATTCACAAACACGCACAGATCTTAAGGGTGTAGGCTGACGAAATGTGACAAATGAAATCACCCAAGTCACCACCACCCCAGTGAAGGTACAGAATCCGTCATTCACTCCAGAAAGTTCCCTCTGGCCTCTTACCAGTCCATTCCCATCCCCTACCTCCAAGACAACCACACCTCTCACTCCTACTAAGTCAGCCAAAAAAGTGTTAAGTGGACCTCATCAGGGAAGTGGGGGATTGTGTTATTTGGGGTTACCCTCTGTTTAGTCACATAGGGCACATCGTGGATGGAAAACACTTCATTCATTGGGCTTTGAGAACTTGAATGTGTTGTGCTCATGTTCTTGATTCCAATCATGTTTCACTCTGAACCATCCTCCACTTTCCCTGTTTGTCCTCTGGGGTGGACATTTGCTGAAAGGCCACTGGAAAAATGGTCCTTGGGCAGCCTTGGGGTATGCGCATTCCTCTTGTTGAGATGACTGGGCCTGACCACACAAACACATTGATCTGGGTTTAGAGAAACAGAATCTCTGAGTCTTCCAGGATGCGTTCGTCCCTAATTAAAATCAGGGATGGGGGCAGAGTTCCTCCTGGCTCTGCAAACTGGTGCTTTGGGTCTCTAGGCTGGGAGAGGAAGTGCGGAACGGAGCCCCAGCTCAGCCAGTCTCGCTAACCTGGGGTGTGAGGAGGCTGGCGCTGTGAAGACCCCCACACAGACGGGCAGGAAGCTGGGATGGAGAAAGCAAGGGGGTGAGCAGTGGCCAAGTCCCACTGTGTGCCCGGTGTAACAGAGATGTGGCTCAGAGCTTCCCTTGCCTCTTTCCCCTGGAGTCTCGGGGGCCAGTGAACGGGGCCGACAGTGATGTGATGTGATCCCCTGTGACATTTGATCTGCCCCAGTGGAATCTGGAGAAGGGAAGTGGAGACTGAGTCTGTGGTGAATAAGTGAATGAGATTCTCAGCCAGTTGTGCTCCTGACTGTGTTACACAGGAATCACTTCAGTGGGGGGCGGAGGCAAGGCAATGACATTTTTCTGCGAGGTTTCAGGGAGGTCCTCTTTCAAAGGGAGACCGAAGATTGCTTGGTGTTGCGTGGGTCTGGTTCTGAACCTGTTTATCCTGCTGCAGACACTCCCTCAGCTAGAAGTGATCAGTTCAGGCTCTGGCCGGGCCATGGAAGGGAAGGATTTTTCTATGTTGGATAGGAATGAATGCGACAGTTGTGATAACACCAAAACACACCCCACGTGTGTGGCCCTTACTGTGGGCAGTTTCTGAGTGGTTTACACATAGTAGCTCATGCAGTCCTTGCCTCGGAGATGAGGGCTGTTACTATCCCCATTTTACAGATGGAGAAACAGAGGGCAAGGGGAGACCGGTTGACTGCCCGAGGTCTCCCAGTTAGCAGACCATCCAGCTCCGGAGCTGGTGTTTATAACCACTTTCCTGGTTCTCAGGTATAGAGGCTGAGGATGGGGTTGGGGCAGGAGTCACGGACCAGCAAAGGTGGAGGGAAACCATATCTTCTTGTTCCTATCTGGGCCAAAGGAAGGAAGCACTCACCTAGAAGCCTAGGAAGCCCAGAATCCTCCGTCCTGACCCATGTGGCCAGAAAAACAACCCCTGGCTAGAGCGTGGGAGATAAAAGTGCCTGCTGGCTGGGGGGCCAGGCTGCTCCCTGCTGTCTGGGGTTGGAAGGGGAACAGAGCATCCTGGAATGTGGTTTCTGGGAGGCAGCCTGCAGATCACGCAGTTCCTTGGCCTCAGCTGACAGATAAGGAACCAGAACCCCCGAGTTCCAGGAGCCGTCCAAGGTCATGTGACTGGCTGTTGGCAGCAAGAAGCACCCAGTGAAGGAATCCCATGGCACAGATGGCCTCAATGAGCACTTGACCGTCCTGGGCTTCAGCCCCAGCTCTGCCTCCTGAGAGCTGGGCCAGTTCGGGTCTCCAGGGCTCCAGCTGCCTCGTGTAAAATGAGAATGGGGGATCTGGGTGGCCCCTAAGGTGGTCCTCACCTGCTAATTCCTACTCTGAGAACTATCTGTGCATTTTTTAAGAGCGCAGGGACACCCAGTCTCACATTACATAGATAAGCAACGACTGATCACCCCCAGCTTGGTTCTAACCATCTTCTTTTCCTAAAATCAAGGAGAAGTACTATTTTCTTCTTGCATTACAGGCAATCCAAATGCCACAGCACTCATGTCCAACAACTTCGTTTCCGTGGCTGGTCAAGGACTCTGTGGCCGTTGCCCCCCGCTCATCTCTGCCCACTCACTTCTCATTAATTTCCCACACTATCCGAGTCCAAATGCTTCCCATGACATGGCTGCTTAACTTCCAGGACCTCCAGGAGCTGGAAGAGGTCCATGTCCATCGGAATATGAATCAAAGGACTTCACCAAACATACACAGGAAGGACAGGAGGATGCAGGACACAATGTCGAGGCTGGATTCTGCCAAGGAATTGAGGGTTTTCTGCTGGCTTTTGGTCTTCTCCACTCTCCTGTCCCGACCCCAAAGAAAACATTGTGCAAGTCAGAAAGGAAGAGATGTTGGTGATTTGGGAAATTGTCAGGAGCCCAAGGAGATATGGACATCACTTGGTGGCAGGGTCTGTGTCAGCCTCGGTCAGGAAGGTTCATGGTCAGAAGCCACCAAGGTCCCAGGCCTATCCGAGGACAAAGTGCTCAGTACAATCTAAGTGGCCTGGCAAAACCTCATTTTATAAAATACGGGGTTCAAAACATGAATTGGGGTGATTCCACGGGTATGATACCACAAAAGAGAATCCATCTTTTGCATGTTACCATTCAAAGAAACATCTAGAGCTTTAACTAAAGACGTTCTGGGCTGTGGTGGTCTGATGCAGGGGCTGGAGGAAACAGAGCATTGGTGGCCTGGGGATAGGGGCCTAATAAGGTACCTCAGAGTTGTTTGCTGACCTAGAGTTAGAGAAAGACACAGGCCTCCCCTGGGGTACCAGAACAGAGCAGCCCTAATGCAGTCTTTGTCTCTGGGTCTGAAGACTGGAGGGACGGAGAAGTCTTTCGATCTGTTTTCTGAGTCTCATTCCCCAAGCGTATCACCCTGGAAACCAATTCCAGCTGCTTAAGGCCCTGTCCCCGTATGGAGTTCACATACAAACAGGAATACTACTAGCTCACGCTGGTACTATTCTAAGAGCTAGGAAATGCACTGAATCTTACTCTGCCATGAGTAAGGTAACCATATCATTTATTGTCCAAACCAGGACCTTTTTGAGAGTGAAGTGGGGAAGTGAACCAGGTAGACTGGTAAGATAGAGACCAATATCAGGAATGTGCCAGGCAAACTGGAACATCTGGTCTCCTTAATTTTCACCCTTATTTTGCCGATCAGAAGACTGAGGCCCAGAGAGGGTAAGTAGCCAGTCATGTACCTAGATATTTTGACTGTGGAAGAAGTGTCACCTCTGAAGCTCTCCTGGTCCCCCTTCCCTGGGCCCTGACTGCACAGCGCCTGTCCCCCATGTATTTGGACCCTCCTCTCATGTCCATCCGCTCACAATGCTCAGAGCAGTGGCCCTGCTACCACCATGACTCTTGTCTACAAATTTCTCCTTCCCCCAGCAGTGGGCTTGTTGTCACCTGCACTCAGGACTCAGGGGCGGTGGCACTTCCCACGGCTCTTGGAAGATAAAGAGAACTTCCAGAGAGCCAAGTGAGGAGGGGAAGGTAATTCCAGGCAGGGAGGAACAGCATCTGCAGAAGCACAGAGGTTCAAACAGTAAACTTGACCTGGGGAGAGCCCAAGAGTTCAACATGGCTCAGGTACACAATGAATGCTGTGTACTAGCGGTCCAAAAGCAGGCAGGAGAGGTGGGCTGGACACAGAGGAGGGTCTTGCAGGCGAATCTTAGATTGGGTGGAGGGGGCAGGCAGCTACCCAGATGGCAATGAACACATCTCACGTGAAGGACCCACTTCTCACTTGGGGCATGTGCAATTGCTGGTACGTGTTTAGCAGGCTAAGGCATAGATGTCTCCCTCCTACCAGCAACAGCCCCATTCCTTGATCATCCTCCAGCTGGCCGGGGTCCAGGGATGGAAAGGTCACCGGAGTCTCCCTGGGTTGATGGACTGCCTTGAACACAGTACACAGCCAACAGAAGAGAAACGGGGGATTCAATGAGCAGGGGAACAAAGTGACAATGAGCTCCCCCCGCCCCCAGAATGATGTTTGGAGTCTTCACCAACGGTGGTCTTAAGGGGAAGTTTGATTTAAAACTATGTTTGTTAAATTGACTGGATTAAGAGGGCACAGGCTCATTTTCGAGTAACATGTGTTTCATGTTAACTCACATTTATCTATTAATCACTGACTCTGTGTTCTCTGTTACATCCTTGGGCTGCTTTTCCATATCGTATTACACCCATCACAGCTGACGGCAACTGAGTAAACACAACCTGTCCCCTGACTTGCCACCTGCTCCTTGAGAGTCACACGCCCCTTGAGTTTGAAAACCCAGAGAATGTTTTCAATGCCTTCTTTGCTAATTCAATTACTGCCTCATCTGGGAACTGAGTATCAGAAGAGAATAAGCTCCCTTCTCCCACAGGAGGCCAAACCTTTAGCCTACCAAAACCTTTAGAGGTTTTGGTGAAATTAATTTTAGGACTTCAAGGATATTTAAATTTAAAAACAATACTCATAAAATGATTGAGAGATGACACCAACTGGCTAATTAGCCTGGCCCAAGATGTTTACTCACAGAAAGATAAATAAGAACTACATATTTTCCATTCAGCAAAATATAAACTGTGATAAACAGTCTTTTCCAGTCTGACAGAGCTCCTTAAGATATGACTTAGGTTAAATCACATTGCTCTGATTCACTATTGAGTGTTTCTTGGCACTGACCAAAGAATGGGAAGTGAGGATAGTATTTTACTAATAAATCCTAAAACAAATATTTTCATGTATTACCAGTTATTTCGAGTCTTTGTAATAATACAGACCCAGAATAATGCAGTAGGGGTAGCTGCTCCAAGGCCCCATATAATTACTTTGATTTTTCACCTGCAATGGCACTGCTTAACATAAGGACAGAGAAACCAATGACAATTCCAGGTACTTCCTCCTAATGGGTATGCCTAGCTTTAGGTTACTAATGTATCTGAAAGGCTGAACACACCGCTTTTGTGTGCAGGCATCATCATGTAAAGGAAGGAGTTCTCAAAAGCATCCTCCAGTAGGCCCTCTGGGGGCACGTGTTCTCTTGCTTTGGTTACATTTATTAGATGTATCACTTGATCATTATCCCCTTATCAAAAACTAAAGGGGCACCTCCGTGGCTCAGTCAGTTGAGGGACCGTCCGACTCCTGGTTTCAGCTCAGGTCACCATCTCAGGGTTGTGAGATCGAGACCCGTGTCCGCTTGGCGCTCAGCGTGAGTCTCCGTGAGATTCTCTCTCTCCCTCAGCCCTTTCCCCTTGCTTTGTGAAAAGGGCCCCTTGTTTGTCAGTTCAGCGAGTTCTGCTTTCTGGTTATTTACCTCTGTGTGTAGCTAGAGACCCCAATGTGTTCATACAGACAAAAGGCAAGACACTTTGGTGATCACGACAATACGAAGTTAACAGGAGGCTCTGTCTTTGGCCAGTCCCTCCCCACCTCGATCCTCACCCAGATGAAGAGCATGGTCTGTTTCTGAACTGAAAAAAAGGGAATAAGAGCAGAACAGCCCACCTCCAAACCGGCAGAGTTGGGGATAGAGCAGGAAGAGCAAGGAGTTTAAGACTGGCCTGCTGTCATTTAATTCCCAGATGGGGCAAAGGCAGTAACATTAAAAAGCTTGAGAAGATTCTAACTTTCACTTGCGAGGTTTCTTCTCTCATTGAAAATTACCTTCTAAATAAAATGCTTGCTTCCTCACACCCCCTCCCCCAGCCCTTTAGGCCACCACCACTGTGAAAGGTCAGGGTGTTTCTGAGACCCAAACTGAAAAAGGAAATAAAGGGGCAAAGCCTCAGAATCCATCTTCCAGAGCAAAGGGAGAGCACAATCCATTATACAGTTCTGACCTCTGTATGAGTCTGCCGTTACTTCATAAAATATTTCACTTTTATGGTAAAAGCCAATGGTTTTTCCCCTTTAGCACCTCTAGGGTTTGGCAAAAAAGTGGCATGCCCTCCCTGCTGCCCCCACTCCTTTTCCTCTGGGTGTGGCCGGCCAGCCTGCTGGAAAGTCAAGAGTGCAGGCTGCCCTGGGAAAGAGAATTCATTTACATTTAATCAGAGAAAGCCCAGTCTCCGGGCTGAGGCCCATTTCTCAAGGGTGGGGATGGTCTTTCCCTGGAGTTAAAGGAATACAGATGGGAAGTAGCTTCAGAGAAGCATTGACACAAAAGAATTTCCAGATGCGGTCAGATTCTCTTTAGTGAAACAG